>NC_140941.1:91940119-92242619 GCF_014529385.1 Adiantum capillus-veneris | reverse complement strand
TCGCAATTTCGATCCAAGAGGTGGTCTTTTTAATGGGACATGCTTGATTTGTAAGCAATTCCATAGCAAAGTGATTAAAGTAGAAATCATTACAAGGTCACCTGCAAAGAATGCAGTATTCATACCAAGGATTTATTTTCTCATGGGAGCTAGAGAAGGACTCCCTTTTGAGTTGAAACGTTGGCAATTTTGCCTAAGATGTGCTTTTGGGATGACAATCAACAAGGCGACGCAAGGCCAAACATTGGGAGTGCTTGGATTATATCTCCCAACACCTGTTTTCACACATGGTTAATTGTATGTGGCAATGTCTCGTGTGATCATCCTCTTTCATCAAGGTTGTGGTCGGTGATGGTCACTCAACAAGTCTTAGGAGAGATGGAGATCAAAGAACATACACTTCTAACATTGTCTACAAGGAAGTGTTGCAATTAACCTTATTAAGTTACGAGCATTGGAAACGACCCATCGACCCTTGCAAGAAGCAAATTGTGTAGTGGATAATAGTCACTTCTTTCTCATTTATAGGCTTTGCAAATCTATAAGTTCATCCATCTCATTTATAAGCTTTGTAGATCTACATTATTGGTCTACCTCATGTATGTAGTGTTAGATACCAATTTGCTCATGATTTTGGTGACTTCTTTGGACACTACATAATTGTGTTACGTTTGTTGCGATTATGTCTTTTGAGGCACAGACCCTCTCTCTCTCTCTCTCTCTCTCTCTCTCTCTCTCTCTCTCTCTCTCTCTCTCTCTCTCTCTCTCTCTCTCTATCTATCTAAATAACTTCTTTCCAAAGTGATGTGCATGAAAAATGACCTTATGAAGTGGAGTAACCATTCAAGCATTTGATGAATCACAACCTAACATTGTTGTCAAAAAAATTAATTAATTACTAACATTTTCTTATGAATTATAGATGAAACATTGTATGGCCTCCAAAGTATTATATACAAAAAAAAGGTTTATGAAGTTGCATTTAACAATCTTTGACTCTCATTTGCTTCATGTGGATTTTGATGAATTCCTAAACTTTTTTGTGAAAGTCTTTACAAATCCCTACTTAGGAGGGGGCGAGCCTAGCTTGTAGGGGATGAGAGAGAAAGTCACACACACACACACACACAAGCTCCCTTTACACAAAGGGAATGAGGGACACATATTAGCTCCCTAGCCCAGATGCCCACAAGGTGTACCCAATTCCTATTGGATGGCCTTGGAGGTGGACCAATGAGAATTAGGCTAGAGTAAATCTAGTTTAATTAATTTAAAAACACTTAATAAAAGAACCAATGAGAATTAAGTCCTCTAGAAGACTATTGGACAGTCTCCCAAGGGGTCTAATGAGCATTTAACAGCCCAATGGCTTGCCTGATTCCTATTGGCCAGGAGGCAAAGGGGTCCAATGAGAGTTTAGTTGAATTACTAAATTACCTAAAGCTCTCACAAAAGGGGAAAGGGGGACGCATGTCAGAAGGCTATCACTTATACTGCTTAATTACCATTGGCTAGGCCTGGGGAGGTCCAATGAGGGTAGAGCATGAGCAAATAGCAAGAGGGGTCGACCAAGAGAGAGAGGGGGGCTGATTTTTGCAAGGCATTATCACACACACACTCACACAATCTCATGTGTGAAGAAAAGAAGACTCTCTCTCTCTCCTTCTCAAGCTTTAATGGAAAGCTTATCACCTACTCCAAGCTTGTGACAAGGGAGGCCTACACCAACAACTCTTGGCTTTGTGATGCAAATCCAACCAAGATCCAAGCTTCAATGCATGCTCATCTCCTCTACCATGATAATTACTAAGCTAAGCTATGCTAATATGAGTGATTATGTGAGGAGATGTACATATTTCTCGTAAGACTACTCCTTCTTCCTCTCAATGTACTCTCATATCCTGCTAGCTCTCACCATCTTCGAAGGTGTGTGAGGTCTTGGGTCTAAGACCGGGGATAATTGATGTTGTGTTTGAAAAGTGTTTTTCTTGGTGCATGAAGCTTTCATCTTCATTGCACTAGCTAGTCTTGAAGGAACACAAAGAATTGTATTGTACAATGTCTCTCTTGATGGGAGAAACCATAATACAAAGCCTTTTGGAGAGGGGACTGGCTCCATGAAAATCCGGTCCTCAGCTGTTGTCAATAGCTTAATTTCTCTCTCTTTTGAAAGTATTGTTCATGCTATTTAACTAGGTGTTGTGCTTTCTATTGCTCTCTCCACCTAAGCACTCTTGTAATTCTCATTAGGAATGTATTCTAATGAAATGCCCACTATGTTCATGCTAATTTTCACTACACACAAGTTTTTAGGCCATTAATTGTTACATGGCTGGTCAAATGTTCAAAGAAGACCACTGATCAATGTAATGTTGGTTTGTCCAAGGGGAGAAACATTTATAAAGGAGATTGATAATTCTGGTGCAATTAAAAGTGACAAATACATTTTTGAGGTCTTCATTAATATAATTAAAGAAATTGGTGCTGAACATGTCATTTAAGTAGTCATGGACAATGCAAAGAATTGTAAAAACGCCAGTAAATTAATAAAGAAGTGCTTTCCACATATTTTTGCCAATGGTTGTAATACACACATCTTAAACTTGGTGCTGAAGGATTGGTACACTAGCGAAGAAACCACATGGTTCGCCAAAATAATTGATACAGCTCGTCAGGTTCTGAAATTTATCTTGAAACGACAAAGAGTGCTCGATTTGTATAGGATGCACATGTCAGTGATGTTGAAACTTCTTGGTGAAACTCGGTTTTGCACGCACTTTTATACCTTGGAATCACTTCTCCGCAATAAATGCGTTGTGATTGACACATTCAATTGCACGGCCTTTGTTGAATGCCTCCTTGAGCAGAAAGAAAAAGTGAAAGATAACATTACATGTCTACGTGGCAATGTAAACAAGGCTGCTTGGTGGAAGAGTGGAATCGATGCATACCATGTAATGATGCCCGTTATGTTCTCGATCCGCAACCTTGATCAAAGGGCGCCAAACTTGGGCAAAGTGTGGATGACATGGTGGTCAATCCAACAGAGTCTTGAACATCCCGAAGAGCTGAAAGAATATGTAGTAGAGAAGGAGTGGCGACTACCATTCTCTAGCAAACAACAAAATTTTTTGGCCAAGTACTTTCATGCAAGGTGAAAGAGCACTCATAGTCCACTCCATAGCGTTGCTTACATGCTCGATCTGGAGTATTGAAATTTAGATCTAATGTCCAATACAGAGGTGGTAAGCGATTTCTATCACGTGGTCAACACGTTCTACTCCAACGTTCAGGACCGAATTGATTGCATCAAAGAAATGAGTGAATTTAGATTAAAAGGTCCTTTTGTGAATGATTTTGTACAGGTAATGGCAAAAGAGCAACCTGCATGGAAGTGGTGGATGATGAATAATGGAGAGCATTACTCTACCTTACGTCCCCTTGCAATGAAAGTACTGACACAATGTGAAGCAAACTCAAGTTCAAAGAGAAACTAGAGTATGTACAAGTATGTTCATAGCACTATTCGCAACAGACTATTAGCAGACAGAGCGGAAAAATTAGTGTATATGTTTTGCAACGAAAAGATATTGAACCACATTGAAAGTGCTGGCTACGAGGAGGAAATGCCAACCTGGTTGTATGATTGTCAAAACAAAGACAAAGAGGAGTTCAATGTTGGTGTATCTCAATGCACTATAGACGAAATAGAAGAGAATTTGATAATAGATGTGGAGGTTGAAATACAAGGAGAACCACAACACTCAGACTTAGAACTAGATAACAACTTTACATATTCAATATAGCTTGAGAGTAGAATAAAGATCGTGTCAAAAACCATTGTAAAAGACCTTGTATTCAAATGTGTTTTGATCATATACAATGCTTCATATTCACGATTATACATAGTTTGTTGATCTCAGTTGTGTTGCTCTAAAGCAGCGTCTTGTTCACCAAGAGATTTCTAATTGTCCTAGGGGTATCTTGGCGGGCTTGCTTGAATTTATACTCATTTGGCATGCCAAACATAATATATATTCCTTGTGGAATATCTTGTGAACAGATTGCGCATCGGCTACTATTTTGCATTAAACGAATAAGACAAACGAAGTGATAATAATGACCACATGTCAATGTATAATATCCACTCCATCCATCAAAATTCTTGTAGCAAATTGGACACTGGGAAGATGAGGATGCATCAGAAGTAGACAAGGGGACTAAATCTGGATGCAGGACAAGGTGATTGATGTGTGTCCCTTGTACAAGTGTTGGATTCACTCGCTGTGTCAGATTTTGAACATCCTGGCTTAAGCGGTGAATGAGTTTCTCCATCCGACCTACGAGGCTTGGGGTGTATGGGTGGCTATAGAAAGCCGTGTTATTTTTGCATCTTTCTCTGCCAACTATGTCATGTAAATATCTTTCTCTCTCGTTAACTGTAGGTCGGCACCTTCCACTATCAATGCCAACTCATCTCGAGTGAAAGTGACACAACTCTCTCTTAGATCATGAGTGGCAACAGTTGTCTCCTTTGAAGAAAAGTCTACTAGTCACTCTTTCACAAAGTGAACATATAGCATTTTTGCAAATATAACACACAATCTTCATTGTGCATGGGATAGCCATAAATTTCCAAGTAAATCCTCTCAGCGTTTTCTTTGATCGTATCATGTTTACACTTCGAAACCTTCCACTTCCTTTCTTGGTCTCTGCATCGTCACATGGCCATATTGTTTTGATCATGTCCTTCGTCACTTCTTTGTTGATCTCTTTCCATTGCATGTGGTTTGGATTTGCCCATTTTGAGAGTCATCGAGTAGTGCACGTCGCTTGTTGTGCCGACATACCGTGTGCTAGAGACTTCATGCATTGAAATGCATTAACAACCGCTTGTTGTTGATCATCGGGCACTGATTGGGTGTCAATATCTTGTTCTTCATCGGCCATTTTCTCTTGGAGTTGCAATCGACAAATAGACAAATATTCAATATCATTGGCAAATAAATATTCTCATGATTCAACAGTCTCACAAATGCACAAGATAGCAACATCTCATCCACTACATAAGACGTTAGAATCCACTAAATCAAACCACAATTAATGCGATTAATTGAACCACAAGGCAAATTTGAAATACCGACAATCAACACGACAAATTTGAAATGACTAAAAATAATTGACTCGAGGAGGTGAACCACTTCAAACCAGATAATACACTTCAATAAAAAATAGAATACCTTGGACAAGACAGATGTATATCATAAAATGTTTAGATCGGATAAAATGATGGTGCAAGTTCAGCAAGGGGACGTTGGACAGGGTTAGGGTTTGTCTTTAAATTTTCTTTGAAAAATATCAACATGTCAGATACATTTCTTCTTTGATCCCGTTCTTTTAACTTCATCCAACAATCTACTTTAATCTGAATAGCCCTCATAACACTAAAACAAATTCACTAGTGAGGTCTTTGATTAAGATATCACTTTCACTAATCTGTTGTATGCGACCATCTGCACATGATGAGATTGCCAAAATACATTCTTTACGAATGGCACGCATAATACTTTTCTTTTGATCTGGTGTCATGTTTGCACTGGAAAATAAAAAATAGCATATCAAATACAAATTCATGGTTGTGAATGACACTAACACTCTCACACTATTTCAAGCAAACCCTTAACCACGACTTAAGGACTTTAAGAAATGTGCAAGGAAATATTGATATAAATTGAAAACAATCTTCACTTAAAATTGCAATCTGTTACACGTGTAAAATCCAGATCAAACAAGTGGTTTATAAGAACTTAATCCAAATCAAATAATACATGTTAGTAATCTGACACATTTCAGCATATATTGAATTTTTAATTTATATTTTTCTCTGTGCGCACATACTAGTTCAAACAAAGTATACAAATCGGACTAGAAAATTGCAAAGAATGTCTTGCTCTTTAAAAAGATAGAAATAAATATTAACATGCAAATTGTATTCACACACTTTTCTACATAAAATTTATGTGAATGTAGCATTCAAAATAGCGATGATAATTGATACTCTTTAAAAAGATACAAAAGAATATTTAACATGCAAATTGTGTGCAAATTCATTTTTACAGAGAATTTATGTAAATGAAGCATTACAAATAGCGATAATGCTTGAGATCCTTTAAAAAGATAAAAATGAATATTTAACATACAAATTGTGTGCAAATACTTTTTTGCATATAATTTATGTAAATGTAGCATTTAAAATAGCGATGATTGATGAATAAAGCATTCTTTTGAATATGATTAGCTAGTATATAATTTCATATGGGCACTTAAAAATGACAAAATCAAACAATTCAAATATTTGTGTATGAAATACTCTTCATAGCCGTGTTACCGACCAAGTATTTCATATACTTAATACTTACAAAATTAACTGCACATGCACATACAAATTATATGGCGTTCGTAGGGTCGGGTTAACAACCTGAATACCACATTTATGCAAAAACAGATGCTTCTAACAAACGGCACTCTATTAGCCGCATTACCGACCGAGTGCCGCCTGAATCTAAGGAGAAATAATGGTTTGCTACGAACATCATATAGCCGTGTTACTGAGCGATGCCCATATGTTTTTTGGAAAAGGGAAAGAGAAGTTGACTTACCATAAGGATACTAGATTTGCCGCGTTACCGATGTAGTACCCAGACAGTAAGCCAATACTTATCACAAGGACACCATCTTCCCTGCGTCACCGAGGTGATGCCCCCGTGGTAAGCACTGTTCCGTAGAACAACTTACGCACACACTCCCATGTGTGGTAAGCTACCTTAGGACTACCGCGCAATACGACAAAAGGCACGCTACCACACAACGCATACACACACAACACATACCCGGATCGTGTGGTCAGGTACATCGCTACTGCCGTGCACTGCGATGTAGAGCACGTTCCCACACGACCCCCTCTTTCCCTCTCTCCTCTCTCCTCTCGACATACCTGCAAAGGCGTTCGATGAGCTCTCTCTCTCTCTCTCTCTCTCTCTCTCTCTCTCTCTCTCTCTCTCTCTCTGTCAAAATGAGACAAAGAAATAACACCCAGCGGACCCGATCGGGCCCGTATATATAATTCTACGAGCCCGTCGGGCTTTTAGGTATTCTTGGCGGGCCTGCAAGGAAAACGTAAAATCTCGGCGGGCTTGCAGGGAAAATGAAAAAGCCTGACGGGATTTTAGTGGGTTTCCAGGTTTCCCTAAACCGGATACTTTGTGATCATGTTTAGTGTAATCATGTAAATGTGTCAAAAACAGCTTGTGATCACACAAAATTTTTCGTAATTACGTAAATATTAAATCCCTATCGCTCAATGTGCACCATAAGCCATGATTCCAGACATGCCAAAGTATGTAGCAAAAACTCTTCAATAGCAACCGCAAGAGATTGGGATGTTTCCATGCTTTCCTCCTTGATTCCATGAATGACGATGTTCTTTGAGCATTTTTGCCGTTCTTGCAATTCTTGAGTGTCCACATTCTCTACATTCTTTGCTTAGACAACGGCTTGCGTGATAGGAGATGTAGAAACCACATTATCCTTACATATATCAATCCATGATTGGATGCATTTCTCATCTCACATACATCATGTTGTATTGTATCTATCGTTTCATCCTTCAATACATGATCACTCTCAACTTGTCTCAAGCGCTCTTTCAATACATTCATGTCAACAAGAGAGTGCTTACATTCTTGAACTTCATTCTCAAGATGAATCAAACATGCTGTTTGCATTTCAAGAACCTTCTTGAGGTGCTCATTCTCCACAATGAGAACTCTTAAAGTGCCATTCTCCATTGCAAGTGTGCGCAGCTTTTCACCTCGCTTGTTGACGGTTTCTTGTAATAAGACACCGGAGAGAATTTTCTCTTCAATCCAAAGCCAAAAAATCCATGTCAACAATCTATTTTGAAGTACACCTAAAGAGAATTACACTCTATATATCAGATAGCCACCAGTGGGTGTGATCATTCCAGTAATCCAAAACATCTCAAGTACCATCCTCTGTTGAAGCCATCACTGCCTGCATATTATGTCAATTCATGAGAAATGTGAGGTGTTATAATATTTTTATATGGTCCTTATGATTTCATGAGTTCTAATAATATGTTGAAATCGAATCGAATACCAGGGAAACATCCTTTGGTGAAAAATTTATTAATGGTATCATTAATTTTGTGTTCTACAAACCCATTTTGTGTAAAAAGCTCAATGGGTGTATGCAAGATAGACCATACCCACTTCCCACAGTACACACCCAATCGTGATATCCATGACACGACTAACTTGTCGAGTTTCCCTTTCTCTCGAAGCACGAGATTTGACTCCGTGGTATACCACTAGAACTCGCTGAGTTTCACATGGTGTCGCCAGCCTTGGAGCATTTTGACAGTCCATCGACGTAGCACAGTCACCTCATTTCTTCGAGTGGATCTCCCTCGCTTGCTCTTGGAGCACCCTTTGCAGTTGGGATGGAGGCATGTGTGGACCCTACGGTAGCGTCAGAGCCGAGTCCTTCGGCGATGGTACGCTCACTTAGCGTGTCTGGAGCCAAATATCGTGCAGGCATCATTGCAGATACCTACTTCAGCGACATTGATCTCTCCTCATGCACTCAAGTGCTTGAGCATTTGTTGCGACACCCTTGTGTCGTTGAGGCCCGCAAAGCTATCGAGATCCGTAGTCCACGGACCCGTCGTGCCATGGCGGAAGTTGTAGATAGTGTCAGGGGCTCTTACATTGCACTATCTCGACGGGGATCGAGGAATGCACTTGTTGCTCGTCATACACTCACTGCAACATTCACAGCTACATCCATCACAAGTATTTCTCAGGCCACTTCTCATGTGTTGTGCATTCGTCGGCCCACCTTGCATGAGGAGACAACAACTTGATTTGGGACATAGTCATGAGCTATGGGCGAGCAGTGGACGTGTTCCACGATGCTCACGCATTCTAGATTCACACATGAGAGAGCTCATAGCACAGTTTTGGGAGGATTATTGCCGCGCCTTGCCAGAATTCAGAAAGGCAATTCAACATAGGATTGATGGCAAGCAATACATAGAGCATGATGCTATGATCCTAGAGATTACACAGAGTCAGCTCTTTCATGCATTCCAGGATGCCCACCCTGAGATTAGCATTGGTCAGCGCTCTTTTGAGGCTTGCAAGCCTTGGTACATGCGATTCATGCGCGAGAGGGAGACATGTTGTTGAAGATACCATGTGCAGTTTCAGATTATGTATGATGTGTTATGTGCTCTTTTGGGGCATGTTGGAGAGGTCTCGACGGGGCCACGAGACTTCGTCCACTCTTTGCTATGTCAGTGTGTAGACGGAGCCTCCTACCATCAAATGTTGTGTGTGGAGGGCAAGTGGCCCAATGTGGGGATCTTGCACGACTTACATCTGTCATAGATGATGGTGATGCGGGTGGGATAGTTACATGGCAGTAGTATGACTACCAGACATACACGAGTCTTCGAGGTGGCACATCTCGTAGGTTGCATCTCACATCTCATACTGCACCACGTCCTTACTTCATGCAGGCTTTTAGGTCCGTTTTGTATCCATATGTGCAGCATGCGCATCGCGCAAAGTGGTAGGATCGTCGGTTTTGTGCTTGCCTTGACGCCATCATCTGTCATAGATGATGGTGATGCGGGTGGGATAGTTACATGGCAGCAGTATGACTACCAGACATACACGGGTCTTCGAGGTGGCACATCTTGTAGGTTGCATCTCACATCTCATACTGCGCCACGTCCTTACTTCATGCAGGCTTTTAGGTCCGTTGTGTATCCATATGTGCAGCATGCGCATCGCGCAAAGTGGCAGGATCGTCAGTTTTGTGCTTGCCTTGCCGCCTTCCCGATTGGCACTGTGGTCTCTGTCGTGGATTTTGCAGAGAACTACACCTTTGCTCCACAATAGGAGATCTAGTCCGAATACTACTTCTCTAAGCAGGTAGAAATGATAATAGTTTGATAACTTTACATTTGCTTTGCATTTTTAGCCACATTATGCAATTGCATTGTTTCATTCACTCTAACCTTTTAAATGCTCTTGAAGGTGGCAATCCTCATCCATATATCTTATCATCATGCAGAGGCGGTGATAGAGTGGAGAGCTCTGAGGCTCACGATTGATCATACGTGAGTACCATTTCTACATCAGTGATGATCCCTCACACAGTGCATAGTTTGTGCAACATTGTTTCCAACAGCATGATAGATTCCTTCGTGAGCGCCACATATCATTCTCTTCTTGTTATATTTGGTCGGATGGTTGTGGTGCGCAATTCAAAACCGCACGCCAGTTCTTTTGGTTGTACAGATGGCATCATAGTAGTGGCATACCTTGCATTTGGGGCTTCTTTGAGTCAGGGCATGGAAAGGGAGAGAACGACGGTGCAGGCACTTGTGTAAAGGGTGCTCTTCGGTGATATCAGCTTCGAGGCGACAGTGACAGATTTAGAGATGCTACACAGGTTGTGGAGTGGTGCCCATAGCACATGGCACATGACTCATCTTCAAGCAGTGGATGCTCAGAGGAGGTTCTTTTGGTGTGTGGATAGCCGGGATATTGATCTCACTAGAGCTGGGATTGTGACACAGTAGCAGGTACGCTTCAGTTGCACAACATTTGGAGCACTGCAACTAGGGATCCCACTATCTTTACTAGGCACCACGCTTTATTTTTTGATGCTTGCGTACATGATGAGTGGGAAGATTGCACCATGACAGAGTGGGCTGATAGGTGGACTCTACAACCTCTTTCACCATCACCAGGTATGACCACATCAAGTAGCTCCATTGATAGCCAGGCCACACAGTTCTCAGATGATGTTGATACTTTCACAGATTACTCTGCAGAGAGATGATTTTGCAGTTATTGTTGAAGTGGGAAATGTAGACGGAGTTGACTATTATATTCTTAGGTGCACCAAGGCAAAGTATGTGCTTCAAGAATCCACTGCGGATGATTATGGTGAGGAATATGATGCTCAAAGTATAGTTGTTTCAGGGCACTATTTTCAACATGTCCATGGACGTGGGCACTACATCCATTTTGTACAGTATGAGTGGCCGAAGGTGGCCATACACTACTCCCATCTTGTCCTTGTGTGAAGCTAAGGCTAGAGAGGATTTTCAGTAAGAAGAAAGGGAGCACCCTCGTTGGCGTTTGGGTCTGGATGAGCACAAGAGCATCATGGAGATAGCCCATAGCAAAGCAGGAGTTGTAGACTATCAAGACACCGTCAAGGCAGGACTAGACAAGGCAGGGCCGGGCTAGGAGGTGTGGAATGGGGAGTCCAACTAGGGCAAAGGGACAGGGGCATGCCTATATAAAGGGTGGTTGGGTGGTGGACTCTCAAGATCTAGTCACCCCTGTCTTAAGGGGGAGTAATGTCAGGACACCGACAAGGCCGGACTAGACAAAGCATGGTCGGGCTAGGTGGTGTGGAACAGGGAGTCCAACTAGGGCAAAGGTCCAGAGGCATGACTATATAAAGGGTGGTTGGGTGGTGGACTCTCAGACTCTAGTAACCCCTCTCTTACATTGGTATCAGAGCATGGTCTATTTTGGGCAAGAGGGGGTGGAGCCACTGAGGGATTTTTGCATGTTCTTCTCCTTGTGGGCGTGAAGAGCCGCCTGCTAAGGGAGGAGCCGAAAAAAGACAACGCCTGCAGAGCCGCTTGTGCCGAGGAGGGAGGAGACCTCAACTTCCGCCATATCGTGTGTGGCCCGGTTTGGCAGTGTCGTGCAGCTCCGCTGCCATGAAGAGAAAAAGACAAAGAAATGCAAGCTAAGCTTCTTTGAAGCCTACACATTTAATGGTCAGTGATCAGGGCATGTTAATAGGCCAAGTTTAATGATTAATGTATGCCAAATGCATCTTAAAAGGGCCAACACATGCCTTAATGATGCCAAAAATGATTATGCTTAGAGTGACCACAGATGGGTGTTTATGATCCAGAACTATAGTGCTTGAAGTGCTCTACCGAACTGTCTTTACGGCTCGTCGATTGGAGCTACGTTGAAGAAGTTATGGCAGTTTAAAGTTCAAGTCGATTGCAGATCCGTACTGGATTGGGCAACTGCAGCTGAGGTGACAAAGATGAAATGAATGCAGGGGCGTGAAGTGCTCACTTTGTGGAGCGCGTCGGTCTTTTTAGATTAGTGATAGGAGTTACGGTTGCCAAGTTATTGGCCATTAAAGATTCACCGGGGGCCAGTTCCGCGCTAGTCCGGTCCGCTCGATCGTGTGCCATCTGAGAATTTTTGACTTCGACCAAGTTTCGGAACGTCATGCATCAATGCTTTGGCTGGTATGTTGTGCCTATTGGAGATTGCTGATAACAGGAAATGCCCAACACGGCTATGGCTTAAGTGCAATCACCGATACTAGCATCTTGAAGGTTGTGTCGTGGAAAATGGCAGCAAAATTCATGATGATAATATCAATCAAGGACTACTAAAGTTTAAATCTGTACAAGACAATGATTTGGTAGATATGCATGCCTAATGTGGTGCTGTTAAGAAAGCACAAAAAGCTCTTGTTGAGCTCATCGCTCGAAATGATGTCTTGTGGAGTGCATTGAGTGCACGAAATGTCAACCTTGCCAGTGCCTTGCTTGATATGAATGTCAAATGTTGTGCGACGCAAGGCCTTGGTGGACATAAATGTTCAATGTAGTGCCCATGGAGGGCAATAGCCCCAAAATGCAAGCAGATGGCCGCCCGGGAGCAATGGAAGCCGCCCACTATGAGGCTTAAGCCGATCACCCAAAGGCCACCGCCCATAGTATGAATTCAACTAGCCGCCCAACTAAAGGGAGCCCGGCCGCCCAAAGCCATTGTAAATGGGGCCACCCTAAAGCTTATCTAAGTGTGTGAAGCCAAGAGGGAGGAGGTGGCAGACAGTGTGCAGAGGGCACAGGAGGGAGAAAGCCACTCGCGCACGCCGCCGGCTCGAGCCTCAGACAGTGTAGGCGAAGAAGGAAAAAGTTCATAGAAGCTCCTCGCGCTTCATTTCGGTCCAAGCCGTGGTGGATTTCACGCTGGTCAGCTCCGGGCTTGCCACCTCATGGCAGTCGCTCCCATGCCACGTCAGTCAGCGCGCAGTGACTGCGTGGTGGGGGCAATTTCTTTTGGGGAGACTTCTTTTAGGGCTATCAACGAAGGGTAGAGGGAGGAGGTAACGAGGATTGCAAGGAGGAGAATCTTGGGGAAGTGAGGGCTCGGAGCAAGAAAAGCTCCCTCTCTCTCTCTTTGGTTCTCAAGGCAAGCAAGGCTTTCTCTCCCTCTCGAGCTTGAACTTGAACGAAGCAAGCAAAGCAAGGCTTTCTCTTCCTCTCTCTCTCTCTCTCTCTCTCTCTCTCTCTCATCCTCGAAGCAAGAAAAAACGAGGAGAGCAACCAAGGAGATTGGGAAGCAAAGGGAAGGAGAGGTCAAGGGGAGCTTAAGGAAGGAAGATGGTCGAAGCTTGCGAGAGCAAGAGGTCCGAGAGAGATTGGGAACCAAGGATATCAAGCAGGAAAATAAGCTTGGGGAAGAGAGGGCTTGGGACATCCAAATCTTGATAAGAAAGAAAATCTTTTCTCTCTCTCTCTCTCTCCCTCTCGAGCTCGAACTAGAAGCTTGAGCAAGCCGAGTATAAAGGAAAATTGGGAAGTCTAGAGCACGATGAGGCAAGCAGAACCAAGAAGCAAGCATAAGCTTTGAGCCTACATAAGCCAAGATTGAGCAAGTACAAAACAAGGGAGTAGAATTAAAGGGATTCCATTTGAAAGCGGATCGAACTTCGGGAGTTGAGGAAGTGCATGCAAACAGAGTAGGAAGCTGCATATCATTTCTGAAGCCTGAAGATTGAGACAATGAGGCGAGATAAAGTTTGCAGAAGTTACTTCACCGTCATCAGCTAATGTTTGATTAATCATTCTGTTAAGCCTGGTGTCGTTATCGACCCAGTTAATTTCTGTAAAGCGGGAGCTTAAACTCCTAGTTAGCAGATGATCCAAGTGATGGTGCTGTTAACAACCCGTCTTGGCTAAAGATTAAGTTGTACTCAAACATATTAATCGATTTAATTGATGATTGTGGTGGTTTCCAGAGCTGTCAATGTCTCTTGTTCTCTCTCTTTCACACCTCCCACAGCCAGAGGCCCGGCGCCTACCCCGGCTCACGTAGCGAAGACATATCCCCCGACATCTTTGGTGAACCCAACGTGAAACGAGCCGGGGTGGGAGGTAAAGATGGAGAATTAGAGCATATGATGAAGATGATTGGAGAATTAAGTGCAAACAGTTTTGATGATAAATCTACAGTTCCAGATTTTTTGAAGATGCTTCAATTGGTTCAAGGATCTTTGCTTGAAATAGAGATCGTAAAGAAGAAAAATCAAATGAATGAAGCTTTGGATGCAGCTTTTACGACGAGAGGCGACTCTTTGATGGATATGATCCAAAGGGCTACCTAGAGTGCTATGAGATGGAGACCAAGGTAAGAGGGATACCAAAAGAGTTGATGATCAAATCTTTTGAGTAGTTAGTGAGTCCAGATGTGAAGGAGCAGATTCAAGAAGTTACCAAAGCTTCAACGATGATTGGGAGTTCAAAGAAGCTATTGTGCAAGTATGTTATGAGCAGTATGAAATCTATCAAGAACAGAGTTCAAGTCTACCAGACTACGCAGATATCCAAGGAAAAGTACGATCAAAGTTAGAAGCTGTGATTGATGAGTTGATTGTGTAGGATGCTACCTTCTTACAGGCTAATGATGAAGACATAGTTGAAATTGTGTATGCAAAGTTGGGTTTTACAGATGTTGTGCATGAAGTAGAAGTCTTTGAGGGTGAGGCTTTACAGCTTCAGGATACGCAGGGTGAATTTTGCAAAGAGCCTATGCATGCAGTACATGAAGAAAAGAAATCGGGGGATCAAAACAGTGAAGTGGCTAACGCTCAAGAAGAAATTTGGCAGGTAAATGAGTACAATGCAGGAAGATTCGATTATAGGTGATATTGTTGCTACTGAACCAGAATTACAGCAAAATTTTTCTGGTGCAGATTCTACCATAGAGGTGATTGAAGATACTGGTACAGATTTTGCCAAAGAGTTGATTAATGATACAAATGTTATAGGTCAAAGCAGGGCTGTTGTTGAGAGCAGCAGGACCATGGATTTTGGTATACCAGATTTACCGAATTTGGATGTACCAGATTTTGAGGACTTGGCTAAGCAAGAGTATGTGCTTGATTCAGAGGGGGTGCAGACTCCTTCATTGACAAGCTTTTGTGAAGCACAACTACCAAATTGGAAAATTGATCTTGAACGTGATTATGATGATTCAGAGGGGGTGCAGACTCCTTTGACACGCTTCTTTGACCTAGAGCTACCAATCTGGCAGACTAATCCTGAATTTGTTGATGATTTATAAGGGGAGCAAACCTCCTCTATCAGGAATTTGTGACATAGGGCTCACACTATGACAGAATGATCATGAAATTGATGATGTTGATTCAAAGGGGGTGCATAGTGAAGTGCAATCTCTTGTTGATGAATATGATTGGTTTCATTGTGCTGATGATACAAACAGGGCAGTAGATGAAATTTTCAATGTGCATGATGGACTTTGTGCTACAAAAGTGCTAAGGTATCTGAATGAGGGTGCAAGACTTGAAGAGCAGTTTACTGCAGATACGTTTAGTATGCATGTCATATGTGGAAATCTTAGTTTACTGCAGCAACCTGAGATGTGCAGGATGGAGGAATCTTCTGAAGCAGTGGACCTAGATCTTATGTGCTTATTGGACGAAGCTTTGGAAGGGTTTTCAAATACAGATGCTAAGGATGGCAATCAATCTAGATTCATGCATGAGAAAGTTTGTCAAGATGCAGCTAATGAAGACCTTATGCAATTGTTGGATGATGCTTTACTTGATTTTGAGTCTCTACGAGATAGAGAATTGTTTTCAGATGCATCTTTTGAGCCTAATGAAGAGGATTTTGCCAGAGACTTGATGTATCCAGATATGCATGATTGAGATTCCAATACTAGTGAGAGTGAAGGTGCACTGCCAATGATCTTACCTGTGATTGATGAACAACAATTGGATGAGCCATTTGCACAGGGAATATGACAGTATCTGATGCTACATGATGCTATATGGGATCTGATGTTACCCTATGATGTAGGGGATTTTGAGCTAGCTTTTGACCTAGGAGGTGACAATGTGACAGATATATGCATGATCATGGGCAATTGACTTATATGCCATATGTTCCAGGCGGTTTGTATGAAGATTTGTGGGTTAATGTATGTTTATGCTGTAATGATTGGAAATTCTTGTATTTTCCCTATGATCCTGGAGGATGGTACAAAATTTTCAAAGGAATGCTCACAAAGGGACAAATGGTTGGGTTCCCGTTTGATCCTGGGGGCTACTAAAGTGCAAAGTCGCTGACTTGAAGAGTACCAGTTATTTGTTGTAGCAGGTTGCATGGTACAAGATTTTGTTTTCTAGATTATGCTAGGTCAGAATAGTTTTGGTTATGCGGTCAATAAGCTTACATGGCTGGCTTCCAGTTGATTTCTTTGGATAATTGATGAAGTATCTTCACATCTTTTGAGTTCGTTCTGCTACCAGAACTTGAGGTAAAGGACTTGACGGCCATTCCGTGTGCAAACAGAGTAAGGCATACTTGAGCTTGACAGGGTTCCTTAAGGCGAGCTTAATGGTCAAGCCGTGTGCATCATTAATTGGAGCACTTGAGTCCGGCGGGGTTCACTAAACATGTTATCCATAATTGAATGCTTTGAAGATACGACAGATGTGGTTCAGAGATTTTTGATGGGCAGCTACCACTAGACAATTGATGTTAGAGTATAATCCTTCTTTCATTTTTTTCATATGTTTACCAGTTACGTGAGTCTGATGATGGCAAAGAGCTTAAGGTACCTGTAGATAGCAGATACAGATTGAAGTGTAGTTGGCACAGACCGGAGTCTGTGCAGGTTCAGAGGGGGTGGATGTCGTGCAGCTCCGCTGCCATGAAGAGAAAAAGACAAGCAAATGCAAGCTAAGCTTCTTTGAAGCCTACACATTTAATGGTCAATGATCAGGGCATGTTAATAGGCCAAGTTTAATGATTAATGTATGCCACATGCGGCTTAAAAGGGCCAAAACATTCCTTAATGATGCCAAAAATGAGTCTGCTTAGAGTGAGCACAGATGGGAGTTTATGATCTAGAACTTTAGTGCTTGAAGTGCTCTACCGGCCTGTCTTTACGGCTCGTCGATTGGAGCTACGCTGAAGAAGTTATGGCAGTTTAAAGTTCAAGTCGATTGCAGATCTTTACCGGATTGGGCAACTGCAGCTGAGGTGACAGAGATGAAATGAATGCACAGGCGTGAAGTGCTCACTTTGTGGAGCGCGTCTGTCTTCTCTGATGAGTGATCGGAGTTACGGTTGCCAAGTTATTGGCCATTAAAGATTCACCGGGGGCCGGATCCGCGCTAGTCCGGTCCGCTCGGTCGGTGTGCCATCTGGGAATTTTTGACTTCGACCAAGTTTCGGAACGTCATGCATCAATGCTTTGGCTGGTATGTTGTGCCTATTGGAGATTTCTAATAACAAGAAATTCCCAACACGGCTATGGATTAAGTGCAATCCCCTAAACTAGCATCTTGAAGCCTACATAAGCCAAGATTGAGCAAGTATAAAACAAGGGAGTAGAAGTAAAGGGATTCCAGTTGAAAGGGGATCGAACTTCGGGAGTTGAGGAAGTGCATGCAAACAGAGTAGGAAGCTGCATATCATTCTGAAGCCTGAAGATTGAGACAATGAGTTGAGATAAAGTAGAAGTTACTTCACCGTCATCAGCTAATGTTTGATTAATCATTCTGTTAAGCCCGGTGTCGTTAATGGCCCGGTTAATTTCTATAAAGCGAGAGCTTAAACTCCTAGTTAGCAGATGATCCAAGTTGCGGTGCTGTTAAAAGCCTGTCTTGGCTAAAGACTAAGTTGTACTCAAACATATTAATCAATTTAATTGATGATTGTGGTGGTTTCCAGAGTTGTTAGTGTCTCTTGTGGTGGTTGCCCGGGATGCATCGGCAAAGCATCTCTCTCTCTCCCTCGCCCTCACGGCGCTACAGGTTGCCATAGTCGACTGTGTGCAGAGTCTTTTTCACACTAAAAGTGACCTAAGGCCTTTGGCCTTGGGCAATTTCCCCAATTAACTCAAGCAAGGGTGCATGCCCACCCGGGCACACACCCCATACACAAGATTTTTGACGGTTGTCGGTCAAAATTCGACATAAGAATTGGCAACGGGCCACAAACTTCTTCGGTAAGCCGTCACTTCTTGGCCAACTGTCAAAAGTTCAGAAATTGGTAACGGTTAAATTTTGACGGAATTGAAATTTTCGAACAAGTATCTATTTGTTACCATATACATGTGGTAGTGATGTATGTGAACACACTAGGACCGCCGGGGCATTTTTTCCCTCTTTAGGAGGTTTTTTCCCCCGTGCATTGTATATACGCCCATCACTCTAGGGCTATCTATCTTTCCATTGCACACTAAGTAAAACACTCTCTATTGTGTGCCTTGAGCTTCCTTCGTCTTCTCCAAGCTGTGTGTGTTTCCCTGCAACCCTAATTCCAACCATTGGTATCAGAGCAGGTCACGTCCTCCCGAGCTTAGTCGCCAGCTGCTCCAGCACACACCTGCTCACTTTCTCCGATCTCAGTGAGCTTTGGCGAGCGTTCGCAGGTCAACAAATTTTGATTTGGGCTCATTTCGGCGTCCGTTTCCACTACCGGCAGTACTGCACAGGCTATTTCGTCATTTTGTGCAAAATTTCTGTCAGTGCCGTTTTCTGCATAACAGGTGCCTTATAGTCTTCTACGGTTTGTGCTATATAGCACAGGTTGTTCCCGCTCCGTTTCTCCTATTTTCGGGTAGTTTTCACATCAGGTGCAGCATTTACCATGGCTGACAACAACAACACAGATGTGTTCAAGATGTTTGCTGCTAAGGACAGGTTGGATGGGGACAACTACCCTATGTGGGCTTATATGATGCAACATGTTCTTGTGTCAAAAGGTGTCTGGAACATTGTGCAGGGCATTGATCTACATCCTGGTTCTGAGGATGTAGGCGATGTTGAGGATGTTGCAGGTCTTGATGCAAGGATTGCAGCTGTTAGAGTTGTTTTGCCTACGGCAGAACAAGCTCATTGGGATGTTAAGGATGTGCATGCTCATGCATTAATTGCGTTGTCTGTGAAGCGCACCATTGTTACTCACATCCGTTCAGCAAAATCTGCAAAACAGGCTTGGGATATTTTAGCAGGTCTTTATGCAAGCCGCAATGAGGCTAAAATTGCTTTGCTGCGTAAAGAGTTGGAGTCGAAGATTATGCATGAGGAAGATGATATGGACACTTTCCTAGCTAGTGTCAAGGATATCAATGAGCAGCTTATTTCTGCAGGTGAAGTCATTTTAGACAGTTCCCTTGTGCAGACTGTTTTTGATGCCTTACCAGATTCCTACCAGACTTTTGCTAGTAATTGGAGACTTATGACCCAAGGAAATCCAGAAGCTGTCAAGTTTGATGCATTATGCACATTGCTGTTGCAAGAGTCACTGTCCAGAAAAAACAGGACTAGACAGTGTGCAGTTGAACAGGCTTTTATTGCTTCTCAAAGAAAGGGTGGTAGCAGCAATGCAGCCACTTCTTATGGTTCTGCTGCGAGTGACAAAAATTATGTTCCTAATGCTTCTGCTGGCAGTACTTCGTCTGGTAATTCTGGTGATAAGGGCAAAAAGAAGATGCGTTGCCATTATTGTAAAGCCAATGATCACTTGATCAAGTCGTGTCCTAAGTTGAAGGCCAAAGAGGCTAAGAAGAAAGAGGGTGGTTCCACTGCAAATGCTGGTTCCACTACAAATGCAGCCATTGTTGAGTCTTCTGTGAAAGAAGACTGTGTTGCTGATGTTGATGCAGAATGGGCTTTTAGCGCAGAGTGCACTTACAATCCTATTGTCCATGATGCATGCTTGTCAGTTGCTGCAGATTCATATGTGTGGTATTTCAACAATGGTGCTACAAAGCACATTACCTCACATCGTGAATTGTTTACCTCTCTCGAGTTTGTCCCTCATGGGAATTCAGTCACTTGTGCCAACAACGCCTCTTATCCAGTTCAGGGAGTTGGAAAGATTGTGCTCACTGCTGCTAATGGCAGTTCCTTCACACTTGTTGATGCACTTTATGTACTTGGGATCAAGAAGAATCTCTTGTCTATATCCGCACTTGTTAGACTTGGACTTGTAGTCAAATTTGTGGATGACAGATGTACAGTTCATGATCTCAGTTTTGGTGATGAAATTGTTGCATCTGAGCTTTTGTGTCGTGGGCTGTATAAGCTCACTTTGTATCACAAGTGTGGACAAAATTTTGCAAATGCTGTTGCAGATTCAAGGGCTATTTCGGATGCAAAACTTTGGCATGCACGTTTTGGTTATCTGAATTTTGCCAGTTTGCTGCGTTTGCAGAGCGTTTGCAGAAATCTGATATGGTTGCTTCTTTACCACCTCTTGAAGCACCTGTCAAACATGTTTGTGAAGGCTGTATTTTGGGTAAGATGCAACATTCTAAATTTCCAAAGGATGGTTCAATTCGGGCCACATACAGGTTGCAGCTTGTGCATAGTGATGTTTGTGGGCCCATGCAAACTCCGTCCTTGGGAAATTACCTGTACTTCATGACTTTCATTGATGATTACTCCAGGCATGCATGGGTATTTCCGCTTAAAGCGAAGTCCGAAGTTTTTATGTGCTTCAAACAATTTCTGGCTATGGCTGAAAATGTCTCGAAATGTACTATGGGCACCCTCCGTTCCGATCGATGGGGGGAGTATATGTCTCATGAATTTAATGCATTTCTGGCTAGTCGTGGGATAAAACACCAATGTACAGTACCTTATACGCCTCAGCAAAATGGTGTTGCTGAGAGGAAAAACAGATCACTGACGGAAATGGCACGATGTATGGTCAAAAGTCAAGCTTTACCGCATTCTTTTTGGCTTGAGGCCATCATGTGTGCCACTTATGTACTTAACAGGTGTCCTACGAAAGCTTTGCAGTCTATTACTCCATATGAAGCATGGCATGATAGAAAGCCTTCTATTGAGCACATGCGTGTTTTTGGCTGTTTGGCATATGCTTTGGTGCCACAAGTGCAGCGCAAAAAATTGGATGATAAGGCTGTCAAATGTATTTTTGTTGGTTATAGTGCTGAAAGCAAAGGTTACAGGTTGTATCATCCGCAAACAAAACGTATTCTGGTTTCTCGGGATGTAGTGTTTGTGGAAGATTCTGTTCAGCCCTTGCTGTCACGTACTAGAGACAGTAATGTAAGCTCACAGGACATTTATGACACTTTTTTGCCTCTTTTCAGTGGTGGAAATATGAATGTAAGTTCCAATGAGGCAAATGTACAGCCTATGGGGGTTTCTGAAAATGTTTTAGATCAGCCTATTACTGATGCGAATGTACATGATGTACTTGATGAGGAAAGGGCTGAAAATGAGCAGGCTAGAGGTATGCCAAAATGGCTGGTGCACACTTTGCGTGACAGTAAATTGGATGCACCTTTGTCTAGTCGTACTCGTTCAGGCTTTCGCCATGCATCTTATGCATCAGATTGTTATGCTTTGGTTGTGTCTAGTTTACATGATGTTGAGGAGCCTCTGACTTTTGATGAAGCACAGAATTTAGAAAATTGGATGGCTGCCATGCAATCAAAATATGATGCACTTATAGAAAATGACACATGGACTTTATGTGATTTGCCTCCTGGAAAAAAGGCCATTGGTACGAAGTGGGTTTACAAGTTGAAACGCAAACCGGATGGTGAGATCGATCGCCATAAGGCTCGACTTGTTGCAAAGGGTTATGCACAACAAAAAGGCATAGATTATGAAGAGGCTTTTGCTCCCACTTGTCGTATGACTACTGTACGTTTTCTATGTGCATTGGCAGCTCATTTTGGTTGGAATGTACATCAATCAGACATTGTTACTGCTTTCTTGAATGGTGACATATTTGAGGAAGTTTATGTAACGCAGCCTCGCGGTTTTGTCATAAAAGGACAAGAGGACAAAGTGTGCAAATGTAACAAGGCTTTGTATGGTTTGAAGCAATCTCCTCGTGCTTGGTATGAGAAAGCTAACACTCATTTGGTCAAACAAGGCTTTCGTAACAGTCCAATAGAAAGCACATTGTATGTAAAGCGTGAGGGTGATGTACTTCTCACTGTGGTTCTTTATGTCGATGATTTGCTGATCACTGGACCAAATGAGAGACATATTGCTGAATTTAAGGCTGATTTGAATGCTACTTTCAAGATGAAAGATTTGGGGCTGTTGCATCATTACTTGGGTATACAGTTTAAGCAGTGTGATGGTGGTATTGCCTTGTGTCAGAAAAGTTACATAGAGACATTGCTATGTAAGTTTGGACTTGAGGATTGCAAACCTATTGCCACTCCAATGGAAACACGTTTGAAGTTGAGTCTACATGATGCTGGTGATCCTGCTGATGTCACTCTTTACCAAACTGCTATTGGCTGCCTCATTTATGTATGCAACACGAGGCCGGATATTCAGTTTGCAGTCTCACAGGTCAGCAGATTTATGCATAGCCCAGGGTCTAAGCATTGGCAGGCTGTCAATTGAGGATTTTTCGCTACCTTAGTGGCACTTTACATCTTGGCTTGTTTTATCCCAAGGGGGGATCATTGCCGCCAGACTTACATGCTTTTTCGGACTCAGATTGGGCTTGTTGTTTTCACACGAGAGTGTCCACAAGTGGTTTTTGTTTCATGCTTGGCAGTGTATATCATGGTTGAGCAAGAAGCAACCTGCTGTGGCCACTTCGAGTTGTGAGGCTTAGTACAGGGCAGTCTTCACAGCTACGGTTGAGTGTGTATGGCTCATACGTGTTATGGCTGATTTGGGTGTTGGACAGGACACTGCCAACACTATCTACACCGACAGTGAGAGCGCATTGGCAGTTGCGAGGAATTCAGTTTTTCATGCTCGCACAAAGCACATTGAGGTGCATTACCACTATGTCAGGCAGAGGCTCTCAGCAGGAGAGATCAGCTTGGCTTATGTGCCAACACAGGACAACCTTGCAAATCTTTTCACAAAGGCATTGTCTTGTGAGAAGCTTGAAGCTTTCCGCAAAGCTTTGGGCTTACTCCCCTTTGTGGACTGATCCTGTCCTCAAGGCATGGCACTTCCCTTTACTCATGTGCTAGCTCTCGTTCACCACATCACTCCAGGGGGGATTTTTTACCATATACATGTGGTAGTGATGTGTGTGAACACACTAGGACCGCCGGGGCATGTTTTCCCTCTTTAGGAGGTTTTTTCCCCCGTGCATTGTATATACGCCCATCACTCTAGGGCTATCTATCTTTCCATTGCACACTAAGTAAAACACTCTCTATTGTGTGCCTTGAGCTTCCTTCGTCTTCTCCAAGCTGTGTGTGTTTCCCTGCAACCCTAATTCCAACACTATTGCACCTTCTTCCTTCATGAAGATTAAGTCATCTACAACGTTTCAAAGCGAACAATTACGTCTTAAGCAGTACAAGCTTTTGTTGGCATCTTCAAGCCTAATTCATTCAACTATCAAAAGCTTGTGGAGTTCCATATACGACGGACTACTCTCAATTTTGACGAAGTTAGCACAGCTACTATACTTTGCGAGTGCTCTCAATATCAAGTATTTTTTCTGAGTACCTTTTTCACCGCACTGTGTAGCCATGGATTCGGGTATCAATATGATATTCGATTTTGAGCAAAGTACTCCAGATCCTACCAATGATGGCCCGCGGCCAGATCCTCTCAAGGAGAATACCCGCGACGCTATGGCAAGAGAAGATACTTATGAATTGCTCGATATTCAAGAATTTCGTGCACTTGAGACACGCATGACAATCCTGGATGAAAATTTTTAAGCTTTAAATGAAAATGTACTAAACTCTCCACATTAGTAATTTAATTAATGCATCAGCAGTCTAGGAGTCCTGTTGACACCCACATGCATGAGCACGTTGGCACACAAGGGCAAGGCCCAACTACTGATACATTGCATACTCTCACTGCCAAAGAGGTGGATGACTTGTTAAAGAACTTTAAACCATCAGTCTTTAAGGGAGAAGACCGAGACCGCGATAAGGATGCAGTGAATATCTTTCTCAGCAAGTGGTGTGGAATTCACTCCTTACGGCATACTCCGGATGCAGTCAGAGCTCTACAGACGAGCTTAACTCTGCAAGACAAGGCCTACAAATGGTGGATGTCTCTCAAGGAGAAGAACATCATACCACAGATTTGGGCAGCTTTTGAAGCCATGTTTAGCAAGGAATTTTTGCCTACAAACGAGGCCGATCGGAATTGGACGACTTGGGACACATGTTCCATGCGCCAATACCCATCACTCCTGGAATATATCTCTCACTATCGGAACATTATCCTCAAGCTAGAAGGCTTGGATACCTTTCAACAAGTACGAGGGTTCATACGAGGTCTGACACCCGAGGTTAAGAAGTATGTCAAGACCCAAGACCCTAAGACACTTGAGGAGGCCATAGTGAAAGCACATATTCATGATGATCCTGATGAGAAGAAAACACATAATAGTCACGTGACTGCTAGCATACATGGTAATACACGCACTCAGTATGAGCACAATAGAAGAAAAATTTCTAGTTGCTGATTCAGATGCATCTAAAAACCCCCAAGGGGTGCAGGGGTCCTCTCTCTCCCGAGGATTTTGATAAAGCCAAGAAAGAAAAGTTATGTTTTCAATGTTTAGGACGAGGTTATGGCAGAAAGGATTGTCCCAAGGGGAAATCTGCTGCTCAGGGAAAGGAGAAAGCAATGCACACAGTGCAACTGCTGCCTCTTGAGTCTTCCTCAAAATTCTCCACAGTGGAAGTAACACACACTAATGTTGTGTGTGGGACGTGTGTACGGAGTGTGTGCAAGAGAGGGGAAGAAGAAAATGGGGAAGGGGATGATGCACAGACAGCCTGTGTTTGGGTTAGTGGAGAAGAAGGAGAAGAGTCAACTCTCTCTCTTTTTCTCCCTATATTGATTAGGAGAAATCAAGTGTACAAGGGTGGTTTCTTACGGCCACCTAGCCTACACCCCAACAACCTCCCACTTGAAGGTCATGGTGGCCAATAGTGGCATTAGTATAGTTATTCTATACAAAATTGATGAAGCATTTCCGAGGCTTCATCCTACACCCATAAGTTCTATACAATGTGTAAATTGCTCTGAGGCTAGGCTCTTTGTGAGAGCATCTACGGGGTTGTCGTCAGTGTGAACCTTGACAAGCTCGATATTCTTGCTAGCCAATACATCTCGTATGACATGGTATCTGACCTCTATGTGTTTTGACTTTGAGTGAAACACTGGATTCTTTGCCAAAGCAATGGCACTCTGACTATCACAATGTAGTACTAGAACCTCGTGAATGCCCAAATCTCCCACTAGACGAGCCAACCATATGGCTTCCTTGCTGGCATCAGACACAGCAACATATTCTGCCTCAGTGGTAGATGAAGGCGTGCAATCTTAGAGACACAATATCCAAGAGATAGCTGCTCCATCAAACATGAACACATAGCCAGATGTGGATCTTGTACGATCCACGCAACCCACATAATCCGCATCCGTGTAACCTACAATAGATGCATCACTGTTTCCGAAGTGCAAACACTTGCTAGCTATACCTTTCAAATATCTGAGTATTTTCTTCACTGCTTCCCAATGCTTCTTGCCAGGGTTTTCCATGTACCTACTAACCACTCCCACTGCATGTGCAATGTCTGGTCTTGTGGCTACCATAGCGTACATCAAACTGCCAACCATTGAAGAATATGGTACCTTCGCCATTTCCTCTTTCTCAGCCACTGTCTTGGGAGAGTCTTCCTTTGCTAAGTTTGGAGTATGCTTGCATTGGGGTACTCAATGACTTCCCCCCTTGCATACTAAAACGTTGCAAGACTTTGTGAATGTACTTTTCTTGAGATAATTCAAGAATTCCACGTTGTCTGTCTCTCTTGATGTGCATACCAAGAAAGTGATTGGCATCTCCCAAATCTTTCATGGAAAACTGAGTGCTTAGCATCTTTTTCAATTGATTGATCTCATCAATTGATTTGCCTGCGATAAGCATATCATCTACATACAAGATCAAGATGATTAAAGAACCATCTTTCAATCTTTTTGTGTATAAGCAGTGGTCCTCTTGACTTCTTATGTAACCCTGAGACTGCATGAATTTGTCGAATTTTTGATACCATTGCCTTGAACCTTGCTTGAGGCCATAGAGTGCCTTTTTAAGTATACAAACCAATTATGTCCTCGTTGGTTTTTGGGTTTCACATACGAAGCCCTCTGGTTGTTTCATGTAGACATCTTCATCTAGATCCCCGTGAAGAAATGCTGTGTTCACATCCATTTGGACAAGTTCCATGTCTTGGTGTGCGCTCCTTGCCGCACTGTCGAAGCAAGGGCCTTGCCTAACACTGTGTGCGAGCCATAGACGGCTCCAAGCACACAACTAGCTTAACTAGTAAGCTCAAAAGAGGGCAATGGTGTGTCACTCACCGCTCGATGCTCTTGCCGTGGAGGATTCCTCACCGCGAAGAAGAAGGAGACGCCGCTACGTCACGTTCAACAGCTTCACCGCCGTCGTGCCACCGCAATGCTCGATCGCTCTCTCTCTCTCTCTCTCTCTCTCTCTCTCTCTCTCTCTCTCTCTCTCTCTCACACACACACACACACACACACACACACACACACACACACACACACACACACACACACACACACACATACACACACACACACAAGGAGGTGAAGAAGAAGAAGATGGAGATGGAGATGGAGCAAGAGCACTCTTCTATTGCACCAATGAGAGAATGAGTGAATTTTAGGTTTAGTTGGCTTTTATATGAGCTCACCCCATTCACACTTGGGTGCCCATGCTTAGCCAACTAATCCCTTGAATGTCCCGGTTAGAGTGCGCCTCTCATCGGCGATCACTCTTACCCTTTTCCTATGGGTCCGACAAGCCCGGTACCTGACTCTACCAAATACATAATACACGTCCGTCGTAGGTGATGGGGTGTCCGTGAGCCGTGAGGGTTAACATGCCCCCCTTCCTGATGTAGATTCCGTCCTCGGAAGCTATTGAGTTGAAGCTCGTTCGTCGAGGTGGAAGAGCATTTGAGATGAATGTCCTTAGCCTTCTTCAGTCACTGCAAAATCAAACAACTACATTGGCACAATAATTGCATTCTCATAAGTGAGTAAAAAGCATATGCAGTTTTAGGTAGACAAATTGATTGGTAAAAGAATTTCAAACAATTTGTCAGCAATGAACATTAAATTGCAATGTAATCAAATGCATAAACACATGTAAAGGTAAAAAATTAAACAAGTATGGGGTCACTAATTTGACGGTTGAAAGGCACTAGAGATCGAATATTAATACCATGGGTAAGCTTCTTAATTTTCTGTGGTCAATTAGGTTGTTTAATCGCGAGAGCCAAGTATTCATGTTCGAGGGCTGACTAGAGGCTATATCTAGAAGACCTTGTAGTTAATCTACCATAAAAGGAATTTCTCATGAAATCATCGCCTGACTGATTACTTTTTCTTTGACCCCCCAAAGTCTTTTCACAGTGATTCAATTTGATGTGTGTGCTTATTTTGCATGCCTTGGGTTTTTGGCTTTTCAAGGAAAAGCGCCCACACTGGGAACCTCTAGGACTCTAGTACCATAGGCAATACATGTGAGTGAAGTACCAAATCAAGCTGAGATTTCTCTTCGAGCTTAAGATTTTACAGTGTGGCACTTTGATTTTTTGTTTGTTCATTTTCAGCATTTTAATTTTGTAACTTTGGGGGGTCATATAACACTGATACACCTCCCCAGGCTCATCACACTAGTTAACTCCCTTTATAATACTTAAGCTAAAGGTCAATAGGGTCAAGACCATTAGAAAGCCCTAGTACATTTCACACAATGCTGCCTAAATCGGATTAAGAACCTAAGTAACCATTGATTATTAGGAAGGCATTCCCCATGGTATTAAGAGAAGATTTCTAACACCTAACTTGGTCAAACTAGCTTAGTCGGACTGCTTGATTTTTAAACCTAGACAAGTGATTATGACAAAAAATTACATTGAATTAAATGTTTGATACTAAGTAAATGTGGTGAATATTAGGCTACCAATCATAATT
The DNA here is from genome assembly GCF_014529385.1 of Adiantum capillus-veneris. Classification (NCBI taxonomy): domain Eukaryota; kingdom Viridiplantae; phylum Streptophyta; class Polypodiopsida; order Polypodiales; family Pteridaceae; genus Adiantum; species Adiantum capillus-veneris. The sequence goes on along the minus strand of NC_140941.1, from coordinate 92,214,212 downwards.
AAAGCAGACAATCATAGATGTTTGTGTCGATGGTCGCGCTTGATTTGAAGAGTGAGTCGAAATAAAGATTCCATAAAGGTCCAAATCCTACCAATAGCAACATGCTCTTGTACACACTAGGAAACAAAAGGAATACCTCTAGGAGGCACATTAGTGAAAAAAGGTACCAACACTTATTGAACACAACAAAAAACATAAGGAACCCTAACCTAATTATTTGCACTCCCCCTAGAGAGTCAAGGGAATAGGATATTGTAGAGGTTGGGGGGAAACCCTAAGGCTAAACCCATATCCTCGTCGTCGAGATAAACAAAGTCATCATCCATGAGACCATATGTGCCATCCGTGTAGTCGTGTAAATTTTCTTCTTCATCATAGGTGCCCATGTTTACTAAGAAGGTCACTAGACGCCTATAGTCATCTTGGTCAAAAGGGTAGGCTTGTGCAATGGGAGAAACGCTCTCTACTAAGTATGGATCAGACGTGGTCAAGAGACGTATCAACCATTCTAACTCCTCCAAATTCCTCTCACATGCTAGCGTACCTATCAAATCCCATTCACATGCAAGCACTGGAAAGACCATGTGAAATATTTGTGAAAAGTAACGAGGGTACCTCTCACCCAAGGCAGAAGTGGATGACTCTAGCGTACTATCCATATCTGTACACGCAAATAGATGATGGTTAGAGTGCAAATATTACAAGGGTCGTGTTCTTGTGCATAATTTGTTTTTATGATTTGTGTTATGGCTCTTGCTCTTTTACTTTTTTATCTTTTTTTTGTGAGTATAAGGCTTTATATATACATTCCCTAAGATTGGAGATTAAGAGGTCAGGGAGAAAGGTTGAGAGGGAAGCAAGTGAATGACGGATGTCCACAAACACTCCCCCCTTCCTTGGGTAGATCATACCGTTTGAAATGATGTCGTCACCCTTTGAAACCAATTGTTCCAGTTGGTAATAGGTGAGGATTTTTGCCAGTAGTTTTCTATTACCCTAGGTGCCTCGTCAAGTTGCAACGGTGGTAAGGTACTCTCCCAGGATCGAACTTGAAGTGGTTCATCAGGTGATTCTTGAACACTGGGAGGTGTGGATTCTTTTGTAGCTTCATGGAGGTCCACTACTATAGATGGAGGCTGTGTAGAAGCTTTTACCTCTATGGATGTATTACATGAGGAGCTAGAAGCTTTATGGAACTCCCCCCTTCCTGAACTAGGTGGAATAAATTGGTTTTGCCTTGGAGCACAAACTAGCTCTGGACTAGATGTGTAGCATTTTGTGATCTTTCCCTTCCCACGATCTGCCATTGGCTTTAGCGTTACACTGTTTGACTCATATGGGTTTGTTGTCGATAGGGAAGGACACATTTTACGTTTAGGTACCCAAATTTTCTCATTTCAGTCATAGTAGCCTTGGGCTTCTAATAGTTGTTTTGGAATCCATCGTGATTTAGTCTTGACTCTCCTAGGGCGCGCTCTTGGTTTTCCCGGGAAATTTTTTCTTGGAATGGATGGGAGGGTTGAGGTAGTTGGAAGTAAGGCCTTGGGGACCCATTGATATGTACTCTTAGGTCGTGCAGGTTGAGTACTTGCAATATTATTGTTTGCTTCAACTACAAGTGTTGAAGTGCTACGTTCATGGGTAGCCGGCAAAGACGAGTTAACCACCTTGGCTTGTGAATGTTGGCTATCCTTCCACTTTTCTAGAGTTTGCAACGTAGGTGACTTTGCTTGAATGATAGGGGTAAGAGTCGGTGGTCGCGTCGTGACACTACCAGTATCCCAATCAATAGTGCATTTCGTTGCCAACATCCACGTGCGTCCCAGGTTTACGTTGCCTTCCATAGCTCCCGCGGGCATGACTAGAAACCTCTGCACTATGCTTCCATTGTTGTTGAGCCAGCAGAGGATCACAACCACATTTTTGCTCACACTCATCATTTCTGTAACCATTGATTGTAATAAATGTCTTTCCGACATTCATTTTGAATTGAGCCATTCATTAAGTAACGAGACTCAATTGAGTTTCCAGCTTGTAATCCCGAAGTAATTTCACTTGCTGATGTAATTAGTTAGAGATGTTCTCACCTCCAAGGCTGAGGTATATAAGCCAAAGTTTTGTAACCTAAAGGGATTCAGTTTTATTAATCAAAGGGAGTTTTTGGAGCGCCGTGACTGTGTCTGAGAGAGAGAGAGAGAGACAGAGAGAGAGAGAGAGAATCTTATCTACTTGCTATGTGAGCTACAGAGCCGCCATTGGAGAAGCGACACCGCCATTGTGTTAGCAACGGCGAGACCTACGCACAGATACCAAGAGTGAGTGTTATCGGCTTCTATGTGTGGTAAGTTCCTACGAGCTTCGGTGTGAGTTTTCTTCCAACTCGTGTGTCGGAATGGAGTGTGCAGCATATCTATAGAACCACAACGAGTAGAGCTACACATTAGTACCATCGGGGTCAAGTTTCGATCACCTGTATTTTTGGGCCTGTCTTCATACGCGTTTACCGCACGGAGTGATTATAGGTTGATTTTGCAGTTCAAGTCTTTAGGGTGTTGTTCTTACCTAGTGTATAGACTTTCCCTTCAGTTTGAGATCGATTCAATGATTCTAGATCCTGTTTCGTATGGCATTCGTTCGTAGTACGGATTTCAGTCACTTGCGTATTTTAGAACTTAGATTTGATTTCCTTAGTAGTGATTGTCATTAGAAGGTCGAGTAGGTGATTTGACACCCACATTGTTGTTTCCATGCGCCTGCGGGTCAAGCTCCGTCCTCGTCTGACAAATTCTGTTGTTGGTTGAGTTCTCGCTATTTAGCTTCCACTAGCGGCGTAACCGCCATAACATTTGGCACCGCTGCCGGGGACGAGAGCCCTAAGTAGGTGACCTTAGACTAATCCTATGAGGTGAGTCGTATAAACTACTTTGTATACTTTCGTTAGAAAAGATCTAGGAGTAGTGGACTCCGAAGATCTCGAGAGATACTAGGAAGTGGGGTATTCCTGGGTCTTCCGTGTTGACAGTATTTTTAGTTTAGCTTAGATTTGTTTGTTGTTTTGTTGGTGTTGAGTAGTTGTTGATAGAAGAAGAATTTGCTAGTCCGTGAGTGGCAGTGGATCTCTTTAAAATCACAATTACCAAACCCATTTTATGATTAGGAATAGCTTAGGTAGGACTTCATTTGATCCTGATCTAGAGCTAGTAATCATTGGAGTATTTGCTTGATATGGTTGATTGCATGTTAGATCACTAAACCGTCGAGTTAGTAGTGAAACTTGCAATAAACAAAAGTCAGAGAAATTTTCTCTGTATCTCAGAGTTGCTGAGCACTTGAGAAAGCTTCAGGAAGGATTCTGTGCCAAAAAACTGGAAATCTGCAACTTTAGACATCATACGTGTATGATGTTTAAATGACCAAACAGAGACCAAAACAAAAATTTTGACTTTACCAAAGTGTTCAAAAGGGGGGTTATACCCTAATTTCAACTTAAAACAAGAGCATTAACACTCAAGAAACCCAAAAAGACAAGTCGGAGCCCAAGAAACGCAAAGAAAAGGAAATTTTGGATTCAGATCTTGTTTTTACATTCAAACCTGACAAAAACACTTGAAACTCAATTATAAACATTGGAGAAGGCTTAAAACCAAAAATAGTCAAAATCTGGGCTAAAAGACATCATACGTGTATAATGTCTTTTAGCACATCCACTGCTTAATTTTGATATCTGACCTGACAAGACTGTTACAAACACTGTAGAAAGCAGAAATATCAAGTCTTGACCCAAATTGATGAAAAAGACATCATACGCGTATGATGTCTTTGACCTAATTTTGGACATATTTTGATACTTTGCCAACACAGATCCATTGTAATAGCTATCTAGAGGTTATATTTCAAGTTTCATCCCATTTGGATCACAATTGACCCAAAAAGCAAGTCAAAAGCGGAAAGTTGCCAAGAAAAGCCTAAATTAGCCATAACTTGCTCAAACAGAGTTCAAACTGAATTTTGTGAGTGGACAGAGCATAAGGGGGCTACTGAGAGTGAGCATAACCAAAATAGTCTAAATCTGTGAAAAAAGACATCATACGCGTATAATGTCTTTTTCAGCATAACTGCAACAAAATTCTCACTTGATGAAACAGAAGTTGTCCAACTGACAAGATTAAACAATCGACCAAGTATCAATCAGTTTGGATCAATTCTGACCACAAAAACTTGAGGAAAAAAAATTGCCGAGACGGAAAAGTTAAAGTCCTTTAGGGGAATTGATGAATTTGAGATCGGGCAGGAACCTCCAGAATAACCAACCAAAACAAGGGGAACCAGCAAGTGTCATATCAACCGAGGGAAGTGTAAACCAAATTTGGGTGCAACCATTAGAGCCGATCTTTGAAGGAAGTGTCTCTGATACTTCTTCGGAGAGATCTTACGAGATTTTCACCGAACACGTGGAACACCTGAACCTGAACAACAGAGAAAATATGGCAGCAGGATCATCAAACCCTTCCGCCACAATGAAGCTATTGTTCATAAAATATCAGTACGACAATGAGCAAGGTGCCAAGATCTACAAAGATGGAATGGACCGCTATTGTGTAAAGATAGAGGAGAGACCTAGTGAGTTCAAGGACTTAGTGCCTGTGAGCTATAGCGGAGATAGATATCTAGATGACAAGGGTACCATGTACTTGGTAGTCCTAAACCCTAACATTGTGGACAAGTGGGGATTGATGGGCACCAAAGCCAAAGTAGATGAAGAACTCGAGGAGAAAGCACCAATAATGAACTTCCCTGATGCGAGGTTAAGAAGAGAGAATGAAACTACAAGGATCAACACTGATAACATCTATGTGGGGCTATATAAATATAATGATGGGGAGCAAGATCTCTATTATAGATGTGAAGAACCCTACATCGGAGAGTTGACAGACCGAAAAAGACTTTATGTCTTTACCTACACAGAGGGATCGGAAGTGAAAATTGCCGCTTACGACAAGTATGGGAGGCAATACTCAACAATGGGCAAGAAAGAATTAGAAGGATATACATACTTTGGGGGACCACTACATCAGTATTATGTTACTTCTAGCTCACAAAGACCAGCACCAACAAATGGAGTGCAAAACCCAATGACAACAGGAGGACAAAGAACTCAGGTTGCTGACTCTTTCAGTCAACCTCAGTACTCGAAGCTTGGACCAATGGGATCATTACATTCTAGAGAGTCAATGGATACGAATCGAGGTAGTGCAGTTCCAATCCACACATATACCACTCCAGGTCCAAGGTTCGAAGCGGAACCATCACATTTACCTCCTAGTAGTAGATTCAGGGTAGGGGAACTGACAAGGGTAACCCATGAAGTCCATGATGCTAGAGAAAGCTTTAGCCGGGACACAGGAGCAATGAGATTGGTAGCAGACCATAGACGTATGAGACCATCTCAAGTAGCGAAGTGTATGCCAAAGAAGTATGGTGGTTCAGGAGATCCGTATGTCCATGTGTCACTCTTTAAGCAAGTCTTAAGAGCTGAGCAGATAACAGATTTCCATACACAATACGAGGGATTTGGTCTTACTCTAGAAGGTACGGCATTGACATGGTTTCAACCACTAAACATAGGGGGATTCCATGACATTGACCATTTGCTAAGAGAGTTTGCTAAGGAGTCCTCAAAACGAGGGATTAAGCACAATACGGTCTCACAAATATATGCTTTTAAACAGAGAGAACACGAAAAAGTGAAGGAAGCTTCACTTCGCTTCAAACAATACATTGAGAGATGTCCAGTACGTGAACGACCACAAGATGACAGACTATCTTTTCTCTTTATTGAGGGACTGAGAAACGACACTCTCAAGAAGGACTTGCACTTGAAAGCTTGTACAAGTTTCGAGCAAGTAACGAGAGAGGCATTGTACTTAGTGGATAACTGTCCGGTTTATGGAGAGGTGTCAGCGGATACAGATTTTACATCCAGTAGCTCCTCCTCCGTAGCGAGCGAGACTACCACTAAAAAGAATGTTCAAACAACAACCATGCCAAATGTAGAGCAAATGATAGAAGATGCTCTAAAAAGGATGGCACCATACCAAAAACCATTGCCAAAAACACTGAAATGGTGTGCTATTGAACAAAAATGGACAAACCACCCAACAGAGGAGTGCTATTACAACAAAGGGTATGTAAGGGAGCGTCAATATGCACCTCCTGCTCAATTAGCACCACCTCAAGTACATCCAGTACCTCGATACCCAACGGGAAATGTACCAGGACCTATGGGGATAGAAAGACCGCAACCGGTATTGGGACAACAACCACCTTTACCAGGAGCAAGACCAGTGGGCATTAGATATGCACCAACCTTAGAGAATCAGGAAGAACAAGCCTTAGTGCCTGTTCAAGCCTATTATGAAGAATCTGGTGCACACATGTCTCCAACTCTGTATTACCCACCAGAAGAACCCAAACAACCAGAACCATGGGGCATGATTGGGAATATTGGAATACCAACAGTTACAAGTGCTTCTGATGAAGAGAGATACAATTTGGATGCAAGAACATTGATGTTCATAGCTCATGGAGGGTTAACAGGACAAAGACCATCCTATCCACAAAGGACGAATCAAATGGGACCAAGACCAGCACTAGGACCCTGTTACAAGTGTGGAGGTGACCATCTGATGAATGTTTGTCCACATACGGAAATCATTAGAATTAACGCTTATTGCACTGAGTGTGGGGTTACTCACTTCATTGAGGATTGTTCAAAGAATCCAAACAAAGTGCAAAAGACGACATTGAATATGCTAGAAACTATTCCTACCAACAGTGGGTCTGAAAATGAAACTCTGATACCAACGCAAGTTGTTACTAGAGCTCAAGCTAAGAAAACCACTAGAGAACCTGAGAATGGAAAGTTAGCGACTGAAATGGTTAGTCAAGGACCGCGGAGTCAGAAAAACACATGGAAAGCTAGAAAAGCACGCATGAAGTTGATAAAAGAACGTGAAGACGCTATTTTAGCTGAGGAACTAAAGTGAACGAGAGATAGATTAGAAAAACTTGAGAGTCAAAACGGGAAACGAGAGATGAGCCCGGAAAGAACGAAACAAAAGAGTATCAAAGAAACAACGAGCTTAAGCTCAGGGGGATCAGTGCTAGTCGACAAAGTACACGAACCATTGGACGCACTGATGAAAGCTTACGAAGCTAGGTTAAAGAACAACCAAACACAAGAACAGAGGTGGATGACATACCCAAACGCGGAATTGGAAAAGCAGAGACTTGAAATGTGCCAGAGAATGATCGAGACTGCACAAGCCTTATTAGAACCACCAAGAGAAACAATGAATGGTGGAACGAAAAACCCAATTCAGTAGGAGACTATCATTTCACGGGTAGCTGAAAAGACTCCCAGTGCACAAAATCCTGAAAATACACACAAGGATGACCGCATAGTGTTGAACACAACCGATCAGGAGATAGAGAGTTTTCATCCAGTCATACAGAGGTCTTACGAAAAAGATGAGGATTACAATGAATTTTGGAAACAAGTGAGAGAGGCAAACTTTGCAAACGAGCTAAGTTGCCAAGCTAATCAAACAAATTGGGAAAAGGACATCAGGAATCCTCCCATAGTGGAATTTGAGGCAGGATCTCAAGTGGACTTGGATCTGCAATCTTACAAGGGAGATGGGGGCTCTGTTAGAACAATGGAGAGCAAACCTCACTCACTGAAAACCTTACCTTCATACTTAAGAGAGTATGAAGCAAAATCCGAGATAAGAGCACTTCCCTCACGAAGAATCTCATCAGAAAAAGTCATGGACTCGCAAGGATTGATAGAGATCTTGTCAACACCAATGACATGCACTATCACTCTAGCTGAGCTTTTGAGGCTAAGACCACATATGTGGACCACTGTAGGAAATTGCTTGGAGAAATTCGGGATAAAAGACCCAACATCGAGACTGAAAGAGGGTATACAAGAGCTGAGCAAACCACAAAAGAATACTAAGCCTGTACCCTTAAACAAGGTCGGAGAGTATTGCGAAGGTGAAGAGGGGAATACAACCTTACCAGTTGAATTCCAAGGAGTAAACACAATGGCAATACTAGACAGCGGAGCTGGGGTAGCCATTGCTACAAAAGAAATCTGGAAAAAATGGGGGAAACCAGCAATAAGGAAGACTAGGTTGAAACTCCAATTAGCAGATGGACACATGGAGGAACCTATGGGGTTATTAGAGAAAGTTGTAGTGACTTCTTGCGGCATTGAATACGAACATACTTTTGCTATTGTCGATTTTGGCAAGGAGAATAACTATGATATCATACTAGGAAGACCATTCATGAAACAGTTGAAAATGGTCCAGGATTGGGGCTACGATCACATATACCTGAGAAATATGGAAACCACTACACGTGTGAACCTGAAAGACCATAGCTACAAAGATGTGAACCGAACACCGGTGGAGGAGTTTGATTCAGCTACTTTGGCGGGATCCGAATTTCCCGCTTGGTTAGGTAAACCCAAGGAGTTATGGATGTGTGGAGCTTCGAAATGTGGAAGTCTGAAACGAGAAGAATATGTTTTAGAAAGGGCTATCGAAGACGAAGCTTATATAGGAGAACCCTTTCCAGAGGACACGCTTGAACCATTAGAATGGACACACATTCTAGCAACCCTAGATGTTTGTGCAATTCCAGATGGTCCAACAACGAAATTTTGCGACAAGGACGGGTACGACGTGGTTCCGTACTTCATGTTGAGAACTGTACTCGAAAAAGAAACTGAAAAGAACGATACACTGGAAAAGGAAGATGAAGAGGAGGTGTTTCACAACATTCCCGATCATCCAGAGTGGGGAAATGAAGCAGACAACGAGTCAACAGACAATTCAAGCGGAAACGAAGAAACTATAATGGATGTCCGATTTTATGATTTTCCGAACCAAAATAAACAACGCCAGAAACGCTATAGAGCAAAGAAAAAAACAAAGGGGGTTAGAACCAATCCGATGCCTAGAATAAGAGGAAAAAATCAATTCCTAATGCTAGTAAAGGCGGAAGATTGTGTTAAGGACAAGGTTTCTGGAAGAATGAGAGGCAATGATCAAAAGAGCTTACGAAAAAACAAAAGAGGCTCAAGAAATCGAGTTCAAAGGAATGGAACGAAAACTGAAACTGAAAAATCAGAAAAGAACAAACGCAACAGAGAAGACACGGAGTCCAAGTTAGAACGTAGAAATAAGTACACAGAGCTCAAGAAAACTCTGAAAGAAGTTTGGACGACAGAAATTGAGAGTGAAGAGGATGAAAACGCCAAAATCAAGGAAAACATGGATGTTCCCTCTCACTATAGGAAATTCACAATAGAGGATAGGAAGGTGGTATTAACCCCACCTATTCGAGAGAGAAAGGAGAACGAATCTTATGACGGACCGGAGGATGCAAAAAAAGTTGATTTAGCAGCTCTAGGTGAGCCACCTAGACCGGTGTACATAGCCACAGATTTGTCTCCAAGCGACGAAGAGAGACTTTTGAGTCTTCTCAGAGAGTATAGGGATGTGTTTGCATGGTCTTATAAGGACTTAAAGGGAGTTGACCCATCGATATGCCAACACACAATCCCCCTAAAACAAGACGCAAAGCCTAGCAGACAGAGACCATACACATATAATGATACGTTTGCTAAGCGAATCAAAGAAGAGATAGATAAGCTAATGGAAGCTGAATTCATATACGAGATTGAACACACCGATCACGTATCTCCGATTGTGGTAGTACCCAAGAAGAACGAAAAACTCCGAATGTGTGTCAACTTAAAGAGAGTGAATGCTACAACAATCAGGGACAATTATCCCCTGCCGATAACTGATCATGTTCTAGAGTGTGTATCAGGGAAAACAGCATACTCCTTTCTTGATGGTTTTTCAGGATATAACCAGCTAGCCATAGCACTGGAAGATCAACATAAAACAGCTTTTGCAACGGAGTGGGGAATTTATGCTTATCGGGTTATGCCTTTTGGTCTAACCAATGCTCCCGCAACCTTCCAGAGGCTGATGACACATGCTTTCAAAGAATACTTAAGGTTGTTTCTAGAAATATACATGGATGACTTATGTGTACATTCTCTTCTGAGAGATGAGCATCTAGAACACCTAAGAAAAGTATTTGAGAAATGTAGGACATATCGCATTTGTCTCAATCCTGAGAAATGTGTGTTTATGGTCCGACAGGGCAGAATTCTGGGACATATTGTCTCTCAAAACGGAATATCCACGGATTTAGAGAAGATAAAAGTTATAGTGGATATGCCTAGACCAACCAATGCGAAACAAGTACAGAGCTTTATGGGACATTGCGGATATTATAGACGATTCATTTACATGTATGCTATAATAGGCCAACCACTTTACAGGCTAATAGTGAACTTTGAATGGACAGAGGAGTGTGAGGAATCATTCAAGAAATTGAAAGAGGCACTCATTACTGCTCCAGTCTTGAAATCACCAGATTGGGAAAAGATATTCCATGTGCATATAGATGCTTCGGCATATGCAATAGGATGCATTCTGGCTCAGCCAGAAAAAGGAAACATGGATTTTCCTATCTGTTACGCCAGTCGACAGCTCAACAATGCAGAGAAGAATTACACCACAACAGAGCGAGAAGGATTAGGAATGATATATGCTGTGAAGAAATTTCGGCATTATCTTCTAGCCAACAAGTTTGTGTTTTTTACGGATCACCAAGCCTTGCTCTACCTAGTGAATAAACCATGCAATACCGGGAGAATAGTGAGATGGTTCATTATCTTAGTGGAATTCGACTTCACGGTAGTAGTAAAGAAGGGAAAAACACATCTTAGAGCTGATCATCTTTCGCGATTGACGAATGGAGAAGACCCTATAGGAGTAGATGACGACATGCCAAACGCGTACTTGTTCAACATAGAAATGATACCGAAGTGGTCTCAAAATGTCGTTAACCTATTAACCTATGGAGGAGAGTTCTATAGAAGAGAATACAACCAGAAACATATTCCTATTCAGCAATCCAAGAATCTTCAATTGGTTGCAGGAAGGTTGTATCAATTGGGAAATGATCATGTTTTAAGACTATGCATCAATCCTGAGGAATATAATATATATCTGCGCGAAGCACATGTTCAGGAATGTGCATTTCATTGTTCAAGAAGGAACACATATAGGAATTTGTTACAATTGGGAGTCTATTGGCCAGGAATGAAAGAAAGCGTACATGAATATGTCACTGTATGTATTGTATGTTCATCAAAACCGCCAGAAGAGTATTCGACATTATATCAGATAATGATCGCTCCAGAATGAAGTCAGTATATTGTTGAATATCTCACAAATAGAACTTTCCCAGAAGGAACGTCAAAAGCTCGTCAGAAATCTGTAGAGACAGAAGCTAGAGATTACGCTTTAATAGGAGATCAACTCTATAAGAGAGGTAAAGACAACCAGCTTAGGATTTGCACATCAGAGTCTGAGTATGTGATAATCCTAGAGCAAGCTCATGGAGGAGTAGGTGGAGGCCATTTCTCAGGTGATAAGACAGCAAAACTTGTCTTAGCCGCAGGAATATGATGGCCAACATTACATATGGACGCTGAGGAATACGTTAAACGGTGTGATGACTGTCAGCGGACCAAAGTACCACTTAAAAGAGATGATATGCCGCTTAGACCAATGATGGGGGCAAGAGCTTTTGCAAAATGGGGGATTGATTATGTCGGACCCATTTCACCTCCTGCATATAAAACTCATGCACAATACATTGTTGTGGCTACAGACTATCTAACAAAGTGGGTCGAAGCAAAGGCAACTCAAAAAGCAGATGCCAGGACCACGGCACAATTTCTATATGAATACGTCTTTGTACGATATGGATTGCCAATAGAAATTGTGAGTGATTGAGGCACACATTTTATAAATGAAGTGATAAAGATCCTTCTAGATGAATTTATGGTAATCCATAGGAAATCAGCCCCGTATCATCCACAAGCAAACGGACAAGCTGAAGCAACAAACAAAACCATATGCACGGTCCTCACGAAGATTGTATCTGAGTCAAGAACTGACTGGGACCAGAAGTTGCATTCAACATTATGGGCATATAGGGTAGCATATAAAACATCAATAGGAACGACCCCATATAACATGGTTTTTGGGCTAAATGCTATCTTACCAATAGAATTCTTAATTTCAACCTTAAGGGTGGCTAAGGATCTAGAGTGGACAAGGCACGAGCTTTCTGATAGAATAGATGACCTGGAAAAGCCATATGAGCTTCGCCTAAAAGCAGTAGCTTCTATCTACGCTCAAAAAAGGCGACAAAAAGAATTTTTTGATAAGCATGTGCGGACTAAAGAGTTTAAGGTTGGGGACTATGTCCTAGTTTACACTCTGAAACAGCATGCTAAGAAGCTTAAAAAGCGAGGGATGGGACCTCTGGTGATTAAAGATCTATCACCAAGTGGAGCCGTCAAGCTTGCTACATTAGACGGAGAAGAAATGCCCAATTGGATTAGTGGATGTAGAGTGAAAAGGTATCTTTTGCCGCTAACCCAAGACATGCTTCTCAAAATACATCAAGAAAAGCTGCGTGTCCAGAAAAAGAAAAAGATTGTGGAGGAAGCGCAAGCCGAGGCGAAGGAAAGAATGGAGAAAATAAGACTACTGCGTCAGAAACAGCGCAATGAAGGAGCAATACGAATAAACGCAGTCAGTATAATAGAAATGGATAATGACAAAGAAGAACCCATCATTGAATGCAAAGTAGGAACCAACCAAATCAAAGCCAGAGCACTATTGGATTCAGGAGCTCAAGCTAACCTACTTTCACTCAGTTTGTATAGACAATTGATAAATGACACTAAACTACAAACTGCCAAGCAAGAGTTAAAGAGTTACTCTGAGAATTCAATCAAAACTGTCGGATGTACAGTTTTACATATACAGATTAACCAGTATCTGTATCCTCATATGTTTTACGTGGTTGAAGACCAAGCTACACAACATCCATTATTGCTAGGACAACCATGGCAGAAGCAATACAATGCAATGATTGACTGGAGTTCTGAATCAGTGCTTATCAAATACGAAGGTGAAAGTCAATCAGTTAAGTTCACCAAAGGAGCAGAGCCAACTCCAAAGGAAGAATCCACGAACAAGGGCAAACAACAACCAGAGAAAAAGAAGAAGCAATGGCACCCAAAAGTCTCTATACAACCGGATTACTCTTCGACGAGGAATTCTCAACAGTGGATAAGGAAGACAAGCAATAATATAACAGCTCAACCTTGGGAAAAAACGGAGTCAACGTTGGTATGGAGACCAAAAAAGGTTGTGCCAGAGAACACAAAGGTGGAAAACAGAGTCTTCAATACCAGAGAACAGAGTGATTCCAGACAATCAAGGACAGTGAAACAGATCTGGATTCCAAAGAAGTTCATGACGGCACAAAGCTATAGCAAGCAAATTTGGATCCCAAAGATTTGTAAACAGGAACTCCCTTCAGTACAATCAACGGAAACTCCTAGGTATTTCAAGGCGAGGAAATCAACACACAGAACAAAGCAGGTTTGGGTCGCAAAGAGTTTGTGGCAAGCACAAGCAAAGCGGAAGCAGATTTGGATTATGAAAAAGAACAACAAAGTAAAGAAGAATCCATCTACTGATTCTACTACCGAAGTGCCAAAACCAACCCAAAACCCGACCACCAATCCTTCAATCAAACAAAGAGCAGCTTTATTGGAAACACTGTTATATCATCGCTCTGCAATTGCATTGGGAACTTATGACCAAAACACCTACAATGCTTCGCCTACAATACAGGAGTTACAAAGCAGCTACAAGCGCTAAAAACAAAGAAAAACAAAAATTATATTACAAGGGCGGTGTCTTACATGATTTTGCAATTTTTATGTTTGATTGTGGATATTGATAATATTTATGCCCTTATATACCTTGTTTTGCAACAAGAAGAGATCAAATGATGAATTTGGGTCTCTAGACGTGTAAATATCACTAAATAAGAGTGTTTTTGGAGCTAAAAAGTGGAAAAAAGTGGTAATCCAAGTCCAGAAATCACAAATAAGTGTATATTCATATACACAGGGTTACCAGCTATTTATCGTGTATGTTTGGAATTTTTTGGCTTCAATTTGCTATTTTTCTTTATTTTTTATGATTTTCTTAATAAAAGTAAAAGAAAAAAAAAAGCAGCTGAAATGAGATCGGAAAAAAGAAAAGAATAGACGGTAATGGTCCTAATGACAAGGGCAACCCATGGTAAAAATTGGGTACAATTCTGAAAAAGTTGCGGAAAGCCCGAAATGACAGAATTTTGGCAAAGTGGACAGATTTCTCAGAAACAGGTCAAACGGAGTCCAAATCGAGAAATTTCAAATCCTAAAGTGCATTTTACGACGAGATAGGAGCAAATGTCAAATTTGGTAACAAGTGATCCGGGAAGCCCGAAGTTAAGTATTTTTCACATCACTTTCAAGCTCATTTCCACTATTACCTTTTTGGAGAGAGCAAAGAGCACACAGGAGCATCCGACATTCTACCGCCTTCTACGACTGCTACGAGAGCTCACAGGACACCAGACATGAGAGGTATACTCGTTGCCATAAGCTTTTGATGCTTATCGTTAACTTTTGTCGCGAAAACTGACCAAAACCAAGAAACAAGAGCAGACGGGGAATGGGGAAGAACGCTAGGTAGGGGCACAACCGCCTAACCAAACCTTGCAAGAACTTAGAGATGGGTTACCCTAACATAGAAGATGGGTTTCTAACACTCAAAGCTCGAGAAAGAACGACTTGAAAAACCCTAGGTCAACAGAGCCTGCAAGAGGCAAACAGAAAAAAGTTGTCGAAATGACACAAAACTTCTCAGGGAGCTTAACAACATCGAGGGCAATGCAACCATGGAGTATCTCCGGGTTTGGATCACCAAAAGTAGGTCGGAACAACCGATTCGGCTGCGGACACACAAAGCGTCATTTTGGCATAACGGCTAAAATTGACGACCAAATGACATGAAACTTCACAAGCAGCTTCAAATATACATGGATGACTTATGTTTGCAAGCAAAACCCAAAAGAAAGCTGATTCACTTACCGATGGTGGAAAAGACACTTTCGGGCAACCAAATAGAGAAAGATGAAGAACGGGGAGCCAAAGTCAAGTTCAACCAAATAGGTGGCTTCACAACATATCCAATGAGCTGGAAATGCAACTCTCAAGAAGAAAAGTTGAAGAAATTCAACTCCAAGGCAAAAAGACGACTTCGGAGACTGAAATGCCTATAAGGGGGCTTTTTAGCTAAACTGATGACTTTTTAAGTTGAAAACTAGTTAGCAGGGCTTAGGGCACTAGCACAAAGCATTCTTTGCACAAAAAGACCAACATTTCAAGAAAAGACATCATACGCGTATGATGTCTCACAGCATGATTTTCACATCCATTTCAACATTTGAGTGCATAGCCTCATTCCACATGTTAATCACATCTATGAACCAAGTATCATGAGAATTGGAGTTAGAAAACCCAAGGAAAACCAAAAAGACGCAAAGTAGGCCATAAAATTAATTTTTGGTCCTAATTTTGTCAAAATAACTCCAAACTCATTGAAACTTTGTAGGATTGTTGATTAACACATCTACAAGCTATCTGGAACCAAAAAGTACCATTTTGACACAAAAGACATCATACGCGTATGATGTCTATTTGCACTTACAGAGCCACAACTGCTCCTTTGTCATCATACATCCATTATATATATCTAATACATGCTACATATGAAGTTTGGAACCATTTGGTCAAGTGGATCACCCCATTAGCCCAATTGAGGGAAAATCCTTCATCCAAAGCCTATTTTAGCCCAAATCCAACATACTCAAGTCCAAACCAAGATTTGAGTAGGGACAGTCCTTCACTAGTACATGGGGAGTCCACAGAACCAATCCCATGAAAAATTGATGAAAAAGACATCATACGCGGATGATGTCTCCAGAGCCATTTTTAGCCCAAAACTTATCCAAAATTCATAAATCCACTGAATAAGCCTATCTAAAGCCATATCCAAGCTTATAGAGAAATTTGGTCCAAAAATACACTAAAAGACATCATACGCATATGATGTCTCACTAAGTGATTTTGGCACCTCAGGGCTTCAACCACCAAACAGAAGTGATCTGCATGCCATTTGAAGGTGAACCACCAAGTTTTATCCAATTTGGATCATAAAATCCAATTCCCTTTCAAAATTTTGCCAAGAGCCTGAACTGGACTAAATTGGCCAAAACTTGACCAAATGGGATCCAAACTCAAATCCAAGCATATGATACTCATGTATACACTATCATCTACAAGCACAACCAATATGAAGTCATTTTGACACAAAAGACATCATACGCGTATGATGTCTCCAGCATGATTTTGAGCCCAGTTTGCATATTTTTTCACCTACCCTGCATCCTTAGGCCCTGAATAGCTCATGTTTCAATTTTCAAGTCATTTGAATAGTTAAAAGCTTCATTTCGGCTTTCAGTACTAAAAAGACGCTAACTTCTGAAATTGGAGTTACAGGATCCATGGATTCCGCCAAGTTATCGGCAACGAAGAGAAAAAGACAGACAATCAAGGATGCTCTTGCAGAAGCAGAACCCTTTGACATTCCAGAAGAAACCCTCAAGCCAACAAAAACTTGGGTGGAGGAAGCAGTATTGGAGAAAGAGGGAATAAAGATCTACCAGGGGACTTTCAGAGATCCTCAAGGGCAAGCGGTGGATATACCGATGATTCCACAAGAATTGGTGGATTATAGCAGGTCAGAGAACATCAGCAGGTACCTGGAAAGGGCAGACTTGCACAGATTCTTCACCTCGAGACCATCAGGTGTAGATACAAGAAGAGTGTATGAGTTAGCAACCTCCATTCAGAAGGATGGGAAAGCGACATTGACAGCAATAGATGGAGAGAAAGTAGAGGTACAGATCACTCCACAGCTCATTGCAGATGCATTGAAGCTGCACAACCAAGGGAGCTCTGTCAGGGAAAGAAGGGAGGCTATAGAGGTTTATGGGTCCAAGAAACAGAATGCAACTTATGGAGATATGGCAGACCAAAGAGCGGCAACCCTTTGCCTACTGTACAACCAATTTCTCCATATTTGCAGTAAAAGATCGCAAAAGTATACGACACCACCCCATGCCATTGCAACTACCATCACATGGGCATTGCAAGATGACTGAGGACAATCAGCCCTCCTTTACTGATGTACCAAGCCCAGAGAAGACGGAAATCATTGTGGAAGAGACCACAGTAGAGATGGACACGGCTGGTATGGAAAAGCCGGAGGCCGGGACCAAGGAAAAGGAGATAGATCCAATTCAGCAAAAGAAAAACGATTATGAGGATCTGGTAGCGATAGGGTACACTGAAGAAGAGGCCCTTGAGGCAGTCTATGGGATCCACCTACAAAAACAAGATGATCGGAGAGGGACAGAGGAAAAAATAAAGAGTACAAAAGAGAGTGAACAGAAACTGGACGAGCAGAACGTACTAGAAGAGCCGAAGCCAGTGGAGGTGGTGGCAGAAAAAGCTTTAAAGTTGACAGATGAAGATGAAAAAGACATGCACATGGTGCATGAACTGCTCAGCAAGATCAAAGAAAGATCCAAGGCAAAGAAAGTGGAGATTGAGACAGCCAAACAAAGGGAAGCCGAGTTGCAGAGGAAATTAGAGGATGCTATGACTGAATCTGAAAGTCATAAAGCATCACTCTACGACGCTGAAAACGAGAGAGACGGCTTGATACTCCAGCTAGCCGAGGCTTCAAGAGAAGTAACAAGTGCACAGGAAGCAAGGGAGTGGATGGAAGACGACTTGGAGGCGGCTAAAGATGAGCTCATTGAGCTAAGGGAAAGAGTCGAGCTCCAAGAAAGAACAATCACTAGACTCAGGACTACCCCTAGAGCTAGCAGAGCAGGAACCGAACAAGAGGGATCTCTTGTACCAGCTCTGGAAGACCAGGTCCGAAGCTTACAAAGAGAGCTAAGATTAGAGCAAGTGCAAAGGTTGCACATTGCGGAGGGATCATTCGCAGCAGAGGAGAGGCTCACTTTAGAAAATCAAACACTAAGAACAGAGAATGAGACCCTTTGCAAACAGCTCCAAGATCTACAAGAGCAACAAAGAAAAGAGACAGAGACACCACAAGAAGGATCAGGTGGAGCAGCCATAGAGCTACCAGAAACTGGAGAGGCAACCACAATTGAAGATCCAGCCCCAGTTCAAGAGGTGGCCTCAACGTCAAGAATCTCTGAAGAAGAAGAACAAAGGCTCCATGACCAAATAGAAAAGTCAATAGAGGAGAGTGCCAAGGCGGAAATGGAATGGGAGAGGAGACTCCTAATCTCCATTAGACTTCAGGGATTAGACACAAAAGTGCTCCATGAAGAGTGGATGCAACCCAGCCTGCCTTTCCCTTTGATGAAGTTTGAAGTGATAAAAACGAAAAAGAGAATAGAGGAGGAGCAGTATGTCGCTCTTTACGAAGGCGACATCACAAAAGAGGAACAATCAAAGAAGATTGTAGATTCGCAGCCTAGATGGAGGAAAGGTTGGCTGAACAAATACCCAGCCTACCTCATCTACTTGGTAGAGGCACCAAAGGAGATTCGGGAGGATGCAACCTTCTGCCCGGTGCCAAGAGTCAGAAGCTGGAAAGAGCATGGCAGGATTGCAGAAAAGAAGCCAACTTGGCTTAATTACCCCAGGATGCCAGGACCAAAGGCAAGAGAGAGAATAGGTAAAGCCTACATGGTGAAAACCCTAACGGGCACCATCAAGCTCTTTACTGGCTCTCCTGACTTTTCGTGTCAGATGCTCAAGAAAATTTGCAGGACTCTCTTAGCTTGCATAGAAGTGTTCGCGCCAGATAAAGCCACGACCTCGAGTCTACTATCAACGACCGACACAGTGACTGATATGATGTATGACCTTTCATTGCAGCCTTCTCCAAAAGTGTTGCACCTCCTATACCAGAGGATTATGTTTTTGCCTAGCTTCCACATGCAAACATTCGAAGAAGCTTTCTACACCGGCTTGTTCACCCACGAAAGCAAAATATTCGGCCCAACCTTGACCATCAGCAACCTGCGATACGAATCCCATTTGCAGATGCTCAAGACGACACGACTTTATTGACCAAGCATAAAGGTCATGTCAGGGACGACATGAACGCGGAGGGGGGGAGTGTTGAGCCAGCAGAGGATCACAACCACATTTTTGCTCACACTCATCATTTTTGTAACCATTGATTGTAATAAATGTCTTTCCGACATTGATTTTGAATTGAGCCATTCATTAAGTAACGAGACTCAATTGAGTTTCCAGCTTGTAATCCCGAAGTAATTTCACTTGTTGATGTAATTAGTTAGAGATGTTCTCACCTCCAAGGCTGAGGTATATAAGCCAAAGTTTTGTAACCTAAAGGGATTCAGTTTTATTAATCAAAGGGAGTTTTTGGAGCGCCGTGACTGTGTCTGAGAGAGAGAGAGAGAGAGAGAGAGAGAGAGAGAGAGAGAGAGAGAGAGAGAGAGAGAGAGAGAGAGAGAGAGAGAGAGAATCTTATCTACTTGCTACGCGAGCTACGGAGCCGCCATTGGAGAAGCGACACCGCCATTGTGTTAGCAACGGCGAGACCTACGCACAGATACCAAGAGTGCGCGCTATCGGCTTCTATGTGTGGTAAGTTCCTACGAGCTTCGGTGTGAGTTTTCTTCCAACTCGTGTGTCGGAATGGAGTGTGCAGCATATCTATAGAACCACAACGAGTAGAGCTACACATTAGTACCATCGGGGTCAAGTTTCGATCACCTGTATTTTTTGGCCTGTCTTCATACGCGTTTACCGCACGGAGTGATTATAGGTTGATTTTGCAGTTCAAGTCTTTAGGGTGTTGTTCTTACCTAGTGTATAGACTTCCCCTTGAGTTTGAGATCGATTCAATGATTCTAGATCCTGTTTCGTATAGCATTCGTTCGTAGTACGGATTTTAGTCACTTGCGTATTTTAGAACTTAGATTTGATTTCCTTAGTAGTGATTGTCATTAGAAGGTCGAGTAGGTGATTTGACACCCACCTAGTTGTTTCCATGCGCCTGCGGGTCAAGCTCCGTCTTCGTCTGACAAATTCTGTTGTTGGTTGAGTTCTCGCTATTTAGCTTCCGCTAGCGGCGTAACCACCATAACAATTGTCATAGACAACAGGGGTCTGAAGGACTCCAAGAATAGCAGTTTTCTTTTTATTAATGCCCTTGACTTGCATCGTACTCGGGGATAGGGTCGGTTTCCCTAATTGACACAAAACTCCATAGGATAACAAATTGTGTTTAGCTCTCGTATCTAATAAGGCATTGTATAGTACTTTCCCATAGGGGCTATTTAGCTCAATTGGGTATCGTAGGGGTGGCTCAGATTATAATGAGTCATCATCTGTGTCCTCGAAAAATGCTTGCGTGATTCTTAGATTAGCCTCTTGTTGGCGTCTAAGATGTTGTTGTCGTTCTCGAGCCTCAACTCTTGCTTGGATTTTTTTAAGCTCTGCTTGTTCCTTGGCAGCCTTCTTTTGATGGATGGCTTGCAGCTCTTCCTGGCTTAGAGGATCATAATATCTTTTGAATTTACTCCCATTAAGGAATCCAATGGTTTCAACTCCATCTAGAGTCTCCACACGAATGGTACCTTGCGGGGTAATTTCACACACTCGATATGGTCCCTTACCAGCGTATTTCAATTTCTTCTTTTCATTACGTACCCCGTACATAAGAACTTTATCACCAACCTTGATGTCTTTATCCTTTAAATGGCTTTCAAACCACTTCTTTCTCCTATCCTTCTCCACTATAGCATTTCGCACAGCTAATTCCCTCTCTTCATCTAGCCTTTCCAGGATATATAATCGCTCCACTAAGGGGTTACCATCCCAACCTTCTTGAGAAGCTACTCGAAGACTAGGAATGACAAACTCCCATGGCATAACTGCTTCTTGGCCATACACCATCTTAAACGGTGTGCAATTAATAGAAACTTTATACACAGTACGATAAGCCCATAAAGCTGATGTAAGCTTTAGGTCCCAATCAGTGCGATGAGCCTCGACTGTCTTTGTCAAAATGGAGATGAGAGTTTTGTTGGTACTCTCAGCTTGGCCATTTGCTTGGGGATAATAGGGTGTAGACTTGTGGTGAGATATCATGAAGTTTGATGTGAGTTCTTTTATTACTTCATTTATAAAATGAGTTCCATTGTCACTCACAAGTTCAAAGGGGCATCCAAAACCTGTGATAATGTTCTCAAAGAGGAACTTAGATGTTGTTTTTGCATCCGCCTTCCGTGTTGCTTTTGCTTCAGCCCATTTGGTTACATAGTCGATAGCCACAATGATATATCGTGATTGCGTGTTACGTGCAGCCGGACCAATTGGTCTTACAAAGTCTAAGCCCCACTTTTCAAATGGTTGGGTTACCTTGATGGGATGTAGAGGCATCCTATCACTTCTTTGTGGCTTCTTGAAGCGTTGGCATTCATCACATCCCTTTGCAAAAAGTGATGCATCCTTAAACAGAGTGGGCCACCAATAGCCTGACTGTAAGATCTTTCGGGCAGTCAAGTTTCCTGAAAAGTGACCACCAGCTACGCCCATGTGTGCCTCTTGTAGAATATATAAATACTCATCCTCGCGGGCACAGCGTCTAAGAACATCATCTTTTCCTCTCTTATAGAGAGTTCCAGCCAGTAAGCAATAGGGTTTGCATTCCTTGATTAATTTTCGAGCTATATCTTTTCGCAGTTCTTTGGGTGGAAAACCATTAACTAAGAAATTCACAATCTTTTCACTCCATTCAGGCATTGTCTCAACAATGAACAAAGGAGTATCAGGCAATTCATCATCAACCCCCGTAGGAGCTTCGCCATTAGGGATACGAGATAAATGATCCCCCATGACATGTTTCCTCCCAGGCCTCACAACAACGGTGAAGTCAAACTCAAGAAGAATTATCAACCATTGTGTAATTCGACCTGTGGAACACGGCTTGTTTACCAAATATAGCAATGCTTGATGATCAACATAAAACACAAACTTGGTAGCAAGAAGGTAATAGCGAAATTTCTTTACTGTGTAAATCATAGCTAGACCTTCGCGCTCTGTAGTAGTGTAGTTCATCTCGGCATCATTTAATTGGCGACTTGCAAAGCTAATAGGGTAGTCCAATTTATGTTCTCCTGGTTGAGTTAGAACACACCCAATAGCAAAATTTGATGCATCAATATGCACATGAAAAGGTACATTCCAATCAGGTGTTCGCAGGATTGGAGCACTTGTTAGGGCCCTCTTTAATAATTCATAAGATTGATGACATTCTTCCGTCCAGTGAAACTCGATAAGAAGCTTGTACAATGGACGCGCTATCTCGGCAAAGTTTAAAATAAACCTTCGATAATAACCAACATGGCCCATAAATCTTTGAACTCCTTTATAGTTCGTAGGTGGTGGCAAATCGGCAATGGCTTTAATCTTACTCTCATCTATGGATATCCCGTTCTTGGACACTATATGCCCTAGAATGACTCCATGCTTAACCCAAAATTGGCATTTAAAAGGGTTCAATGAGATGCGATAAAATCTGCACCTTTCAAATATTTTTCGTAGATATAACAAATGCTTCTCCCAAGAAGAATAAACACAAAGGTCGTCTAGGAAAGCTTCACAAAACTCCCTTAGAAATTCTTTAAACGCAGTGTTTATTAATCGTTGGAATGTAGCAGGGGCATTCGTTAAGCCAAAAGCCATAACACGAAATGCAAACACTCCAAACTCTGTGATAAAAGCAGTTTTAGCTTGGTCCTCTAATGCAATTGTGATTTGATTGTAACCAGAGTACCCATCTAAAAAGCTATAAGCTTCCTTGCCCGCAACTCTTTCAAGCACATGTTCTGAATATGGCAAGGGATAATGATCTCTCTTAGTAGCTGCATTAACTTTCTTGAGGTCCACGCACACTCTTAGTTTCCCATTCTTTTTTGGCACAATGACTATTGGAGAAACCCATTCTGAGTGCTCAATAGGGTATATGAATCCACATTGGATAAGTTTTTCAATCTCCTCTTGTACAATTTTGGCGTACTTAGGATTCATTGGATAGGGTCATTGCTGGACGGGTTTAGCAGTGTTGATCATGGGAATTGTATGTTGCACCACAGAAGGTGGAACGCCCTTCATGTCATGATATGTCCAAGCAAAGATATCCTTGTATTCCTTGAGGAGCTCCTTAAGTACAGCCTCTTCAGTTTCAGTAAGGTCTTGAGCAATAAAGATTGGTTTAGACTCCTCACCTGGTTCTGCTAATTCTATCTCTTTAACTACCGCTGGACCATCATAGACTCCACTGCTTCCATTGGTAGGTATTCGTTGGGCTTTGGCATACACAACCTTTCGCTCCCCCGTGGTATAAGATTTAAAATGTTCAGGAGCCGTATGTAAGTCAGCAGGCTCTTGTCCTGACGGAGACCTTTCTTTTAGTTTTGCCTCCTTTTGTTGTTGTGCTAACTCTCGGTTTTGACATCTTGTTATAGTTCGACTCAATTTCGGCTTTGTAACCTCTAATTGAGCGAGGTCAATGGGTCGCGGGCTGCACCACATGACACTCTGGAGATGTTCACCCCAATTCTCTACTAGCTTTCGATGAGCATCACATGCCCCTAGATAGCTAAGCCATTCTGCAGTAGATCTTTCCTTGTTGATCCTAGCTCTCACATTTGCTCGATATCGTCGTCTCTTATATGACCTTTGTTTCTTGTTAAGGTTTTGATTTTGGTAAATGTTTGAACTCGACTCGCTTGATAGGTCTTCGCTTGTATCTTCTTCACTCTCATATAAATTACCATAGATGGTCGTACTAGGCCGTGAGTGTTCAGTTTCTATACTTGGCTCACTCGATGTTTCCTCAGGTTCGGAATCCATTTCTCCCTGAGATTCCGTTTCTGATGTGTATTGGCGTGATGCCTTTGAGGAATCATCGGTTTCACTCTCAGGTAGGTGTGCCTCTTTCTTCTCATCGGATGTTACATGCACTACACCTAACATGTTTATTGGTGCAATGTGTGGTATCTCTTCCCCATTTGGTGTTACCCAGGTTGTTCCTCTAGCTACCCATGTATCTATAGTTGCCGCTAGGTGCACCCAATCGACATTGTCTGACTCAGCCATTCTGGGTAGGATATCCATATAAGGAGAGTTCTCCCCAATATCCGTGTCTTCGTTACACATGTAACAATACTGTAACAGAGCTGAGTGAATTGTTTTGTCTGATCGATTATCAATGATGAATTTATTTCCTAGAGGATGCGTTCGACCACTTAAAAGATCAACTCGAATGACAGAGTCTTGGAACTGTAAGTAGACGTGGTTTTTGGACCAGTCATGCATCATTTTTGCTTCCCTCATGAATGGACGCCCTAAGATCATCTCAAATGACATAGGATGCTTGGAAAAATCTATAACAATGAAAGTCTGCCTTACCTTGTGTCCCAAGACCTTGATTCTGAGATCCTTTAGCATTCCAATAGGCGTAACAATAGATCCATTAGCCATTTTTACCACTACGCTTGTGGCTTCAAGGTGAGGTCGCCCCATAGACTTCCAAAAACTCTTTGTCACCATGATGACTCCCGCACCACCGTCAAGGACCCCCTTTACAGTTAATCCTTTAGTAGTGATTGGTAGAGGAGCATTAGATTCATCACCTTCAAAGTATTGCCCCAACTTGTTAACGGGTACTTCAATTACAGATTCATGTCCCGCTAGGTCAGATGGTGGTGCTAAATGTCATAAAATCTAATATCTAACCAACCAAAATGATTTTCTCATATTAAATTGATCACTTAATGTGGGAGAATAAACGGGAACAAGTGTTAAGATATAGATATGTGCTTTTAGATCTATCTCAACACGGGGCCAATAGTAAAGGGGCCCAAATGGGAGATGTTCTATCAAGAGCAAGGCTAACCAATGGAGCATAAGAACTTGGGGTTAGCTTCATTGAATACCTCCAATAATGTGTGTAAAAGTCCTTTGACCTTAGGTAAGCTAGGGTTGAGCTTGAGGTGGGAACCCGGCCCAAGCTCGAGGTGCTTGACCTGCTTGAGGTGCTTGTCGTGCTTGAGGTGTTTGTCCTGCTTGAGGTGCTTGATTAAGGTGCTTGAGGTGCTTGACTTACTCCATGCTTGAGGTGCTTGACTTGCCGCTTGATTAAGGTGCTTGAGGTGCCTTGACATGCTTGCCTGAGATGCTTGTGGGAATACCCCCTAGTCCAAGTGCTTTGTCATGCTTGATGACTAAGGTGCTTGAGCTCCTAAAGTCAAAAGCATCCCTACAAGAGGGGGGGCGAGCCCTTTTCCTAGGGATTAGAGAGAGAACACACACTCACACTCACAAGGGAAGCCCCAGCCTGAAGAGGCAGCAAGGACACATGTCAGGTCCCTACCCATGTTACCTTCATGTGTTGCTTGAAGCCTATTGGCTAGGCTTTAAAGGGGTCTAATGATAAATTACTTGAATTATCTAATTGTTTTTGCATTTATCAAGTCCTCTCTCTCAAAGGGGAAAGGGGGACACTTGTCCCAAGGCTACCCATGTTGCTTGTAATGGCTCCTGCTTGTGATTGGCTAGGCCTGGAGGGGTCCAATGAGTTTCAAGCATGAACTACAAGGGGGGGTCAACCCAAGCAAGCTAGGGGGGTGCTTAGGGGGTATACTCACCCACACAAACTCACAAGCACTCTCATTGTTTACTATGCAAAGTGCAAGAGCTCCCTCTCCGTCTCCAAGCAAGTAGAGGTTGAGAGCCTACACCAACACTCTTGGCTATGGAGTGCAAATCCATCCAAGAGCCATGCTTCAATGCTTGAGCTTGCCATCTCCTTCTTCTTCATTACTATGCTATTATGTATGCTAGCAACAAGAGTATGATAGGTGATTTTCTCCTACGAAATGTTTCTTCTTCCTCTTCCCTACCCTCATTCCCTGCTAGCTCTCTCGACCTTCGAAGGTGTTTGAGGTCTTGGAACTGAGGCTTGGTATAGTTAAAGCTTTCTTCAAGTTTAGGTTATGCTATGATGGTGATGCATGAAGCTTTCCATCTTCATTGCTTCACCTAGGTCACAAGGAACACAAAGAATGTATTGTAACAAGTCTCTCTTTATGGGAGAAATCATAATACAAATGCCTATTGGAGGGGGGACCGGCTCCACATAAATCCAGTCCTCAACTGTTGTCATGTTCTCTAAATTCTCTCTCTTGCAAAAGTATTGTATATGCCAAGTTAACTAATTGCTATGATTATGTTGCTATCTTCAATTATGTCAACCCGCTATGCTCACAAAATCATTTCTCGAAAGTACTCTCATTAAATTCCGCTACTCTCAAATTGAATAGGCAAATTCCATTACATTGGTATTAGAGCATTTGGTTTCTCTTTTCTTGCTTAAGAAGAGAGGTCCTTAAGTAGCCTATAAATGGTTGATGTTGTTAATTATAATAGAGTAAGTGGAACTGGGATCTAATATCGGTTTTGTTAAGCCCACTATGTGGGGGATGGTGCACACCTCGGGAGCTTTGGACTTAATAATGGAGTCTTTTTAGACTTGCCTATGGCTTTACCATTATTGAGCCATAAGAAGTCCGAAAGGAGCTAGCCCTTGGCAACTCTGCTATGTTAGACCTACTCCTCTACTCTCTATAATTAACCACTTTGAGCCGTGGGTGTACATACTTAAGAGCCGATTTTCAAAGGCTAAGAGGAGTGGCAACTAAGGTTTTGTATTGCCAAAGCATACACTAAGTATATAAACATAAATTTTGTTAACATGGCTGACAATAATCAAGAGAGTAGAATGAACATTGATAGCTTTGATTTTGCACATGAAGGTGCTAATGATGATGCTCCCATGTTTGTGAATTATCTCGTCACTAGGTTGCAACAAGCTATGGGCAACCTTGTTTTGCAAGCCGAAGTTACTCAACAACTTCATGCTTATGGAATTTCCCTTCCTCTCCCAGAGGAGAGAGAGCTTAGGAGGCCTCTTGAATAGACCCCCAAAAGAAGACTCTCTCCCATTCGAGAGGAGGAATCCAAAGAGAAAGAAAGCAATGACAGTCTAAGTTCTTCTGAAGATGTGGCTCCACGAAGACGGCGATCTAGACAATCGCCTACTCCTCCCAAGAGGAAAAGAGCAACCTATAGTCCTTCTCCTCGTCACTCTGAAAGGCAAGAGAGGAAACAAAGGAAGAAAAAGGCTAGGAAGAGGTCACCCTCTTCTTCTTCTTCTTCACCTTCCTCCTCTTTCGATGAAAGTTATGGCTATTCTCCTAGAGAATACAAGAGGGGAGGACATCGCAAATCATTTCCTACATGGCGAAGGTCACAAAAGCTAAAGAAGTTCAAGGAGGGAGGAAAGAGTATCTCTTTTCTCACCTATGATGGCACCTTTGGTGCTACCGACAAAGTGTTGGCCTTCATCCAGCAATTTGATACGGCCTTTGGGGACGAGGGCTTCACAGAGTCCTCCAAGCTACGCCATGTAGCTATGCACTTCCAAAAATCAGCTCGTCAATGGTGGGCTAGCCTTCGTGGCAATGGAGAAGCCCCAAAGACATGGAAAACTCTACGAGTTTCCATCATGAAGCAATTTCTTCCAAGTGATACTAAAGATAAAGTTCTTACCGAATGGCGCGGCTTGAAGCTTCTCTCTCATGAGTCTATCAACAAGTATGTAGACAAGTTTTGGGATTTACATCACAAAGCTACTGTCTTTCAAAAGATAGACTTTGTGGAACAAAGACAACAATTCTGTGCAGGATTACTTGAAGAGATGGCTGAATACATCAACTCTCAACGGCCCGGTACTATTACCGAAGTAATCCACCACACCATGGTTGCTTCACGCATCAATTTCCATCAAGGGGCTAGACGTAATGTCAAGCCCATGGAAAACAAAGATAAAAATGATGCAAAGGGAAAATCCAATGCTCAAAATAATTCCCAAGGCACTTCCAACAACAACAACAATCGGTCCAAGGAGAAGGGAGTTTACAAAGGTAAAAACAAACTCTCTCCTGAAGAGCTTGAAGCTTTTCGCAAGGACCATAAGTGTTTCAAGTGTGGGGAGCAAGGACATGGCTATCGTTCTTGCCCCAAGAAGAATACTCGCAATGAGACTCGTAGGGCTTCCACCATCGAAGCTCCAAAAGAGGATGGTCATTGCAAAGGATCATCACTTTCCTATGCGTGGGTAAAGGTAAGAGAGCATGATGCCTTCATCTTGTTTGACCCAGGCTCTACTCTCAACTTCATATCAATAGAGTTGGCCACCAAGTTGGGAATTCAAGCTTTTGAGATGGGAGATATAGTAACAGCCGATGCAGCTTTCAAGGGACAACAAGCCTCTGTTACTCCCTTGATTGGGAAGTTGAGGCTTCATGTCCAAATCTATGTCGACAAAGAAGACTTCTTCATCTCTCCTCTCCAACATCAGGATGTTATCCTAGGGGCACCATGGTTTGATCTAATGGCTGCCAACATGAAGTTCCCTGAAAGGAGGATTTACTTCACCTACAGGGGAAAGAACAGTATATAGATTCTAGTGAGCGTGGTCGCACTATTCCACTTGTAAATCCTCTTTCTTTTGATAAATCAATGAAGAGCTTGAACTTGTGAGGTTGAACTTGTGTGGGAAACACTGTGTCCGACATCTGGATATGTTTGGGTTCAGGTTCTAATGTTCGTTGAGTTTCTTCCACCAAACCCATCAGTTGTTGGACTCGTTCAATTTCCACTGTTGGGTTTGGATAGGTTCCAATCTTTCTCTTGCAATCCTCATTTTTTGTCTCTCGTGGCTTATCTTGGGGGTTCGCAACTGGGTGGTTTAACTTTGAATACTCTTTTGGTGTTCGTCGTAATTCCCTCTCGTGATCCTCCTCACTGGCTTTTTCCTTTGTAGTAATAGTTTTGGTCTCCGTGGTCTCTATCGAATCTGAGTCATCCTCAGGGTCATTCATATACACGAGATCCTCTCATGTCCCTATGTTAGTCTTTGAACTAGGTTTTGAGCTAGAAGCATTAAGGGATTTCTTTCTTCCTATTTTCTTCTTTCTCGCTCGGCCAATGGATGCAGCATCTCTCTCTTCGAGGATGTAATTTTGCTTTTGGAGCTTCGACCGTGTGAGTGCATTCACTGGTGCTATGTTTATAGTTGGTGGTGTCCCATCAACAATCTCTATTATGTTCAATGGTGTGATTTTCGGTGCGTTTGGATTGTTAGGACACTGTGCGATCAAATGATCTATGCCACAACGATTACAAGTGAGTATTGGCATTGCCAATGCACTCCCTTGACTTGTTTGCATTAGTGCGACATTCTTTTGCATTCTAATGGGGCACTCAGCTACTCGATGTGGTCCACCACATTCGTAGCACTGAAGAGGTGGTCTCCGAGCAAAACTATTAATGTTTCGGCCTCTTGCTGCTAGCGCAGTAGCTTGATATACCAGTTTGATTTGTCCCCAATGGTCTTCCATATAGTACATGGGACATTCCTCAAGCATGTCGACTCCATAGGTGATACTAGGGTCTATGTCCTCTTCGCAATCTACATAAGTACTAGATGACTCGCAACCTATTTGGTTCATAGGTGTAACTCTTGGATGAGGGGGTTGCGGTCCTAGCACTGGAGGTGGCAACGGCATGGTTTGGACCACATTTTGGGTTCTAGGGACCATGTGTTGTAATGGCAACTGTTGCTCCATGGGTGGGGTAGGCATCAATGCAGGAACTCGAGGTGAGTCTGCCCAAGCTATAGGCGGTCTATTTTCCATGATGCGTTTAAGCATTAGGCAATCCTTCGCTTGATGGCCATACCTACCACACGCGTTACAAGTCCCGTTAAACTTTACTCTGAAAGTAGGGCATTCACTCGTAGTATGTGGGCCCAAGCAAATTGAGCACCATTGTTGCTCCCTTCTTGGATACATATGAGTGTTTTGTGGAGCACGACCCCTAAGGCTTTCTTGGATGGCCTTGGTGAGATCTTCCAAAGTCATCTCAGATATCGTTTGCTCTTTCACGATTGGCTTTATCTTCATTGGCTCATGCCCTAATGCTTGCGAGCTACTAGACTTCGGCTCGGCAGACACTCTTTCTCCTGCAATCATTAAATTATCCTCCAATTGGATTGCATTCATGGTGATTGCTTCCCAAGTAGTGATACCTCTAATGACTAGGCCATTATAAATACTTTCATGCCGTAGTCCCCTAATGAATCTATCGAGCAATTGGTTGTTGTTGAATCGCTCGTTTGGATTGCATCGAGAATTCAAATTCTTTAGGCGACTACTGAAGTCTCTCACGGATTCACCTTCTTCTCGTTGGGCTTTCTGGAGCTGAGAGGCTACACCCCAAAGTACTCCCTCTCGTATGTATTCTTTTAAGAACAGTCTCCTAAGAGTAGAGTAGATCGTTTTCTCTTCTACTCTTAAGGTTCTATACCAATCTCCAGCCTTTCCGCTTAGGGTCAAACTCAAAGCCTTACACTTATGTAGCTCATTGTGCTCTTCCAAGGAATCGCACACATGTTCAAAGACTTCCATATGCTTTCTAGCATCTCCGTCTCCACTGAATTTCTGTGTGAGCTTAGCTACTTGAACTGCCTTGCTCCTAGGCTCTCTATCAGGTGCACTACGCATGTTTTCCGCAATAGAGCGATCGATAGTTTGAGCAAATTCTGCCAAATCTCCTATTTGAGCAGGTATAATGGGTGTATGTGCTCCTAGAACCACATGTGAGATGGTAGTTGGCCTTGGCATACGCGCGGCTCTTGGGTCCCAAATTTCGTATGGTGGTGTACCAGATAGTGGTCCAAAGTTTACACACGTGGCCCTAGGCATAGGGGGTGCCTGATATGGCATGTTATTATTAAATGGCATGGCTCCACTTGTATAAGAGCTTGGATAATTCCATTGTGGATTGTAAGCTCTTGGAATAATCGGAGGTGTAGGAGCTACATGAGGCTGAGGTACGACAGGTGCACATGATTGATACATACATGTAGGTATAGTTGGGGGCACTGTGCTACTAGGCATCGGCGCAGTGTTAACAAATAAACTCCATGGTGTACTTCTTGTCATGCTCACCACTGGGATATGCGTGGTAGCCGTAGTGTCATTAAGAGAAAGATGAGCTAGATCTAGGAAGGTAAAGCTGCCACTTGTGGGCTCAGATTGTACTGAGGCTCCTGGCGAAACAACATATGGAGGATCAATGGGGCTCACTGAGGGAGTCTCCATTTGTGACAGGGTTGGTTGGTTGGCCTTTCCTGTATCCAAGAATCTCATTAGGCCTGTTGAAGGCATGTTGATCCCTGTGTTCTGTCTTTCTAACTCGACAATCCTATGGAGGACATCACAGAATTTCTGTTGTTGCTCATCTATGCTAGTAGCACCCGATGTGGATTGTAGAACATCTAACCAACCCACATGATAGGTGTGTCCTGTGTACCGATCAGTTAAAGCTTCTACTTGTAGGTCATACTCCCAATTTTTGTTTAGGAATATCCCATCTAGGCCTGGCATGCTGGAGGTTTCCCTCAAGGTGGAAGCATTATTGCTCCCCATCGCTTGCCCCTCCGTGACTGCTACCTTGGGAGCACTCGGTTGCTCGGCTAGCATGATTGTTGTCATAGAAGCCTTTGCTTTCAGGGTTCGACTTTGTTCTAGCATTCGTAGGTTCTCAATTTCCCTCTCCCTTGTTGCTTGCATATAGCGTTCGATCTCTTGTACTTCGGCAAGACTCCTACCATCGGGTAGTAAAACCTTAGAGGGAGATAGTCCTAAAGGATCAGGAGGTGCAGTGGATGGAACATTCACATGCACACTCTCAAGAAGCATAGGGTCTATTTTAGGCATGAATGACGAATTTACTTCCCCACTCCCTTCATTTATTTCATTAACCGCATGTTCGGAGCGAGTAGCTCTACTAAGGGTCTCTTTTAAGCGGCTAAACACGCTGGACCCGGGCCATGGGCCCATGGCATGCATGTCTTGACTTGAACTATCAGGGTTTGGTGTAGGATACCCCTCCATGACTTCGTAGTCAGAGGAAGAATCACGAGACGCGATATGAGGATCTTGGGTCGCGCTACCTTGAGTCCCGGCCGAAGGTCCAGAACCTAGGGTGGAGGAATAATGGGTGCCCACGTAAATGGAGGCACTACCAATATGCTCGTGCTCTAACACTCGTCCAGAGCGTAGGTTCATATGACTTGGATCCCCTAGAAGTGTCAGTGAGTGCCCGTGAAGGCTACTCACCTAGTATTTTTGGGTGTTTTGTAACCCAAGTCTTTTCTTATTTTATTTTTTTGATTTTTTGGTCCTTTTTTTCTGACCCAACTATAGAATAGAACGTATGATAGCTCAAAACGAGCGTCTCGGTCAGAGGGAGGTGTCGTGATTTACAACCCTCCGTTTGGTCACTTTATGCCCTCGGAATCCCTAAAACCATCAATTTCTAGTAGGGAACTAGGCCCAAACTAGAAAGTCTAAGGGTGCAAGTGGGAAGAGAAGGGAGGAGAGTGGAGGACTTGCCCCACATGCTCTCATTCCCTCTTGAGGGGGTAGGGTATATATATAAGAGTGAGTCTAGTATATATCATAGGACTGAGGCCTGGGCTTGGGCTTGGGCTTGGGAAATGATCTCGATCCCGATCATAATTTTAGTGTGGCCCCCCAGTCACTCACGCTTAAATATTTTTGGGTTTTTTTTAAATTTAATTTATTTTTATTTTTTATTTTTTTAGGCGACGACCGCACGCGGTTTCTTGGCCACACACACTGTCAACACCTACCTAACCTCTCTGTCAACAGCTCACTACCTTATCTACTTACTAACAGTGCTGCTAACCACTAACTAATCTGTTAACTGCTTACTGACAGTGAGCTAACTGTCCACCTACTTCCTCTCTCACTGCCTTACTGTGCAAAGACTGTGTGCAGGCAAACCTTGACAGGAAACTGTGTACAGACTGTGTACAAACAGAAATTGCTAACTGCCTTCCTACTTATTCATTCACTGCAAACAAGCTAACGACTACTAATTGTGCAAAGACTGTGTGCAAACAAAAAACACAACATTATGCAGAAATCACAGAACTTGCAGACAATACAGAAATGAACAACTTGCAGAAAAACAACTCATTCCTCTTCCTCTTCCTCTTCTTTCCTACTACAAACAACTCATAGGAGAAGCACAAAGTGCCTCTTGGGCTTAGTGCAAGGCGATTCCCCGGCAGCAGCGCCAAAAATGTGCGCTCCTTGCCGCACTGTCGAAGCAAGGGCCTTGCCTAACACTGTGTGCGAGCCATAGACGGCTCTAAGCACACAACTAGCTTAACTAGTAAGCTCAAAAGAGGGCAATGGTGTGTCACTCACCGCTCTATGCTCTTGCCGTGGAGGATTCCTCACCGCGAAGAAGAAGGAGACGCCGCTACGTTGTGCTCAACCGCTTCACCGCTGCAATGCTCTCTCGCTCTCTCTCTCTCTCTCTCTCTCTCTCTCTCTCTCTCTCTCTCTCTCTCTCTCTCACACACACACACACACACACACACACACACACACACACACACACACACATACACACACACACACAAGGAGGTGAAGAAGAAGAAGATGGAGATGGAGATGGAGCAAGAGCACTCTTCTATTGCACCAATGAGAGAATGAGTGAATTTTAGGTTTAGTTGGCTTTTATATGAGCTCACCCCATTCACACTTGGGCGCCCATGCTTAGCCAACTAATCCCTTGAATGTCCCAGTTAGAGTGCGCCTCTCATCGACGATCACTCTTACCCTTTTCCTATTGGTCCGACAAGCCCGGTACCTGAGTCTACCAAATACATAATACGCGTCCGTCGTAGGTGTGGGGTGTCCGTGAGCCGTGAGGGTTAACACCTGGATAGCAACCAAGCCAAGCACGGTGCGAAGTGTAGTCATATTGACTACTGGAGAGAAAATCTCATCAAAATCCACACCTTTTGCCTGCTTGAAACCCTAGGCAACTAGACGAGCCTTGTATCTAGGCTCGGGATCTTCCACTGTATACTTCTTCTTGTATACCCACTTGCAAGGTAAAGCATTTTTGCCTTTTGGTAATTCAACCAAATCCAATGTCTCATTAGCCACAATCGAATTGTATTCTGATTGCATAGCCTGCTCCCACTTAACGCTATCATCCATTTGTGTAGCTTCTTTGTAGCAGGTTGGCTCTCCACTGTCAGTGACCAAAATGTGGTGTATACCCAGCTCAAACCGCTCGGGCGCACGTGATACTCTCTCAGAGCGTCTCAGTGCCTGACTGCTGGACTCTGCTCTCTCCGGAGCAATAGTAGTATCTTGCACTTGAGGAGTAGGTGCAACACTACTGAACTGAGTTGGTTCGGAGGCTACATCCTCAAAACAAACACGTCTATACTCAACATCTTTGACGGGCTTCTTGTGCATTTTTTATTCATTGAAAATCACATGTGAGCTACGAATGACTTTGTTTGATTCTGGGTACCAGAGACGATATCCCATCTCTCCGTTTGCACCATAGCCAATAAAGATGCATTTGTGTGATCTGGGATCTAACTTTCGACGAAGGTCTTTGCGCACATGTGCATATGCCTCACATCCAAATACACGTAAATACTCATAGCTTGGCCTTTTGCCAGTCCATAATTCCTCTGGAATTTTGAAACTCAAAGGAGAACTAGGTGACCTGTTGATGATGTGCACTGCTGTTAGAACGGCTTCCCCCCAAAACTCTGGAGTAAGCTTCGCCATAGACATCATAGAGACAACTTTCTCTTGAATCGTATGATTCATTCTTTCAGCTTTCCCATTTTGTGCAGGTGTGTATGGAGCAGTAAACTGCCACCGAATGCCTCTTCTATTGCAAAAATCCTTGAACTCTGTGGAGACGTATTCTCCACCATTGTCCGTGCGAAAAGCTTTGAGTTTTGTTACTGATTGGTTCTCAACCATGGCGAGGAATTTTTGGAATGTCGAGAAGACTTCTTCCTTACGCTTAAGGAGATACACCCACACCTTTCTGGTAGAATCATCTATGACCGTGAGAAAGTAGTTCACCCCCCCTAGAGTTTTATGTGGCATTGGACCACAAAAATCAATGTGCACCAAGTCTAGAGGTTCGCCTAGTTTCTTATTCAATGGCGAAGATGTCAATCTAGTCTGTTTTCCATATAGACAATGCTCACACAATGGAAAGTCCGTGTAATCTAACATAGGTAAGTAGCCAAAACGCTGAAGTGTTTTCATTTCCTTTTGGCTAATATGCCCTAGCCGGCTATGCCACAACTCAGGAGATGGCAGCTCAGCAACATAGATAGAGTGTTCGTCAACACTCGAAACAAACAAAGAGTACAAGGATCCGTCTTTATTAACTTTCATCATGATAAGGTTGTTCTTGCGGATCATCCAAGAACGATTACCAAAAACTGTAGTGTAGCCAAGATCATCCAATTGCCCTATAGAAAGCAAGCTTTTCGTAAGCTTGGGCACATGTCTAACATTATGCAACACAAAAGTAGTGCCATTATGCATCTGAAGTTTCACATCACCAATGCCAATAATGTCAAGCTCATAGGAATCACCAAGCTTGACTATTCCATGCATGGATGCATAAGAGGAAAACCACTCTCTATGCGGTGTGACATGAAAACTTGCACCAGAATCAAGGATCCAATTCTGTGCATAACCCTCATCCTCTGCAACCAAAGCATCTGGAGTGAGATCTGAAGTGAAAATGAGAACATATGAGGCATCTGCTGTCACCTCGGCATGAATCTCTGTGGGCATAAGGAGCATCACTGGAGGAGGAGCATCCTCTACTGCAGTGATAGGTATGGGAGACTCAACAATATTGAGCTCCTCAATCTTTACTATACTTTTGCCTTTGCCAGAATTATCCTTTTGCATGTTTTTCTGATCTCTTAGGAAACTGCGACAATCCTTTTTGTAATGACCCTTCTTGTGGCAAAAGTAACACTCGACATTTCTAGCATTGAGGTCTCTACTTTGGTTCCTGTGTCTGTCAGGACTACGAGGATTTCGCTCTCTACTTTTGCTTTTGTATTTGTTCCTGTCACACGGCCTCTTGGCTTTGTTGAACTGCCAGCCATATATGCATCTCCATGACTAGCATTATCGAGAGATTTACGACGAATCTCTTCAGTGAGCAACGCATCTGTGACAGCATTAAGAAAAGTTTGGACTCAAAAATGGGCCTTGTAAGAATTGTTGATGTGGCATAGCTTTCAAAAAGTGGGGATCGGTAAATTTTTTGCAAATAAGATCCAAACTTGTTGGACATTGGATATTTAGAATCTACTCTTCAAATGCTATCTATTGATATATAGCATGCATGTAGCGGACATTGCCTTCATGTAGATCTAGAAAAAGGTGATTTTAGATTATCATAACGGTAACAAAACCTGGCTGATTGAAAAAAAATGGCATAACTTTCATAGAAGTCATCCAAACTTTTCGGACCTTAGCTCTTTAGAATCCATTTTTCAAGAACTTTCCAATGATAGGTCATATCATGGGGTTCTAAGCAATATTTAGAGAGGTCTACCGGGTTGCTTTCTTTTGTACAACTTTGATGATGTGGCACTCTTAAAAGGCCCAAAAATGAGTTCAAAATTTTCCTAATGGCATTGAACTCTAACTTGCCATTCGGAGCCGAATTGCTAATGGCTGTGCAAAAGATATCCCATGAACTGGGTAGAGAGCATAATAAGAAGATAGACTTGAGTTCATCATCAAACTCCTTAAAGCCCTGAGATTTCAGCTGACTAAACAAGGGGTTGAACTCATTTAAGTGACCGAAAACTGTGCTACCTTCTTTCATGTTGAGCTTCATAAGCTTTTTCATGAGAAAAACTTTGTTGGATGCACTTTTTCTCTCCCATGCTGAACATAAGTTATCCCAAAGTTCCTTGGTTGTTTTCTTCCCTATGATAGTGAAGAAGACTGACTCGGCTAGATGTAGACGTATCGTAGCCATGGCTTTTGCATCCAAAAGCTCCCATTGAGCTTGTGTATAATCATCATCCTTTGCGCGCTCTTTCAACGGTTCTGAGAGGCCTTTGTTTATCAAAACATCCTTCATGCGCTCTTTCCACATGGTGAAGTTGCTACAATCGAACTTCCGAATGAAATACTCCTCCTTTTCTGAAGAAGAAGCCATCGCTGTGATAAGAGGGTTTGAGAGGTGCCAAACTATGGCGAGAAGCTGTAGAAATTTGGGCAGAGTAACCTTTGTATCGGGAGTAAAATCTCAACCGAGATAGACTCAAAAGTGCCAACAATGGAAGTCACGACTCGCGGGAAGTAAATCCGTCAGAGTCTCCTTTGTATGAGGAGTCAAAACTCAACTCAAAATGCATATAAATGTGCCAACGGTACTAACTGGGCATCTGCTGCACAAAACCACTGCTATGTGACTGCCAACTCGGCGTCAAAAGCATAAATAACCATCCAGATACATATCCTATGGCGAGGGTACCGTAAAGGGGAACTCCAGCTAGCTGTATCACCGAAAGTGTCTCAACATTCGAGCACACCCCAGCTCAAAGAAAACCTCACGCTATCGACCCTCCAAAGGCTAATGCAGGCACAAATGGACTAGCCACAGTCTCAGAAAGGGCTCTTCCGGTTCGAGTCTCAGAAATGGCCGGGAAAAACTGCCAAAATAGCCAAAAATGGCTCCACACGTAGTACAGTGGGCAGTGTCCGCAACTCAACATACATGAGTAAAACCGCGCTCAAACAGGTGCCAAGAACTGCTGCATGCAATGAAAGTGATCCCTGCGGGGATATCTGCTCTCAAAAGAGCTCAGTAGCACCAAGTGTGCTCACAACAAAATGCATCTGTTAACGCATGTATGCCGTCGAAGTGACTGCCAAATCGTCTGTGAAAGCGCTGTGTCTGGTAACCTGGAGAATCTGTGAGTGAATGGGCTGAAAAACCCCTCTGTAACCTTTAACCTACGTGTCGGTGTCGCTATGTGCCGATTTCTGCCCCGCCAGGCAGAAATATACTAGCCGAATAGCCTCCAAAGGTGTCATATCCGTAAACTGTGTCGTACAGGGTGATCGGTGCGCTCGGTGTCGATGCCAGGTGTCACTCCTCTATGATAGAGGTACCTCACCCGCGCATGTCGCAAGCACGGTCATTGATCGCGGGAACGTGCTTGTGTGGGGAAGCGCCCGGTGTCTGGGTCGGATGTCGGAGATCCGTCGCAATGAGGAGTGTCGAGCCGGTGCGCATGAGCGGTGTCGATGTCGATGTCGCCTTCCGCCGCCGTCGGGCGGAAGTGGCTAGCCGAGTAGCCGTAAAACGCCAATGCTCGAAGCCGATATCGAGCGGTCAATGCCGAGTCGGATCGGTATCGATCGCAGATCTCCCTTGATCTATGAAGATTGCTCTCAACTTGTCGGACTCGGTTGCTTGTTCTCGCTCGCAAGCACGGTGTCAAGCTCTCTCTCTCTCTCTCTCTCTCTCTCTCTCTCTCTCTCTCTCTCTCTCTCTCTCTCTCTCTCTCTCTCTCTCTCTCACTCTCTATCTCACAAGCTTTTCGCGCAATGAGAGAATGTGTGTCTATCTCTCTATCTCCAAGCTCGGGGAGTCGGGGTTTGAGGGTCGAGGGTCTTTGGCAAGAACAGACCCTTGCACACAATCAAAATTGTGTAGTCACTTGAATAAAAAATTTCAATTTACTGTCGAAAAATTGAAAGCTGCAGTTCGACGAGAGGGGAGGGGTGTGTTGTCGGCTTCTTGCAAAGCTCACGGCCCATCTTGCCCTCCAATGCTCCTTGCTCGTCTCACTGCTTCCTGGTTCTGCCCGAATTCCCACTGCTATGGCCACAGGAGGCTCGATTTGCTGCTCGGCAATTTCAACCAACTGCTCATGAGTTCATGCCCTTGCTATGTAGCCGGTTGCTTCTCAACGGAGCCCCCAATTGAGTTTACCTGCTCGGGTTTACTGCCCCTGTTTGCACACGATGGGTGTTGCCCGACTGCTCCAATTTTCCGCTTGGATTTACTATGCCTGCAACTGTGCTACTCAATTGCGCCTATCCGACTGCTCCAATCGCCCTATTGCATTGTGTTTGTGTGTGTGTGTGTGTGTTTTTCTTTTTTTTTTGTCACCACACAAGCTTGCTCAACACGAGACTCTCCGTCTTGATGGCAATAAAGTGTGAGATTGTGTGTGTGTGCTCGAAGCTCTGCCCCCCCGACCTCTATCTCGTCGTGCTGCTATACCCTGACTGCCTAAACTGCCTTCCAATGTGGATAGTTTCAAGCTCGATGTTGCCTCAAAATTGCACCTGATCATGCCCTTCACAGTCTCGATGTTGCCTCGAAATTGCACCTAATCATGCCCTTCACAGTCAATCTTTGCTTGGCTTTCTTTGTTGCCTGCTCGGGTCTTTGTCCACAAGCTCCAAATTGCTCAAATCTTTGTTGCTACCCGTGAGCATAGTTGAGTGTGAGTTTGTATGTTTCTACACACACCACAAGCTTTTCTTTCAAGCTTGCAATTGCTTTGCCAAGACCCCCTTGCTTGCACACAAAAAAGGGCCCTGCTATGTCAGCAGAAGCCAAAAAAAAAAAAACTTGCAAGATGCCCCTGGAATATCCAAGATCTCCCTCTCCGAGAAAGGGGCTGCACATACTGAGAAGCCAAGTGCTCCGATCTATGTCGATATGCTGCCACCTGGAAGCTCAAGGATGAGCTCGGAGCTCCGCCATAGCCAACGAGCTCTATCGCTTTCGAGTCGGTCATCGAAGAGCAGTCGCGCGCGCGGTTCACCACCGAAGCTCTGATACCAATTGTTGTGCGTGGGACGCTTGTACGGAGTGTGTGCAAGAGAGGGGAAGAAGAAAATGGGGAAGGGGATGATGCACAGACAGCCTGTGTTTGGGTTAGTGGAGAAGAGGGAGAAGAGTCAAATCTCTCTCTCTTTTTCTCCCTATATTGATTAGGAGAAATCAAGTGTACAAGGGTGGTTTCCCACGGCCACCTGGCCTACACCCCAACAACTAAGGTAGTGCATGAATGTTTTCTCACAGCTTCCATGTGGCAACAAACCTTTGGACCACATGAGTTAGTAC
This sequence comes from Adiantum capillus-veneris, assembly GCF_014529385.1. Lineage (NCBI taxonomy): Eukaryota > Viridiplantae > Streptophyta > Polypodiopsida > Polypodiales > Pteridaceae > Adiantum > Adiantum capillus-veneris. The sequence continues at coordinate 92,173,867 of NC_140941.1, read as the reverse complement.
GTATGCACGGACATATGCAAGGGCACAAGGTGTTCATCTTGGTAGATGACGATGCTACTCACAATTTCATCAACTATGGATTGTTGAAAAAACTCAAATTGACTCAAACTCCGAGTACCCACTGCTACAAGGTCGCAATGATGAATGGACATGATATTGAAATATGGGATACTCAATGCCGAGCTGTTCCATTGGAAGTACAAGGGTACTCTACTTGTTTCAATTTTCAGGTTATGAACATGGAAAGGGCTGATGTGGTTCTTGGTAGGGAGTGGTTGCATAGCCTAGGACCATCACTGAAGCGTAGCTATGAGCACAACAGCTTGATGTTTAAATCCCATGGCGCACATGTGTTTTTGTTAGGAGAAAAAGATATACCTTCATCACCACTGATTTGTACCGATGAGCTTATGCAGCTCGTTTCTGATAATGAAATAGATCAGGTTTTCTTGTGTTACTCACTGCCTTATTTTCTTTCTAACATTGAGTCTGTTGAACATTCCTCAACGCCGCATGCTTCTCTCTCCTCTATTCCACCAATTTCTAATTCTAAACAAGCAAAGGTTGCTAGTCAATTATAAAAATTATTAAAGGAATTTCAAGATGTATTTCCTAATGATTTGCCATCAGGATTATCGCCGACACGATCAGTACAACATAGCATTGACGTGGCTGCAGACTGTAAACGTGTTAGTAAACCACCTTACCGTATGAGTTACTCAGAGGCTGCTGAGGTTGAACATCAGATTGTTGACTACCTTAGGAGAGGGTTTATACAACCCAGTTCTTCACCATGGGCTTCGCCTATCCTTTTAGTGAAGAAAAAGGACGGTAGTCTGCGCATGTGTGTAGACTACCGGGGCTTAAATGCGGTTACAGTTAAGAAAAAATACCCATTCCCAAGAGTAGATGAGTTATTTGATAAGCTAACTCATGCTTGCATTTTTACAAAAATTGACTTGAGGTCAGCAGGCTATCACAAGGTACATATTCGGCTTGCCGATATACCTAAGACTGCATTCTGAACACGGTTTGGACTCTACAAGTTTTTGGTGATGCCCTTTGGGTTAACCAATGTGCCCGCAACGTTAACATTCATGACACTTATGGATAGTGTCTTGAAGCCATATTTGGGCAAATTTGTCATTGTTTTCCTCGATGACATCATAGTCTATAGTGCTTCTGAAGAAGAACACTTACAACATCTGAGGCAAGTGTTTGAGTTGTTACGTACAAATACGTTATATGCCAAGGAATCTAAATGTGATTTTCTAAAAGATGAAATTCATTATTTAGGGCATGTTATTTCAGCTCACGGCCTATACATGGATCAATCCAAAGTGGATACCATCAGGAAATGGCCTCCTCCTAAAAATTTGAAAGAATTACATATATTTTTAGGAATTGCAGGTTTTTACCAAAGGTTCGTTAAAAACTATGCTCAAATTTATGTTCCTATGACGGATCAACTAAAAGGCAAAGGAAAAGCTTTTCAGTGGGGATCCGCTCAACAGCACAGTTTCGATACACTCAAGGATTCATTAGCTACAGCTCCTATACTGGCTATTATAGATCCTTTGAAACCATTCGTTTTGGAAACAGATGCCAGTGATCGTGCTATTGGAGAAATCATGTTACAAGACGGATGGCCGATTGCATTTGAAGTAAGAAGCTTGATGCAGCTCAGTAGAACTATTCTGCTTACGAAAACGAACTCTATGCAATAGTGTCTGCCTTAAAAACATGGAGGCATTATCTGTATGGTCCTCAGTTCGTGAATTTGTTTTTGACCATGAAAGCATCAAATGGTTTACACAACAAACAAATTTAAAGGGTCGAAAATCCAGGTGGGCCGAGATATTTCAGGAATATGACGCCAAGCTAAGGTATCACAAAGGCCGATACAATGTAGTGGCAGACGCTCTAAGTCGAATGCCAGAGATCAATTCGCTCTTGTTCACGGAACTTCGTAGTGAATTTTTATATTCTCTCAAGGGTAAATATGAGCATGATGAAGCATATTCCAAAGTATGGAGCATGTTCAAAAGAGGGATCCGTCTCAGTCCAATGAGGGTAGTGTACAATTAACCTCCACACCTAGTTCTCCTTTATCAAGTGATGAACTATAGCGATGGAAGCATTTTTCCATCGACAATGGGTACCTAATTCACAAAGGGAGAGTTTGTGTACCGACGGACACAGACATTCGACGCCAAATTCTTTATGAATGTCATGATAGTCCAAGTGCAGGGCACCCGGAGATTAGAAAAACTTATGCTCTCGTACGACGACAGTTTTACTGGCCAGGTCTACATGGCTTTGTGCAAGCTTATGTCTTGCACTGCCAAAAATGTCAGGTTAACAATGCAGAGCGCCTGAAAGCAGGAGGACTCTTACATCCTTTGGAGATTCCCAATGGAAAATGGAAAAGTATCTCTATGGATTTTATTGTAGGTTTACCAACCACTATACGAGGTCATGACTTAGTATAGGTGGTCGTAGATAGGTTGACTAAACTATGTAAGTTTATTCCGACCAAATCAACGGTTAAGACACCAGAACTAGCCAAGTTATTTGTGGACAATCTATACAAATTGTTTGGTTTGCCAAGTAACATTGTTAGTGACCGTGATCCCAAGTTTAACAGCCACTTTTGGAGAGCTATATTTAAACGATTGGGTACACAACTAAACCTCAGTACAACTGATCATCCAGAAATGGATGGTCAAACAGAACGGTTTAACCAGGTGCTAGAGGATATGCTAAGAGCATACGTCAGCAAAAAACAGTCAGACTAGGAAGAATACTTACCTATTCTTGAGTTTGCCTACAACAGTACTAAGCATGTTACAACAGGTTTTAGTCCTTTCATGCTCATGTACGGGTTTCAACCTAGGTCACCTGTTACGGTGGGGTTGGCAACCGAAAAACTCCAACAGGTTAAGGATTTTCTCCAAGACCACATGGATATGCTGAAACTTTCTCGTCAGAATGTTCGGCAAGCACAGGATCGGTATAAGAAATACGCTAATGAGAAAGGTCGGCAAGTTATCTTCGAAGAAGGGGAGGAAGTATTTTTACGTGTGCCAGAACATTCAGAAAGTCTGAAAACTGGACCGACGCCTAAACCCCTGATATTGTGGGCCTTTCAAAATACTCAAGCGAGTATGTGATCGTACTTACAAACTATTACTACCTTCATATTCTTGCATTCATCCGGTGTTTCATGTAAGCCGTCTACGTAAGCGGTTACATGGGGACGACAACGTCATTGACCAACAGGTTTTGGTTGATAACATTGAACCTCCTACCTTACCATATGAACCTCAACGTGTTCTTGATTATCATGAGTTGCGTACACGTCATCACGTACGTCAACAAGCCTTAATCAAGTGGAAAGACTGACCTGAAGAAGGTGCCACTTGGGAAAACATTAGTGTTCTTAAGAAGAAGTTTCCCACTTTTGTTTTCAAGGACGAAAACACTTCTTAAGGAAGGAGTAATGTCAAGACACTGGCAAGGGCGGACTAGACAAGGCAGGGCTGGGCTAGGCAGTGTGGAACGGGGAGTCCAACTAGGGCAAAGGGCCTGGGGCATGCCTATATAAAGGGTGGTTGGGTGGTGGACTCTCAGGCTCTAGTCACCCCTGTCTTACACAGACCTTGTAGATGATATTGGAGTTGTGATGATGAGTGTTAGCGATGACCCCTACATTCATGTTATTTACCATTCCACCTTTTTGGCCCTTTCGGTCATTTCAATTCTTGTATACTCTGCTTCATTGATATTCTATATTATGGTGGTGTAATTTCCCTTGTTCATTTGATGTTCATTTTTGAAATTACCATTCACAAGTTGTTATTTTGGTTTACCATTGAACTAATTTTATTAAAGATTCACGGTCTTACGTTGTCGTCTTACCGTAGACTGTCGAGACGGATTGCAATACCCATGAAACTTTGCAGAGGTGGGGATTTATGTGCTTTTCCTGCCCCTGCAAAGTTTCATGGCCATCCGCAATCCATCTCATTGGTCTAGGGTGGCACTTGTGCCAATTTTTTCGTTTTGGCTTCACTAAGGCCCAATGGTTAAAAACTAGCGATTGTGCCACTGTAGACCATCGAGACGGATTGCAATGCCCATGAAACTTTGCAGGGGCAAGGATTTAGGTGCTTTCCCCACCCTTGTAAAGTTTCATGGCCATCTACTCTCGTTTCGACGGTCTACGGTGGCACAATCGCCAATTTTTTCGTTTTGGCTTTGCTAAGGGCCCAATGCTCAAAAACTGGCGATTATGCCCACCGTACACCGTCGAAAGAGATTACGATAGCTATGAAACTTTGCAAGGGTGGGATTTAGGTGTTTTACTTGCCCCTGCAAAGTTTCATGGCCATCCTCTCCCATCTCGTCGGTCTAGGGTGGCATAATCGCCAATTTTTTTGTTTTGGCTTCGCTAAGGGCCCAATGGAAAAAAACAGGTGATTGTGCCACCGTAGACCGTCAAAACATATTGTGATGGCCATGAAGCTTTGCAAGGGCAGGGATTTAGGTGCTTTTCCTACCCGTGCAAAGTTTCATGGCCATCCACTCCCGTCTCGTCGGTCTAGGGTGGCACAATCGTCATTTTTTTCATTTTGGCTTCGCTAAGGGCCCAATGGTCAAAAAACTGGCGATTGTGCCACCGTAGACTATCGAAACACATTGCGATGGCCATGAAATTTTGCAGGGGTGGGGATTTAGATGCTTTCCTTGCTTCTGCAAAGTTTCATGGTCATCCACTCTCGTATCGTTGGTCTAGGGTGGCACAATTGCCAATTTTTTTGTTTTGGCTTCGCTAAGGGCCCAATGGTAAAAAAACAGGCGATGTGCCACCGTAGACGGTCAAAACAAATTGCGATGGCCATGAAACTTTGCAGGGGCGGGGATTTAGATTGTTTCCCTATCTTTGCAAATTTTAATGGCAATCCGCTCCCGTCTCGTTGGTCTAGGGTGCACAATCGCCAATTTTTTCGTTTTGGCTTCGCTAAGGGCCTAATGAAAAAAAACAAGCGATTGTGCCACCATAGCCCCTCAAAACAGATTGCGATGGCCATGAAACTTTGCAGGGGTGGGGATTTAGGTGCTTTTCCTGCCCCTGCAAAGTTTCATGGACATCCCCTCCCGTCTCGTTGGTCTAGGGTGGAAGAATCGTCAATTTTTTTGTTTTGGCTTCTCTATGGGCCCAATGCAAAAAAACAAGTGATTCTGGCACCGTAGACCGTCGAAACAGATTGCAATAACCATGAAACTTTGCAGGGGTGGGGATTTATATGCTTTCTCTGCCATTGCAAGGTTTCATGGCCATCCATCCCATCTTGTCAGTCTAGGGTGGCACAATCACCAATTTTTTTGTTTTGGCTTCGCTAAGGGCCCAATGGGAAAAAACAAGAGATTGTGCCACCGTAGACCGTTGAAACAGATTGCGATGGCCATGAAACTTTATAGGGGCGGGGATTTAGGTGCTTTCCTTGCCCATACAAAGTTTCATGGCCATCCTCTCCCGTCTCGTCGGTCTAGGGTGGCACAATCGCCATTTTTTTTGTTTTGGCTTTGCTAAGGGCCCGATGGAAAAAAACAGGCGATTGTGCCACCGTAGACCGTTGAAACATATTGCGATGGCCATGAAACTTTACAAGGGAGGTGATTTAGGTGCTTTCTCTACCCCTTCAAAGTTTCATGGCCATCCCCTCATGTCTCGTCAATTAAGGGGGTGGCACATTCGCCAATTCTTTTGTTTTGGCTTCGCTAAGGGCCCAATGGAAAAAAACAGACGATTGTGCCACTGTAGACGGTCAAAACAGATTGCGATTCCCATGAAGCTTTGTAGGGGTGGGGATTTAAGTTCTTTTTCTGCCCTTGTAAAGTTTCATGGCCATCCGCTCTCATCTCGTCGGTCTAGGATGGCATAATCGCCAATTATTCGTTTTGGCTTCGCTGATGGTAAAAAACGGGCGATTGTGCCATCGTAGACCATCAAAACAGATTGCGATAGCCATGAAACTTTGCACGGATGAGGATTTAGGTGCTTTTTCTACCCGTGAAAAGTTTCATGGCCATCCGCTCCTGTCTCGTCCGTCTAGGGTGGCGCAATCGCTAATTTTTTCGTTTTGGCATCGCTAAGGGTCTAATGGAAAAAAACAGGCGATTGTGCCATCGTAGACCGTCGAAACAGATTGCGATGGCCATTAAACTTTGTAGGGGTAGGATTTAGGTGCTTTTCCTGTCCCTGCAAATCTTCATGGCCATCTGGTCCCGTCTTGTCGGTCTAGGGTGGCACAATCACCAATTTTTCCATTTTGGCTTCGCTAAGAGCCCAATGGAAAAAAATAGGCAACTGTGCCACTGTAGATCATCGAAACAAATTGCAATGCCCATGAATCTTTGCAAGTGCAGGGATTTAGGTGCTTTCCCTGCGCGTGCAAAGTTTCATGGCCATGTCTCGTCAGTCTATGTTGGCACAATGGCCAATTTTTGCGTTTTGGCTTCGCTAAGGATCCAATGGTAAAAAACTGGCGATTGTGCTACCGTAGACCGTCGAAACAGATTGGGATGGCCATGAAACTTTGTAGCAGTGTGAATTTAGGTGCTTTCCCTGTCCCTGCAAAGTTTCATGGGCATCCGCTCCTATCTCGTCAGTTTAGGGTGGAGCAATTGCCGATTTTTTCGTTTTGGCTTCGCTAAGGGCCCGATGGAAAAAAACAGGCGATTGTGCCACCGTAGACCGTCGAAACAGATTGCGATGGCCATGAAACTTTGCAGGGGTAAGGATTCAGGTGCTTTCCCTACCCCTGCAAAGTTTCATGGTCAGGCGCTCCCGTCTCTACAAGCTACGGTGGCACAATCACCAATTTTTTTGTTTTGGCTTCACTAATGGCCCAATGGAAAAAAACAAGCGATTGTGCCACCATAGCCCGTCGAACAGATTGAATGGCCATGATACTTTGCAAGGGCGGAGATTTATGTGATTTTTCCACCCCCTACAAATTTTCATGGCCATTTTCTCCTGTCTCGTTGGTCTAGGGTGGCACAATCACCAATTTTTTCGTTTTGGCTTCGCTATGGGCCCAATGGAACAAAACAAGTGATTGTGCCACCGTAGACCATCGAAACATATTGCGATGGCCATGAAGCTTTGCAAGGGCAGAGATTTAGGTGCTTTCCCTATCCTTGAAAATTTTGGCCATCCGCTCCCATCTCGTCAGTCTAGGGTGGCACAATCGCCAATTTTTTTGTTTTGGCTTCGCTAAGGACCCAATGGTCAAAAAACTGGCGATTGTGCCACCGTAGACCGTCAAAACAGATTACGATGGCCATGAAACTTTGCAGGGGTGGGGATTTAGATTCTTTTCCTACCTGTGCAAAGTCTCATGGCCATCTGCTCCCGTCTCATCGGTTTAGGGTGGCACAATCGCTAATCTTTTCGTTTTGTCTTAGCTATGGGCCCAATGGTAAAAAAACTGATGATTATGCCACCGTAGACCATCAAAATAGATTGTGATGGCCATGAAACTTTGCAGGGATGGTGATTTTAGATTGTTTCCCTACCTCTGTAAAGTTTAACGGCCATTCGATCCCATCTTGCTACATTTCTCTCGACTTGTTTGACGACGACGGCTTCTACACTTTGGGTTGTGGCCACCGTTTCCACCTCTACTGCATCGTCCATAGCATGTGCGTGCGTTCAGACAGTCCGATGTGCCACCGATAGATACCGATCGCCTTGTACTACCATTGAGGCATTGATGACCTTTTTCCACCACAAGGCTAGACAGCAGACCTCATCACTCGCCGCCCCCTTGGGGCGAGTGACAAGGTAGACAAACGGACAGTCATGGCAGCGCTACTAGAGGACGGGGTGCTGGAGGAGAAGGCGATAAAGATGGCATCTGAACAGATTGCAAAAGACATGCAAGGGTAGGGCAAGCACCTAAATCCCCACCCCTGCAAAGTTTCATGGACATCGCAATCTGTTTTGACCGTCTACGGTGGCATAATCGCTTGTTTTTTTCCATTAAGGCCTTAGCGAAACCAAAACAAAAAAATTGGTGATTGTGCTACCCTAAACCAACGAAACGAGAGCCGATGGCCATCAAAATTTGTAGGGGTGGGGAAAGCACCCCTAAATCCCTGCCCCTGCAAAGTTTCATGGTCATCACAATGTGTTTCAACGAGCTACAGTGGCACAATCGCCAGTTTTTGACCATGGGGCCCTTAGCGAAGCCAAAACAAAAAAAAGGCAATTGTGCCACCGTAGACCGTGGAGACGGGAGCGAATGGCCATGCAACTTTTCAGGGGTGGAAAAAGAACCTAAATCACCACCCCTGCAAAGTTTCATGGGCATCGCAATCCGTCTCGACATTTGCTATTTTATTTTGAAGGCCTTATGTAGGCATAGTTCTTTTCCGTCTTGTTTTAATTTGGACATTTTTTTTTAATAACCATAAGCAGAGGAAAATGGATTAGATTGGAAAAATGTTACACAGAGTGGAGCTTAGAAGGCAACCACTGGCCAATGCCGAATATAAGGGAGGGGTCTGCCGACACGAACAATCAATCAACGATGGGGGGGGAGAGGGAGGCGACAGTACATCAGTTTAGACAACGAGGGAGGCGAAAAGAGAGACTACATACATTGCTTTCATTTCTTAGCAAGGAATTCATCCAGCTCCACTGGGAGCCTTTCTAGGAAATAATGCCCTTCTTGAATCTAAGATTCCAGGTGGCAAATCTCCATGTCGATCTTTTCCTCCCACTCCTCGTGGGTAAGGTCCTTGAATTCATGATAAGAGCCTCCCCACTCTCATCCTCCTATAATGGAATTCAATGTCCTTCAGAAAGTCCTTCTTGGTTCGATAGATTGTAACTTGGTCAATCGTCTAGAATCCTTATCGCCTACAAATGGATGTCAGCTAGCTAGCAGTATCCTCAGACTTGGAGTCTAGTAAAGACCCTCAAACATCAAACAATTTCGCTGCCTCCAGATAACCCAAAGGAACTCTACTCTAGCTTTATTCCAAAACAAACTGAACTGACCGACATGATCTCCAAGCAAAAGTTGTACCAGGAACGAAAAATCCCAGAACTTTAACTAAGACCAGATTCCCCCTATGCCCCAGTAAAATTTGTGGTATTAAAATAATATGCATGAATAGTAGCCACATAGAGCCACTTCACGTGAGGGATGGTTGCACAGATGTTCGCAATCGGCAACCAGAGCAGTTTTTGTTCCCATGAGAATTGGGAGACGGTGACCTCAGTTGTCGCTATTCCCACTTTTTCCACAAAGAACATTAAGAAACTGCTTTTCTCCTTGTTGGCGTTTGTCGCTTTCTGTTGTTGCACCATCGCTCCACCCTTACCAGCAGGAGCAGCGCTGCAATCTGTGCACAACTTATTCGCAGTAATTTTTGTGATTTTCCTCATGGGAACTTGCGTGGTTGGCAACATGTTGCACACAAGTTGCAAACTAGCCCACCATGTGAACTAGCTCATAGAAGCTCCTTCAATTTAGCAATATGAAGGAGAAAACTTCCTTTAAAGTAGTAGTATCTCCAATACCAACTTTTTCATTTATATTACAGCCGAGTGGCACCTGGGAGGAGGGGGGGTAGTGGGGTCTGGATATTCCCACTAATACTTGGTCGCACTGTAGCGCCAAAGTTATTGTGAGGTTTTTAGTATTCCAATTACAGCGTCTTAAAAAGCAAGGGGTTAAGCGAAGACTTCCGGGTTTGGCACTTGCACAACTAGTAGAGCGTGGATGTTCACCTAAGACTGGCAGTACTCCAACACTTGCCACCTCTTGGTGCGAACTCTACCTGCGATATTTGCGCCATCTCAGGCTTGGCATCCCGTGCCATGAAAGTGTCCATGACTGTTGCAGCAGATTCAACGCCAATATTTTCCTCTTTAGAAGCGTGCACAATGCACCTTGAGTGCATCTTGATCGTATCGATAAAAGAATGGCTCTATTTCTCTATAAGCCAGCATGCTCGTCACTGCCGAGAGTTGTAGAACTTGAAGGTAGGGAATTCAAGGGCACGCCAAGGTAGGATTCTGGCTAAAGGCCTGCACTGGGTTCTTGCCACAGAGAAACTCGCCACACACACACACACACACACACACACACACATACACACACAGGGAGAGATGGCGAGAGAGAGAGAGAGAGAGAGAGAGAGAGAGAGAGAGAGAGGACTATGGTGCAGGTACTGCTCAAATAGGGAGTCCACTGGCAACACTGTAATCTGGGAAGCTTCTCTTGCAAGAATACTATCTTCATTGCAGTAAAACACAACCGAACTCTCTTGGTTCTTTGGAAAAGAGATGCCATGATGCAGTTCTACATCAAATATTGACGTTAGCTTTTTTTGCAGGTGCGAGTATAAAGGAACTTTTACTTGTGACATTGAATAACTCTTATCAGGAACAGAGCAAAGGCTTCAGAGACATCAACACGGACATCCCACACCTCTCTATTGTCCTCCCATTTCAGGGAGAGTATTATTCGTGGATGTTCATCAACACTTGCAGGCCATAGGAACTCCGGCCCAGAGCATTGGGGAAACGCTTGCCGATGACTTCGTGCCCTCCACACAATTGCCCAATGAAGTGTATGTGCCTACTGAAGGGTCCTTGCCTGCTATCTCGGTGGAGCCTATATCCGATGCGCATTCCAAGAAAGGTCGCAAGGGTGGACAAAAGACGAAAGACAAAGCAACTTCCAAGCCCAAAAAGACTCCTAGAGCTAGATTTCATTTGGGATCTACGTGCCCAGGTGGTTCTCTTGGAGTGCAAAAAGTAATATGATGACAAACGTTGCTCAATAGACGTGTATCAAAAGATTAAAACCACTAAGGAGCAATGGATTGATATTGTGGCGTTGTGCTCATCACGAGGTCTAGTGGTCAATTGGCAGCAAGCCTATGAAAAGTACAAGCGTCTACATGCATCTTATCGAGAAATCAGTGATTGGGAGAGGAACACGCCTTCTTGGAAAGACTCCTATTGGACGATGACCCCTGCAGAACGAGTCACCCAAGGAAAATTTTCCTATTGCAACTTTCTTGTAGAGCTGTATGAACTCGTGGATCGACTTTTTGGTATGGACAAAGAAGTCAACCCTTCTACAACTGTTGTGGACACTAGCAACGGTAAGTGTGTTATGCTGTAAGATTAACATTGTTCGAACACCTACTCCATCTCTAAACACTCATCCAATGCGACCGCATTGAAACAAGAATACCATGTCGTAGCTCCATCAGCAACCCTAATGTGGTCGATCCAACAACGGATGTTGCATCATTCGACAAGACGCCAACAGGTGGTGGTGTGGAAAAAAAGACCAGGAAAAGGACACACACCTTCGATGTTGGCCTCACGGAGGCTACGAAGGAACTCATGCGAGGGTGGGAGATTGCGGAGGAAGGGAAGAAACAAAGACATTAGGTCACAATGGATGCACAATATTCATAGCTTGAGGAGTTCGTCAATATCGAACGACAGAAGCTGGAGATCAGTCTACTCTTCGCAAATGCAGTACATGGTATGGCATTCGCCCTCAGGAAGACGGCATACAAACTATAGAAGGTATGTGTTCAAGTCTTTCTATATATAGTTCTAGAAAAAGCAACCAGTATACTTGCGAAAAAACATTCATTTTCCTTGTTGTGGTTTAGTAAATTAGAATAGACTGTTAGGTGCTGGTAGATTAGAGAATGGTTATTGGCAAAACTTATTTTCATGTTTTGGTTTGGTATCTTTGAATAGACCGTTAGGTGCTAGTAGATTAGAGAACGGTTGTTGTAAACATTCATTAGGAAAGAAATGGACTCATTTTTGGGGCCTTTTAGCTCTAGTGAGAGAATGCCCCTTAGCTAATAGGAGGAAGGCTAACGTTATGTAGAAAAGCCTTTTTTCTCATTTTTGAAAATGTCCATGAGAATTATTTTGGTGAAATTGTCATCGTCACCAAAAAAGTAAGGTGCTTGATAGTGACATCTTGCACAAGCGTCGAGCACCTTTTTATGACCCGATGTTGCTATCTCGCACAAGCATTAATCACCTTTTTGTGAGGTACTCACAATTCAAATTCGAACGGGTCGTACTTGATAGCGATTGATAGATCCTATTTAAAACTATGAAGAGGTCAGAACCAAGCGAACAGAGGCTCATGAGGGGTCTATTGGGCCTTTGCTCGCTTGGTACTGACCTCAGGAGACCCTAGCCTAGACTTAAAAAGGTTGTATCTTGAGCTAGAGACATCGAATTTTAGTGTTTAAAAGTGCTATCCTAAGGTCTTTTGACGTTCTCGATGCATCCATGGTGTTCTTTTTGTATTTTGAAAACATCGTTTTTGTGTTTTCTCTCATCTCACATCACATCACTCATGAAGATTCGTGGACATGGATTTTTGTGCACACTTAAGTTGGGCACTCGAAAAGCATTTTGTACGAGCATGCATTTAAGTACTCGAGCAAACTTTTATGTATGTACTATGAGAAATAGAATTCCAAAAAACTACTTTTGTATTTTTTAGGATTACCTCTCTCTATGCCGAGTTGGCATTTCTTACAGGGCCCAAAATTGAGTGCAACTTTCTCCTAATGGATCAAACTTGACCATACAGTTAACAAACAAAATCCAGTATGACCATAGCATGGTTATTATCAATCACCCACAAAAACTTAGTTATTCATTCCTTGCATGTCCAAATACTCAAGCAAGTCATCTCTAATACTCATAGCCTCAAGACAATTCTCACCTACAACCCCATCATGAGCATGTGGATTGAAGCTTTTGTATGTCAAGGATCTAATGGTTCCCTTCAAAATTTGCCATGTACACATTAGGCGTGAAAAGGCACTCTCAATGACTATACTAGTTGAAGATTGCATGAAATTGTAGTTGCGATGACGTTGGCTGACCAATTCTGGACGTTGAAAGGGTATCATGAGCCATGGCAACAACACATCCTCCATCACCAACAATATATTCTGGGAACGACATTTCTTGGAAATCGAAGGATGTGCCCTTCCAGCGGTCTCCTCCTTGGCAAAGCCTATACATCCCTGAGTTGCACAAAACCCTCTTGTCATTACATGACCCTGGCCATCCTACATTCACATCCAGGAAGCGCATGTTGGAGTCCACTATACCCTACAAAATCATGATGTAGTTTCCGTAGCGGTCGCCCCAAGGTTCACTTTCTCATTCCTAGGCAAGTCCATATTGATGTGGTTGCAATCTATGGCTCCATAAAAATTGGGCATTCCCCTCTACGCTCAAAAGCCATCATCCTTTACGTCTCGCATCTTAGACTCTCTAGTTGGCCGTTTGATAAGATGTCCACCCTTGTGGACTAGGGAGCACCCAAACTCGTGGATGAAGACGGTGACAATAGACCTTCCACAACCGAAAGCATTTTCCACGTGGTAGTGCGTGTTTCTAGAGGGAAGTACCATAATAGAAATTGCCACCTTCTTCTCCACAGTGAATACCCTACCTGGCAAGTTACGAAATCTGGTGGGTATATCTCTCTGCTGCACATCTTCGCAAATGAGGTCAGTCAAGCTTGTGAAGAGGTCGACGGGCAGCTTGAAAATCTCTCTCCACCGCTCTTCATCTACACGAGCGTAGAACACACACTACAAAAAAATAAGGTGTCATCGACGCTGATATCGACGCGGCGCGTCGCTATACACGTCGCTGTGAAACCAGTCGCTATTTGCGACGCGTATAGCGACACAGATTGCCATGTATATAGCAACGCAGATTGCCACGCACATAGCGACGACCATAACAGAAATTTTTTTTCTTGGGCAGAGGGCAGGTAGCCTAGCCTGTGCCCAGTTAAAAGATGGACACAGCCACAGCCAGACATCCTGCCCTCTGCCCAAGAAAGCGAGCAGCACCAAAATATCAACCATGCTCCCGCGCGCAGAAATTTCGACAGAGTTCCCTTTGTTTTTACATAAACTTTTTTTTAAAAAAACCATATCATGTATACGCCTCCTACATGCTATCCATGTAGGATCTCACATGAGATTTAAGGCCAATGAAAGACAACCGTACCAACTGAAAAGCATAACCATAACTTAAAACCATAACCGGCTATAACCACTTTGATCAAAACCATAATGCAGATAACCATAACCATAAACAAAATTAACAATAACCATAAGCATAACCAGAAAGAGAAACAATAACTGTCTATACAATGACAATGACAATAATCACAACCATAAGGGAAACAATAACTGTCTGAACACTAACTGTTTGTACAAAAAAGAGACACAGAAGCGTGTCTGTGTCTCACAAAGCATATATATAAAATCTGGTCCACTAATGACTAGGTGTCGCAACCTGCATATAGGACAACTCACAAAATTAGTATTGATATTACTTCACATATACTGACTTAATTAAATCAACTTACACATATTAACGTCTCACCTCAAGCGATCAGCGAGACTGTAAGGCCTCCCAGTCTACAGGCTCTCCTGAAGCTTCAAGATCATTCAGTACTTCATAGATACCTCTGCGATATCCATCTGACTCCTCCTTGCGTGTCGGAGCTCGATGCATCGCAAGATTCTGCGTTTATACAAAAATCAAAGTAATAAGAATACATGATTCATCGCGTTTTAAAAAAAGCCATAGTTAAGATTGGATTAGAAACTCACAAACTCATAGCGAAAGGTGTCGAAGCCTCCGCTGCCAAGATGAGATGTCCCCCTAGTCATCTGTCATACCTGCGCGGCCTCACGCTGCTGTCTGAACCGCGTGGCCGCTGTTCGCTCATCCTCCCTGATCTGCAGCCACGTCTCGTGTGGGATGCCCGAAGGCTTCGGCGAGCCGGTCCTGAAAGCCTTCCGAGCTGCATCTCGTCGATGTTTCAAGGTGTCCCGTGCAACACCCTTGATCCACCGCACCGGAACAACGGAAGAACCCGGAGCAGGCTGGTACTCTCTCAGGATGGTCTCCACTATGTAAGTGACTTTTTCCTTTTCTTGCTGATCCCAAGACGTCAATATGCAGGTCGAAAACTGCAGCTCCACGAGCTGGCGAATCCGCTGTCGCATCTCAGTCCCGACTCTATCCATGTCAACAGAACCATCTCCCCGTACAGTATAGAGCTTGGAGGCACTAGGATCATGTGCCCCCCAAGGTGTCCAAGGTGTGCCAAGAGGTGTGTCGAGAGGTGCGCCTGGGTAGGACGAGGGTCGTGAGCGAGGAGGGGTCGAAGCATCTGTGGACCCTCCTCCACAGCAACCACCACCTCCACCTGATGATCGCTGAGATCGGCGAGTGCGCCTAGCTGCAGAGATGAGGACGTACCCGCCTCTGCCCCACCCCTAGGTGTCGAAGCGGCCGTGATGGGAGAAGAAGGCGTCGTACCCATAGGCGTCGCGAACCCCGTAGGCGTCCCCCCCCAGGCGTCGGACCCTCGGGTGTGAAGCCCGGAGGCGTAGTACCCGTGCCTCTGGATACCCAGTACTGAGAAGCCTCTGCCATCTGAGCAAGCGCCATCCGTGTAACGAAGCCCATGAATGCATCTGCACTCATGGAAGCGGGATCTGGAATCTCGTCTGCCATACTAAAGTCCTGCACAGAGAAAGTAAAATAAAGCGTCAGAACACAATTGTTTAAATTAACTTTAAGCTTAACTTTAAATCAAAGTCTTCACACAAACACTTACAGGCCTAGGCCTCGACGAGTGAGGCATCGTCGATAAGATCTTGCACCGTATCATCGTCTATCTCTAATTGCAAACATAACTCTGTCCCAACTCGTTCTGGCAGATTGTCTTCATCCATTGCATCTTCATCTACAAGTGTCAATTCTGGCTCGTCTGTGTCATCCCTCGTATATCTGTCAGCTTCCTCTGCCATACCTTCGTCCATCTCATCTAATGTCACAGTAGTATGGACGTCATCTGACTAACTTTCCTCCAGGAGATCTTGCCCTTCAAATACTTGTTTATTTCTTGGAGCAACCTGAACCACAAACCACCATTGTCGCTCTCGAGGGTCCGGTACAAAGACCACTTGCTCGCAATGTTCGGGGAGAGCAAATGTGTCACTCGCATCTGTCCAAATCTTTGTAGAATCTATTTGCACAAGTTTGCTTCCATCTCTGCGTACCGTTGCATTGCGACCAGAAGTAATCACCTTGAACCACTTCACATCCAACAAAAACATCTCAAACTGCCTGAAGCTTACTTTCAGGATATCTGACACCAGACCACAGTATAGTGCTCTCATTCGTGTCTCTAGCACTGGCCCTGCTCTTTTGCATGAAACTAACCATTACCCCACTGTCAAACGTGTTTCTTCTGCTGTCAATTTGTTGTGTTTTGAAATGCTTTCCATGCGACCACAGTGCCATGTATGTATGATACTTCTAGTCACATCCAATAGCCAGCTCTTCCTCTTCTAGAGATATGGGTTCTCCGATCTGTTGAGCTGCTCTCACTATCTTGTCCAACCATGCCATTGTAGGGAATTCAGGTAGAGGAATGAGATAGTCTGGCAAGGGTAAGCCTCTAGTCGTTCGACTTCGTCTGAAATCCTGTCGCTCTAGATTGCATCTCTCTGCCTCTTCTTCGTACCTTTCAAGCCATTTTTGCATCGGCGCTGAATTTAGTATACAGAACTTCATGATCTTTTCTCGCATGGCCAGGTTCATTTTCTTCGGCACCCCTTGTCCTTGCGGCTCCTCTCCCACCAGTCGTGCATCCTCCTCATCGCTCCACAGTCGAGGCATTTCTGGGTCAGAAACGGATAGAAATTCGGTCGTCAATACAAGAGACTCTTGCGCCAGCCATCCTTCTGCCATGCTCCCCTCTGGACGCGCTTTTTGGCGAACAAAACCCTTAAGTGTTTTCATGAACCGCTCTAGAAAGAACATCCAACGGCTGTGGACTGTATCTGCCACTGCAACCTCATCTACTACATGGACGAGCAAGTGCATTTGGATAGTTAGGCAGCTCATGGGTAGATACTTCTCAATCATGCAAACTGCCTCAATGGAGTTAGCCCTTGCCACTGCAATAGATTCCTCCCGTATCTCCTTGGAAGAGATCCACCGCACTAGCTCTGAAATCTTGTATATGCAGGTCCGCACTTCCTCCGTTAAACACCCCTTGATCGCAATTGGAAGAATGAATTGCAAGAACTTATGCCAGTCGTGCGATTTCAACCCTGACAGTTGATCGTCACGGGTGAATGCTGTCTTGAGACATCGCATATATCCTGTTGGCGTCTTGAACTCTGAAATCACCCTTTTCACTTGTCGCTCTTCGTTTTTTAGCAATACCCATGGCGCTCTTGGAAGTTTTGTCTGACCAGCTGCATTGGTGAAAGGCCACATCTCTGGCATCTTTCCAACCGACTGCAAATCATCTCGTGAAGCTCGATTGTCTTTCATTCCCATGATTGTCTTCCAGAGGAGCTCTCCCACATTCTTGAATATATGCATTGGATCCAGAAAATGGTTAATTAGTAGATCACCCCAGTACGGCAACGTATGGAGAATGGACAAACGTTTCATTCCTGGAACAGGTTGCCCCTCATGTTGCTCCCATCGGCGACGCCACTCTTGTACATGCATAGGACGACATTCGACGCGACCAAGCTGGCCTTCGCGCAAGTGATGGCCATTTGGAAGATAACGGTGGTGGCCTTGATAAATTGTCTTTCGAAGAGAGGTAGAATAGCGCACATCCAAAGACTGCCCGCAAATTGGACATGCATTGTATCCCGAAGTTGTTAGTCCTGCATATATCAAAGCATGAATCAGGCCAAGGCAAAGGGCTTGCGATCGAATAGCGAGAATTTATTGCGAAAAAGAATGCAATCATTTGGACATGCATGAATCTTGTTGTAGTCCAAGCCAACTGAGGTCAGAAGTTGCTTTGCGTCTGGCCTGGAGGGGGGCATTTCATTGCCAACCGGGAGAAGTTGCTCCTGCAATAACCTGTTCAAGCCACATTAAATTAAAAAGCTCTCCGAGCATATCACCGTTGCAATCGAAAAATCTCTTTTGTAAATTACGTACCTAAACAAAGCAGTGACGCTTGCATCTGACCACCCGTACACTGACTGAAGATTCAAAAACGCCAGACAAGTACGAAGCACAGATATTTTGGCGCCTTCATAGATTGGTTGACGTGCCAACTTCCTCAACATGTCTTCAGGAGATAGGCGCACGGCTTCTGGTGCTGCTTCGTTCACGTTCTCCTCGCTTGTCTGGAAGAAGGCATCTAGCATCTCCTCCATGCCGTCGTCTTCTGTCTGTAAGCCCTTTTCTGCTTCCATCCGTGGCTCTATATTGGTCGGACCTTCACGCATAATCTTTTTTCTCTCTCTCTTAAATGTAGGTGCTATGTCGCGGAAATCAATGCCTGTTCCTTAGGAGTCGTATCGCAGATTCTGTACGGTTTCTCTAGCAAACTCTCCGTACTTGTGCACATGCTCATTACATATCCTACGCTTGCGCAGGATTTGATACTTGCAGAGCGTGCACGAGCATGCAATCTTTTCCTCCATGTTAGTTGATGACGTTGCCATCTACAATGATTATGAATGTTGTTTTAATATATATATATATATATATACTCCTCACAATGTAAACTACCTCGCATTCTCTAGTCTTGCCCAATCTCCGTACACCTCGGTCCAGGGGTGTACGAAGATCAGGACCACCGGGTCAAAATCTCGTCTTTATTGGTCAAATCCTATATGGGTAGACACATACGTACGTGCACTCCCAGGTGTACATGGCAATGCATGTAGCAGGCAAAACCCCTTTGCCTCTTTTAGTTCCATAGTTTCTTCTCTGTCTACGTACCCTATCTCTCGTTCTTTCTCTCTCGGTCTCGCTATCTCTCGTTCTCTCTCTCTCTCTCTCTCTCTCTCTCTCGATCTCGATCTCGCTATCTCTCTTTCTCTCTCTATTTCCCTATTTTCCTATCTCTCTCTAGTTGTCTATTAATTTTCCTATTTCTCTGCCATAACTCGTGGAGCTCCATTTCCCTATCTCTCTCTCTCTCTCTCTCTCTCTCTCTCTCTATATATATATATATATATATATATATATAACTCTCTTTCTCTATCTCTCTATTTCCTATCTCTCTCTCTCTCTCTTTCTCTCTCTCTCTCTCTCTCTCTCTCTCTCTCTCTCTCTCTCTACTTACCTCTCTCTCTCCCTCTCTCTCGCTCTCTACTTCCCTATCTCTCTAATGATCGAACGAGCGACTGATCTAGGGAGATCTAGACGCCCACGACTGCGGAGGACTACACAACATCGACAAAGGCTGCATCAGAGGATCTAGCTAGGTCACTTTGGCTCGACATGCACAACGCCCGATCATAGTACTGACCATGGAGGAGATCTACCTATCCCAACTAGCTCGTTTAGCTGTTTAGTCTACACCCAGCAGTTTAGGATTCCATAATATTTTATTTTGTCATCTTCTTACTCTGACTTTGTATCAGATCCATCACATTGTAACTTTCTTGTCTCATAGGTCACTTTGGCCTTTCGAAGACGTTAATATAACATTTCATTTCATTTCTCTCTTTATTTTTTTTCTTTAATTTTAATTTCCTAAGCATACATTAATTCTCTCTCTCTCTCTCGATCTCTTTGATTACCTACACACACACACACACACACACACACACACACACACATTCTCTCTCTCTCTCTCTCTCTCTCTCTCTCTCTCTCTCTCTCTCTCTCTCTCTCTCTTTCCTACACACACACACACACACCGCTCTCTCTCTCTCTCTCTCTCTCTCTATTTCCTACACACACACACACACATACACACCTCTCTCTCTCTCTCTCTCTCTCTCTCTCTCTCTCTCTCTCTCTCTTTCCTCTACACACACACACACACACACCGCTCTCTCTCTCTCTCTCTCTCTCTCTCTCTCTCTCTCTCTCTCTCTTCTACACACACACACACACACACACCGTTCTCTCTCTCTCTCTCTCTCTCTCTCTCTCTCTCTTTCCTACACACACACACACACGATGTAGAGAGAGAGAGAGAGAGAGAGAGAGAGAGAGAGAGAGAGAGAGAACGGTGTGTGTGTGTGTGTGTGTAGAAGAGAGAGAGAGAGAGAGAGAGAGAGAGAGAGAGAGAGAGAGAGGGGTTGGGGAGGGTGGAGATGGACATAATACCTGCGCAGCAGGTTTCGGCCAAGACTCGAGCAGGCGAAAATGGTCCCTGCGCGCGGGTTTCGCTTTTTCCCCCCAATTTTTTTGCGTCGCTATATGCGTGGCAAATAAAGGCCTTTCCACGCGTATATCGACGCACATTGCGACGTGTATAGCGACGCGTATGTCGACGTCCGCTAATGTCGTCGATATACGCGTGGAAAAGCATGGCCGTCGATATATACGCGTCGATATCTTCATTTAGTGTTGTAGTGACAAAATGGTTCCACCAATCGATTGACATTAAGTGTGGCTTTATATACCATCGACAAAGCACGTCATTGAATGAACCTTGATACCTAGGGGTGCGTTGCACGGAGCCTGTTCCCCAAAGAAGAGGCAGATATGGGGCAATGTATTCCTCAAACTCCATCTCCTCCTCCTCCTCCTCAATTGAGTGTGCAAAGGCTCCCACTCCTGAAGCAAGGTACACATCAAAGAATTTAGTGATGGAATTGTTGCTCTCAATTGCTGTCTAAGATCCATGCCTCCGAGACCTGCAAAACATGACAATTCATGTTTTGAAATGAATAAGAGTAGTTTAAACTGTTGACATGTGTTTTTTGTGTTTAGGAGATGCCGAAATCATTTCAAAGACCTCAGCAATCCCCTATAGGAATGGACCACAATGTACTGTTCCATTTAGCAGGGCCATATTTTTGTTTCCAAAGCTCGATATGTGAAGAGACATTTAAAACCGGATTTACGTAGCATTTGGAGCAAGCTTCTCAAGTAAACTTTTTTATTTGTAAAACATGATATGTTTTTCTTTTGTTTGTTCAACGACACGTCCTTCAATATGCATAATGATGCTATGCATGGGTCTTATTTTGATTGTTCGCTGGTATGTCCTTTAATTTTTGATATGATGCTTTTCATGGTTTTGTTTGCAGTGGGTTGCGCGGGGGGGGGGGGGGGGGGGGGGGGGGGGGGGGGGGGGGGGGGGGGGGGGGGGTTAGGCGGGTTACTAGAGTCACTGCAAAGTGGAACAGATACCCGATTGACCTTTCCCCAAAGAGAGCATGGCATATCCACTCTAGTGCAAACAAAGTCGGTAAGGGGTTCAAGTCCCCTAATCTCTCATGCAGGTCGTCGTGTGGTGTTGAAAGTCCATAATTGTGATTGTAGAATGATTGTTCCTTACGAAGCGCAGATACATGCATTTGGGTAAGGTTAAAGAACTGCTCATGAGATGATCTTTGTGTGTGTTAATGTGTGTGTTGTGTATGTGGGCGCACTTGAGCACATAAAGGTATGGCATGTGGGCAAGCAAACATCATCCAAAGTCAATATATTACTGATGCATGCAGCTGACAGTTGTTGTTATTTTATTTGTGTTTAGATGAGCAGAGAAGCAAGGTGAGCACATTCCATAGCACCATTCACTTGGTGTCATCTCCTATCGTGTGGTCATTAGTGCTGATTGTAATGGCAGGGCGTCCGCACAATGTTCTGTACCCCAATGCACACTACAACTTATTTGAAGTGAAGTGCTGGGACCGGAGAAGCAACATTCATTCTGCACAGAAAGAGTGGGAAGATCAGCATATGTGTATTTTGGTATCCTGATATCAGAGCACGCAAAAACTTACACATACTAGGAGACGACGAGTCAACCTTATCTTTTGTTTCCAACAATCTTGAAATACGGTTGTGTCTTCTATGAAGAACTTGTACGTGGACATCTGCCTGCCTTGAAGGTGGGGTGATTGATTAAGCTTGTGGCTTTGTGAAGGGAAAGTTGTATGAGGTCGACTAGCGTGGTTGGAAGAGCGTTTTCTATAAGGTTTGCGGCGGCAGGATGAGAGATCGGTAGAACACATATGCAAGAGAGTGGTACAGTCTTAGCTTCACGTTCGTTGCATTTGAAGGAGTGTAGGAGCTGCAGGTGATGGGTTGATAGAGCCGTAGTGTGGCCGTTGGGTTGCAATTTTTCTTTCAAACCCAACCAGTCGATAGGTCAAAGTTTTAAAGTTTTTATTCGCAAACTTGGCCTTGGGTATGCACCAAGGACTAGTGGGGGTAGAGTTAAAACTCCCCTATTTGTTTGGGAACCCCACTAGCCCATGGTGGGACCGAGCTCTTATGCTTGTTGAGGAGAAGAAGATTGTTTTAACGTAGTAGGAAACTATCCCAAGAGACGTTTAAAGATCTATCCGACGAGGAGAGAAGCTAACCAATTATTTAAAATTTGCCCCTTTTTGTAGCTGGACTACACGTTATCATCTCTCTACAATTTTAGTAGTTTCAATTTAAGTGTTTTTACTTCCACGCCTTTGGCGAGACTAAAAATTAAAACGGATTTGAAGAATAATATCACTAGAACTACAAATACAAAGCGGGACGGGTGGCTCACTAGCGGCTGGCCTTTAAATGGCCCACGATGTGGTTCATTTTCACGTATGAACAGACAGAACATGGTCACCTGCGAAGAGCCACTACTGACTGCACAGCCCAAGCTGCGCAGAAAGAAAGTGGTGGACTACCTGGTGAAGCTGAGATGGATACCGGTGCTCTTTGTGGTTCTGCCTCTATCCTGTCTTTTGGACATGGTTATCTACTTGAAGCAGCAATGGTCTTCCAGCATGAAGAGCTACAGGCGACGGCAGAGGGAGCATGATCACAATTTGGTAAAGGTGATTAAGCGTGTGAGGCAAAGACACCCCAGCAGGGATGGGTTGTTGTGCACCTCCCGCAAGCCATGGGAGACAATGGGCACGCGCAACATGGACTACAAGCGCGCCCGCCGCTTCGAAGTGGATCTATCTGCCTTCAACAATGTGCTGGACATCGACCCTGACCGCATGATTGCGCGCGTGGAGCCGCTCGTCACCATGGGGCAGATCACCCGCGTCACCATTCCCCTCAACCTCTCTCTTGCTGTAGTGCCCGAGCTCGACGACCTTACCGTCGGAGGCCTCATCAACGGCTTCGGCATCGAGGGTAGCTCACACATCTACGGCCTCTTCTCTGATACCGTCGTCTCCTATGAGCTGGTCTTGGCCGATGGCAAGCTGGTAAGGGCGACCGCAGACAACGAGTATGCGGACCTGTTCTATGCGATTCCATGGTCGCAGGGGACTTTGGGGTTGCTGGTAGCAGCCGAAATCAAGCTCATTCATGTGAAGGAGTACATGAGGGTGAGGTATGCGCCCGTGCGAGGTACACTGCGCGAGCTGGCAGAAGCATACATGTCGTCGTTCACAATGGGGTCCGGGATGAACGGAGACGTCAAGGTGCAGTCGGACGAGATCAATCGAGAAGAAGAGGTAATCAAATTTTTAATTACTACTGCTAATAATATTATTATTATTGTCATGAATACATTCGGATTTTCGAAAGGTCCTCACGGCTGGAATTGTTTGTGTAGCTGCTGGCGGTGCCGGAATTTGTTGAGACGTTGATATACAGCCCCACGGAGGCGGTGTGCATGACAGGGAGGTATGCATCAGCGGAGGAGGTGAAGCGTAAGGGCAATTGCGTGAACAGGCAGGGGTTGTGGTTCAAGCGCTGGTTTTATCAGCATGCACAGACAGCCCTGAAGAGGGGGGAGTTTGTGGAGTACATACCCACACGGGACTACTACCACCGTCATACCAAATCTTTCTTTTGGGAGGGCAAGCTCATTTTACCCTTTGCAGACCAGCTCTGGTTCAGGTCGGTTAATGGTGCTAGCTGTTTTCTCTTTTCAGAGCGACTACGTAGATCAAGTGTTGAAATTCTTGACCTGCATTACAATATCGCAGGTGGTTGTTAGGCTGGCTGATGCCACCGAAGATTCCCTTCCTCAAGATCACAGAGGCGCCAGCCATCCGCAATTATTACCACGAGAACCACGTTCTGCAAGACCTTCTTGTCCCACTCTACAAGGTCCCTGCCGCGCTTGAGTTCCTCCACAAGGAGGTTGAGGTTAGTAGTACTCGACTCTTCTTGCTAATTTTCTCTGCCCCCTCCCCTGATCCTTACAATTGATTTGTGTTATTCAATGTCGAGTAGATTTACCCAATATGGCTCTGCCCACACAAGATTTGTAAGTTCCCTTTCAAAACCATGCTGCACCCAGAACCAGGCTACGAGCAGCACGTGAGGAGGGGGGACACGCCGCTAGCTCAGATGTACACGGACATTGGCCTATACTCAACACCAAGAGCAATCTTAAGCGGCAAGGAGTTCGATGGAATCAGGGCATGTAAGCGGATGGAGAAATGGCTAATAGAGAACAATGGATACCAAGCGTTGTACACAGTCACCGAGCTATGTGAGGCGGATTTTTGGCGCATGTTCGATGGGACTTTGTATTCTGAATGTCGCCGAAAGTATAAGGCTCTGGGAACATTCATGAGTGTCTATTACAAATCAAAGAAGGGGAGCAAGACAGAGAAGGACGTCCAAGAAGAGGAACTGAAGGTCATTGATACGCCCATGGCGCATGGCGCATCGAAGCACATGAGTGATGCTAATTGTTGATTGTTGTCTCTCCTTTCTATTTCCGTTTACCTTATCGCCTGGAAGCCATTATAGGTACTTTGTTACTAAGAATAATTTGTTCGTTGAACTGTACACAGTTCACTGTTGAAATATGGATGACAACGCACTTCACCTCTTTGTGGTTCAAATGTATATCTATCTACAATCTCATCCCTTGAGCTTGTGGTTGTCCCTGGTTTTTGTGGTCAAAAGCCCGTACAATTCATCAATCGCTCTACACTTTCTCTTGAGTTTTCAGTCAAACAACATGATGTGTGATTGATACGTACTATAAGGCCTGTTCACACACACAAACACACAACGTAAATTGTGCGCATTTCAAGCCACATGGACACGTACAGTAAGTGATTTGCATCGATGGCTATGAATGAAAACAATTCGAGAGGGTTGACAAACATGGTCAGGGTTTTGTTTATGTTTGTAGAGAGCGTCGCTAGGTCCTTCTCAAAGAGCTCAAGTTGGCTATTACTTGTGTTCACGAAGAAAGCGACATTGTCAAGGTCGTAAGGCTTCGCCAACCCTTTGGGTGATGGCACTCCTATCAGACTTGCTAATACATGGAATGTTAATGCGACACAATGGTTAGGATATTTCTCCGAGGTAACTTGATCCTAACCATCCTAGCTGTTGCAATGTCACCAAGCCCCCATATTGGGGGGCATCGGCCTACTGTCATTCTTCTTCATGGTCACGCTGTTCAGGATCAAGCATAGAATGAGTAGGGGCATGAGGGTCTTCACAAGGATGTAGAGAATAAAGTGAAGGCGATAATTATGGAATTATACTAGGGTATGAAGATTTTGATAGTTGGTTCAAGCAACCTTCTGAGAGAAGGTGCATTAAGAAAATTCGGAGGTCATTTGGAGGGCTTTCTAAGGAAATGTATTTTTCGCACTCTAGAAAATATGGCGAAAATTGAGGTGGGTTTGTCATGGTAAAAATTCAAAAAGTGTACTTTAAGTAGATTTTTAAAAGTAGATTACATTCGTCCATAATGATTGAGGGATAATCTTCTTATTAGTTGTATTGAATGAACTTCGTCAACATCGAGGCAATGAGGCTAACATGGAGGGACGAAGCCGCAGCCGTCTATTCACTTTTCATTAACTCTGCACCTTTGGATAATGACGCACTCCTCAAATGGCACAAATGTTACGCAGAAACGAGTCAAATATCACTTTCACATTGATTTGGATAATGAGTATCAACCATAGATTAAGCGGAGTAAAGCAAACACACATATATCTCTCGCTCAGGGAGCTAAACACATAGATGTCTGGAGGAGAGGCTCTCTTTATCTTAAGAATCCAATGATTGTCAACGAGAGCTAGCTCAGTTGGTAGAGCAAGAGCCCCTTGTGTCAAAGGTCTTGGGTTCAAACCCCCTTGACAGCTCGTATGACATGTACCCCTTGGGGGTTGTTCCCCTAGTCCAAATGATGGATTGGCCACCCTAACCCGGTTGGGATGACTCACCTTAAGAGTCGGATTGTCTCCACCTATGGGGGTTGGGTGTGTGTGTTGTAATTTCAAAGTTCTACTCTCAAAAAAAAAAATTAAAAAAAATCCAACGATTCATGCGTCTCTAGCATTTGTCAATCCTACAAGCTTATTGACCTTTGCTGGTGATGAAGGAAACGGCCTTTTGGGTTATATTAAATCTTTTACAAGGCAAGTTGAAACTTATAAGGGCATTTTCCAAGCTCAACAATGTGATATTGTTCGTCTTTCACATTTGCATTCTACAGATTAGGTTACCATTTTGCAACACAAAACAGAGGTACATGAACTGAAAGGAAAGGTACGAAGTTGTCAAATGAAGAACACCATCTTGGGTGGTCGTATCCGAAAGAAGAAATTGCGCAATCTTGAAACATTGCAGGTTGTATTCGGAGGTCTCAAGAAAAGAATCCGAGCACTAAGGTGATGCTTCTTGGTTGACTAAATAGTCTTAGTTAAGTAATTTTTTTTGTTTTTTTAGTTATGCATTATTTTCATGTGCTTAAATAGTGTTAGTTAAGTAAATTTTTTGTTCTTATGCATTGTCTTCATGTAGAGATTCAATCTATCATGACAAGGAAAACATTGACCTCAAAGCCAATATAGTAAAGAGATTGAAGCCACTTATAAGTAGAAGCCTTGTAGCAGATACAATACATGACAAGAAGTTTAAGGTCCTACAGTGAAATGTAGTGGACCGCTTTATTGATACAATACATGACAAGAAGTTTAAGGTCCTATAGTGAAATGTAGTGGACTGCTTTATTTCAGAGAACTCAGTGCCCGCAAAAGAGATACACAGCACACTTGATTCACTTGGTGTAAGCAAAAGAGGATATTCGGCTATACAAAAATCTGTCTCATCCATCTTTGTTAAGAAGGGAATAAAATCTAAACTTTTACCATCAGCCTCAAGTGTTTTCTCATCCATCTTTGTTAAGAAGGGAATAAAATCCAAACTTTTACCATCAGTCTCAAGTGTTTGGAAAGAGAGACTTTAACTTAAACGACTCACAGGGAGAATATCTTGGACAACCGTTTCGTATTAAAGCAACTTACAGTGGCCATGGAGCAAACATAGCATATGATGAGTTCAATAATATTTTTATGGACCTGCAGATGTTGCAGAAGAGAATGGTGGAGTTTTACAACATCACATTTGAAGAGTCACGAGGGGTATTACATTTTGTGTTGAAACTGGATGAGTGTGAGCTTGTTAAAGACAAGAAGCTAGAGCGTGTTACTATTACTTTAATGAATAGAGCCCTCTCAAAGTGTCCCACTGATGATCCTTTGTATTTTAGTGTTCAATCAGAATCTAAGATATGGTGGCTTGGTGCTTTTGAGATAAGCGAGATTCTCAACTGAGCTCAAATGTTCACATCTACTTAAGTCTCATTTTATTTTGTGTTGCAGGTAAAGAAAGAAGATCATGAGATTCTATATTGGATGTTCCATCAAACTAATGTTCCGGAGGTGATTGATCGACAGACTAACCAGGGAGAGGTACTACGTCTAGATGGAAGGGGAGACTTTCAAGTTCAGAGGTATCTTGCAGGTGACCTCAAAACATTAAAGTGCATGTATAATTGTGGAATGGGTGCAATGGCAAAGTCGTCATGCTTGTTCTACATGGAGTCTGCAAAGGTCATGGACCGAAAGTGGTGGAGAAAAGCTCCAGCACGTCACATTGAGGACCCTACTTTTCGACCGGTTTTGAAAATACCACTTGTGAATGTCCACATCTGTACAATGCATGCCCTTTGTAGAATTGTGGAGAAATTGGTCTACTTATATATCGGGTTTGCTTGGAAAATCAAAAACTCAGTAGAGCGACAGGTGGCCTGCAGTGCTTAGAATTGGTACTATTGGATATGGGGCTTTATGGTGGCAATGTGAAAATCTAGCGGGATGAAAAGAGATCATTTGCTGAGAAGGATGTCCCATGCAAACCATCCATCGGTGGGGTGAAGGCACGGAGGTTTTTATCTAAACCCCAAGGAATACGAGATCTAAAGCTAACAAAACATGGAAAAATATATAACACATCTTATGTTAGCAAGGTAGAGTATCAGAGCTGGAAAAAGCTACATATTGTAGTCAAAGATCAAGAACCAACTACTCGTAACGCGAAGGCTGAGGTTTGGCGATCGATAGACGTGCTGTTTTTGATGTGCGACAAAGATGACTGGTCACAAGGTGATATGAACAAGTTCAAGGAGAATCTCAATCTTCTCAAGAAATCATTTAAGACAGCATGGACAAACATCCAGATTAATCACTGCATGGTATTGTTGTGTATTTGATTCTCTTTTATGTGTAATTATGTGAGTGTAAAACATTCTAAGTAATCTATTTTCATATCCAACGCATCATTTTCAATTTACCATATTTTATACAAAAGTATGGGAACCCGGCCATATGGAATACCCAAGGGCTGGAAAAGTCTCTTTACATGGCCAGAAATGCGTATTTCAGGCACACATGACATGGTGGCTCTCGAATCAAGGCTAACAGTTTGAGAGAACTATTTGAATGGTTCTGTCGTAGAATCATTCATCGAATGCAGGCAAAAGAAGTCTTGGCCTCTTCAGCAAACAGCACAAGCCATCAAACATTTATAACAAAATAAAATTACAAGATCAATGGCATACAACAACTCCGGTGCTCGTGAAGGTCAACGAAGGTGGAGAGAGACAATGGTGTATGTGAACCACAAGTGGAGAAAGATACTCTGAGTGAATGACATTGTACAAAATTTCTATATTTCTGTAATACAAGATCTTATACAATTGCTACTTGAAGTGTATCAAGATTTTGAAGGTTCAATTCTGTTTTTTGGCATATCACCCTTGTAACGAATCCCGAGATGTTTGCCATACTCTAAAAGTTCATCCGGGTTTTGTCTGCCAAGAGCTAGTGCCATTGTTGTGTAAGTGTAGTAATACGCTGCCCGATCACCTGTATAGCCCGGGCAATAACCAAAACAATCTCTGGCAAACACTTTGTCCACAAGAATGTCTTTATCGGCACTTTTGGGCAGCACGGGTCCACCCAAGAAGCGTGATAGTGTCTTTAATGTGTAAGTTGCTGTTGTACGCTCTTGTGACATTCCATTGTGAAAAACTATTATCGGCGACTCGCAAAGCTTCGAAAGGTACTGTGCTAGGGCCGCATCCCTTCCACGATACTCTCGAGTCCGCCATCGAAGGAAGTCATCCTTGTCAGCAATCCAAGACTGCAAATATCATGGATGAGTAAGTGACACACACACACACACACACACACACACACACACACACACAGAGAGAGAGAGAGAGAGAGAGAGAGAGAGAGAGAGAGAGAGAGAGAGAGAGAGAGAATAGAGAGAGAGAGTTACCATGAAGCTCTCATCCTGCAAAAAGAGGTTTTCCTGCCACAGGTCCACAGACGTAGTTGACTCTTGACTTGAATGGTAAAAGCAATCCTCCACTTCTTTGTGACTTGTTGATGGTCTTAGGCTTTGTCTTATTGCTTGGAAGGTAGATTCATCCAGTAGTGTCTCCTTGTATTTTTCAGCTTTTTCAAAGCAACTTCGGAGGCATTCCATTGGATTGCTGGATGTTTCCATTGCCTCATCATCGCTACTATCCTCTGAAACAAATCCACTCCTCTCCTCTTGGATTCTGGAAATGATAGCTAGGGAGAAGTCCTCCCTTCAATAAAAGATGCTTTGCACATCATGTAAAAAGATATAGGTCCTGTCTCCAATCCTGAACTCAGGCACATCAGGCAACATCATCTGAGCATGCTTCTCAGTGAAGTTAATGACATCCAAGGGTAGTTTGATTTCTGTTGTTTTCACAGAGAGCATCTTACTTCTTTGAACTTCAATTGTCTCAACCTCAAGGTCGACTATATCTTCAACCTCCTCGACTTCTTGTATGTGTGTTGTCTCCTCGTATTCTTCGTCTGGTGTTGCATCCTGCTCCTCTATCACCTCATCAGGATTCTACATGAGGAATCCAAATAGGCTATTCAGGTAAATCATAAAGCCAAAGGATTCCTGAATAAGTTTGCACTCTTTTTGGTGCAAAGGGCAAGCTGAATGTCGGCAAGCAGGTGGTAATTCCCTATACTTCTTCAGTCCCTGTTCTTTTCCACCACAGTCATTTAAATGAACCACAATCATACTGGGCAGAACAACCTTCCCTACCTGCACCATAAGTTCAAATTGATCTCTGTAGGGCTGCAAGAATTCACTTTGCTGAGCTAAAAGGTCTTCAATATCAAATTTTGGGTTAAACATAGAATAAACTAGATCATATTTGTTCCCAACACCACACGATGCTGCAAAATTAAACAGCCTCTCATCAGTTACAGCTAGCTCTTCCAGAGAAGGCACATCCTCTTTGGCTTTACCTTGCACAAGGATTGCTTGCTGGGAGATGTGCATCATCTGAGAAGTCTATATTCCTCTTTCTTGTATTTTTCTTGACAAGTACTTAGAGGGTGAGGGACCCTTGTAGGGTGAGGGATACTCTTGGCCAGTCGACCTCTCTGACTCATCTTCACAAATTGACTCTTCTTGATCAAAGTCCTGACAAAAGTCAACAGTTCTTTTGGCAGAAACGCTAAGCAACTGAGCCTGTAAAGGTTGGAATCTTGGCACAAGCTCTGGGTCCGGTTTTAGTCTCTTCTGCCTACTGGACCTTAATCCTATTCATCAGGAAACAATGTCAAGTCTTTGTTCTCTCTCTCTCTCTCTCTCTCTCTCTCTCTCTCTCTCTCTCTCTCTCTCTCTCTCTCTCTCTCTCCAAAGCAAACCAAAAAACACACACAGACACACAGAAAGACACACACACTCTTTCTCTCCACCACACACACACACACACACACACACACACACACACACACACACACACACACACAAACTCTCTCTCTCTCTCTCTCTCTCTCTCTCTCTCTCTCTCTCTCTCTCTCTCTCTCTCTCTCTCTCTCTATAAAGCATACCAAAACACACACACACACAAAATCTCTCTCTCTCTCTCTCTCTCTCTCTCTCTCTCTCTCTCTCTCTCTCCAAAAAGCACACCAAAATACACAGACACACCCACACACACACACACACACACACTCACTCTTTCTCTCTGCCTCTCCACAGTACTAAAGGTGCGCGTAGAGACTTCCAAAGAGTACTTGTCTCTGCGCGCCTTTAGTACACACACACACACACACACACACACACACACACACACACACACACACACACACACACCACACACACACACACACACACACACACAGAGTCTGTGTGCGTCCCTGTGTGTGTGTGTGTGTATCTGTGTCTATCTGTGTGTGTTCAACATTATAGATTTGTTTGTTTCCACACACACACACACACACACACACACACACACACACACACACACACACACACACTCTGCTAGCTATTGTTAGAAATAGAGAGAGAGAGAGAGAGAGAGAGAAAGAGAGTGAAAGAGATGACCTTTTGTTGGGGGAGTTTGCAGAAACTCCATGGGAGCCGTCTGCTCCATTGCGCTCGCTCTCTCTCTCTCTCGCTCAATTTCTGAGTTTTCACTCTCTTTCTATGATTCTCTCTCTCTCTCTCTCTCTCTCTCTCTCTCTCTCTCTCTCTCTCTCTCTCTCTCTCTCTCTAGACACGTATAATGGTAACACCCGGCGGTGCCCCACGTGTTGATTAAAATAGAATCTAGATGTGCATGCTGCCGCACGTTCGGTCATTTAATGCGGCCGGATACGTTAGTACATGACACCTAAAAGGTATGAGAGAGAAAGAGAGACATCGAGAGAGTCAAAGAGAGTGAGAGAAAGAGAAACCGAGCGTTTGTCTGCATCTGCGACAGAGAGAACGTGAAAAAGAGAGTAGGTTTGGCGTCTCCTACCAAGGTTTGGCCTTCTCTCGGACAGACCCAGAGGCAACATTCAACAACCAGTGTATAAGGGATACACTGACTCATGGCATGCAGAGCAGATTCGTGCACATATCTCTCTCTTTGTTTCTTTCTCTCTCTCTCTCTCTCTCTTTCTTTGTCCACAGGAAATTTCATATCTCTCTCTCTTACACTCACACACAGACACACACAACACACACACTCACTCACACACATAACCTCTCTCTCTCTCTCTCTCTCTCTCTCTCTCTCTCTCTCTCTCTCTCTGTACTAAAGGCGCGCGGAGACAGCCAACTACTCTTTGGATGTCTCTACGCGCGCCTTTAGTACTGTGGAGAGGCAAGGAGAATGAGTGAGAGAGAGGGAGTGTGTGTGTGTGTGTGTGTTTGTGTGTTTTGGTCTGCTTTGGAGAGAGAGAGAGAGAGAGAGAGAGAGAGAGAGAGAGAGAGAGAGAGAGAGAGAGAGAGAGAGAGAGAGAGAGTCCTCTCTCTCTTTCTCTTTCCTTTTTACTAACGGCATGCGGAGGTGTATTTTATGGTCAAAAAATTCTTTTACGCGCGCCGTCAGTAATGGGATAAGTTTTGGTGAGAGACAGGGAGAGTTTTGGGGAGAGAGAGAGAGAGAGAGAGAGAGAGAGAGAGAGAGAGAGAGAGAGAGAGAGAGAGAGAGAGAGAGAGAGAGAGAGAGTCTTCTATTTGTATACAGTGGAATGGCTAGAACAAAGGCCACTACAAGAAAGGGGGGCAAGGGACCAGTGTTAACAGCTAAGGCAAGTAGTAGATCTGCAACCCCAAAGAAGAGACCTGGAAAACCAAGTAAAATTTTGAAAGGTCCCAGGATGAAGAAGTTACAGAGCTGCATGGGACTTTTCAGAGAAATCAGGAAGGCACATAAATTTGTTGATTTGTGCATACCAAAGCTGCCCTTCCAGAGGATGGTGAGGTCCATTTGTGATGAAGCTACCTGGGGCACTAAAAGGTGGAAAGTGGTTGCACTGATGGCTCTACAGGAAGCAGCAAAGGACTTCCTTCTTGAGTACTTAAGTGACATGACCATTGTAGCAGCCCATGCCCATAGGGTGACTGTAATGGACAAAGACAGCGAGACACTAAAAAGGGTAAGGTGCAGGTATAGAAAACTTCTGGTACACAATGACTGCAGGGATAAGAAAATGAGGGAAATTTAGCTATACCCCCCTGAACTATTGCCACAAGTCACAGTTGTAGATGTCACACATGATATTAATACAAGGGCAAGGGGTAGAGACGGTTTCTCGCCAAACAGAAGACATAAGGGAAGCAGAACTTAAGGAGAAAACGAAAGTAGCAGTGGAATCCCAGAGGCAAAGAGAATGCAATGTGACCCGATCCATAGATGCAAGCAACAAAGATACTCTACTTTCAATGAAGGATGGTTTGCTTGCAGAGATACCATTTATAGGTGGAGCTAGAAAGCTGGCTCTGGATACAGTGGACATTAATATATTACTGGATCCAGATGCTCAGATATCAGATACAATTATCTACATTTGTCTTAAGTAAGTTTTAATATTTTGCTAACTTTGAAAACTCAAATGATAGGTGTACTAAATCAGGTACACTCCCTACAGTTTGATCAAAAGTCAACTTCCATCGCACACCCACACGGAGGTGTTTCTTCTTGATCCACAAATGTTTGTGATTAAACAGAAGAACAGTCCATCTGGCACATTCGAGAGTTGGTTTCTCCAGTGTGCTATGCTGGAAGTAACTGTCATCATCTTTCCTTATGAGAACAACCATCACTGGAGTCTCATATGCCTTGATGTTGAGCAGCCAGCAGTGTGGGTGTTCAATTCAATAAAAGGAACCCACCTTGAAATTAGGCTGTAAGTGTTATGTATTAGAAAGTGTTTCTTATGGATATCCATGTAAATTTGAAAGCCTCAAGCTAACATCCTGATACTCCTTTATGCAGTTGTGTAAAGAGATTATTGCTTGCTTATGGCAAGCTATGTGAAAGGTACGAACTATACAAGGCCCCAATCAAAGATGTGCCTATACGAAATCAAACCGATGCAACTTCTTGTAGTTGGAGATGTCTTCTCCATGCAGAATATATCCTGCGAAGCTACTTTGCATTACAACCTTTCATGACTAAGGTAACCATTTGGCAATGCATTCAGTCAGTTTTGGTTTTCTTTATACATGACTTCTCACAATTTGGTCTTTCAATTTTGTAGAGTGCTGTGCAAAACTACACATATGATTATTTGCAAAGATATCGGGCAAGTCTAATACAACACCTGCTCACTATGTCGAACCCCAGAGAAGCTGAAGATAGCTGCTTGGATGACCGCACAATTGATATGACAATACATGACGAGCCATCACCACAAGCCCCTGCATCAGATACAGTGGAACCACAACGGGCCGAGGGGGTCATACTAGCCAAAGATAAAAGGGCCGAGAATGTAGAAAGGCCAAACGAGGCTATGCAAGGTGCTAGTGTACAAGCAGAGGGGCTTATGGAGGAGACAATGAAAGAGGCAAGTAGGCCGGTGGAGGAGCCAAAAAACCCCATGGAGGAAACCCTGGATGAGGCAAGGATGGATGAGGAAAGCAGGCCTATGGATGAGGCAATCGGGCCAATGGAGGAGCCCCAAAAGGATGTGGATGATGCAAGCCGGCCAACGGAGGGAGAGGAAAAGACCTTGGAGGAAACCCTGGATGAGGCAGAAAGAGCCATGGGGGAGACCCTTGATGAAGATGAGAACGATGACTACGACGATGAAGCTAAAGTAGAGGATAGCAACAACGACAACAACACTATAGAGACCCAGTATGGACCCTTGCTACTTGTAGATACGGTTGTTCCAGTAATGTCTATTCAAGTATGGAAAAATATTTTCAGCTTCTAACTACTTATATGTACTTGTCAACTTTTACAGAGGTTGATTATCTTGGACATCAATGGATTGCTGCTGATGCAAGTGCCTCTGGGTATAGCAGAGATTTGCGAACATTTTGGATGGGTACTTGTCGAGTTGTGGTTCATCCAGGAACAAAATAATTTATTCAATTTCTTCTTCCGCGCTTCAGAGTTGCCGTATGGTCTTCAATGCAAAGGCAAAACTTGTCGCCACTAGTTACAATAGTTTGCGATGTATGCGGTGCTAATACGACAGATTTTGCCTTTTTGTATGATCAGAGAAAATGTGTTACCATCGAGGGCCACTACCACCCTAAAAAACCACACTTACCTCTTTTGTACAAACCGTTCAGCCAAATCTATGTACCCTTTGATGCAAATAATACACTACTGATTGATGATACTCCTGAAAAGGGAGACCTAAATCCACTAGGAACAACTATCTCACCACCCTCTTTTGAGGGGCATACCTTTGATTTTTACCTTGAAGACATTTTGATTCCATACTTACAGAAATTGTATCTTATTCCATTGTTCACGGACAAGTTTGTACTTTCTAATGAATTAAGATGACTCTTCTATCATGTCTTTGTCTTGCCTAACATTGAGAGAGAGAGAGAGAGAGAGAGAGAGAGAGAGAGAGAGAGAGAGAGAGAGATGTGGCAATGGCTAAAGAAATGTATTTCAAGAACACTTATATTCATAGACCACAATTGACAAATGAACTCAAAAAAACTTCATGCATTGAAAGTCATTCGTATACACTTGGATTCACAAGAATCTCTGTTACATTGACACTATTTCAACGCGACCATCCAACTCTTTGCACAAAATATCTTTCTCCGTACGTCGCATCAGCTTACAGCCAACTAGGAAAAAGGAAAAATCTAAAAGGTCCCTATCCATTGACTCTTCAATTATGTCGTGCCACAACTGCAGAAGACTGCATAGCTCCCTTATTGTAACCACCAACATTAGGCCATGCTCTTTATCAAACACTTCCACATCCACAACAGGATTATCTTCCAAACCTCCAGAAACCTGGTCCATAGGAATGTACTTACCTCTGAGCATTTATGATCCCATATACCAAAAGGAGACTAACAGTGATTGGCTTGCAATCATGTACTTGTCAACTAGAGTGTCAAGCGCGACCTCGCACCGTATGCCAATCTCTTCCTTTACATACCATCCTCTGTCAAGAAGTTTGTCACAGGATGACTGCTAAAATGACTTGCACATGAACATAGTTTTCATAACACGTATATTGTAGTTATGAAACAACTTGAACAGTGCAGCAGGACAAAAGTTTGCAATTCTAACCAGTTTGGTGGGAATAGAGCTACGTAGAGACCTCTGTATATCCTTGTATAGCTTACTTCGCATTGCCTCCACCATTGTTTCCTCAGGAACTGGCCAGTCCACAGTGTTCCAGTCGATTGGTAGAGGCACTTTCACCAACACATGCCATAAGTTATTCCCTGGGCAGAGTTGGTAGAAGTGGTCATAGAAAAATATTCCTTCATCAGCTAGGCTTTTGCTGGTTCTCCCTGAATATTGTAGAGAACCAATGTGGGCATGAACGACAAGGAAGAGGCCTATTATGCACTCCACATGATCCCATTGCTCATAAGAAGAGGAATAAACATCTGCAAAATATATAACAAGAGTGAAACTAAGAGTATCAATAAGTGAAAATGACAAATCTAATGTAGTTGAGATGTGAAGAATGGAGCCATTGCTCAAGAAGAGAGATAAACGTTGCAAAATATATAACAAAAGTTAAACTGAGAGTATCAATAAGTGAAATGACAAATCAAATGCAATTGAGATGTGAAGAATACTTACAATTGCAACATGGTTGATGTATATCTGACACATTTCCACCGTTTTCTATCACGTCTGGATGGGTAAATACATGTTGAACAAGAACTTCCTTTACAGATCTTTTGCCAATTTATACTTTGAAATCCAACACTCTGGCCTTCCATGCTGAGCGGTAAACATTGATAGCACTAGACCTCTTGGCTCTTCTTGGTTGCATTAGGACCCCATAAACTTTTGTTTATGCTTTGTTCAACCCATTGGTTCTCTGTACTTATTGAAGTTGATATTGTAATTGATGATATGCTGCTACTTGGCCTTCTAGGCAAAGTGCTGGTGTTGCTAGTTGGTGTGAGAGACCATAAACACCTAGAGCTTCTTGGGCGGGAAGACGTGGAAGCCATAGCTCTAAGAGAAAAGCTTTAGTGGAGGGAGATTCACTTTGAAAGCATCGTAATGGAGGGAAAGTGTTTTACAATTCCAATATCTTGTGCGGGCTTAATGGCGACCCTCCAGTACGTTAACCATAAGAGAATATCAGCAGTGGGACCACACATGCACCTAACAGCTCGGTAAAAGCAAAAAAGTTACGATGCCACAATCCTAGATTCGTGAAAGTTTTTAAAATATTTTCCTATTTCTTGAATCTTTCCACGTATTTTCCTACGTAACGTAGCCCTCAAGCTCATTGGACACGCTCTATTTTCTCTCTCTTTCATATGGTCCTCCAAATGACCTCCGAAATTTCCTAATGCTTATTGGCTTGTGTCCTGGGCTTAAACCACCCATTGAAACCATGAAATAGTGGATAGCATACAATTGGGAGTCCCGAAGATGCTTATTTGGCTTGTATCCTGGACCTAAACCACCCACTGAATCCATGAACCAATGGATAGCATACAACTGGGAGTTCAGAAACACCTTCCCCTAAGTGATTCAGTATTTGCCAAACAACAACTACTTGATTTCGTTTGAAGAAGCTGAGGGTGCCCTTTAGGTCATTAGTCATGGGCTTAGCACCAATTTCTCACTTTAGGTGGCAAAAGGGTTTTAATCCCAAGGGGATTAAACCATCCAAGGGCCCTGTGTGGATTGATTTCTAGACTTCCCAACTGAGTATTTGCCATGGCTCCAGAATGTTGATTTGGTGCAAAGTTAGGATAAGTTCTAGGGCAGCGACATACCCTTGGGTTCTTGATTGAAGTGGATTTGGAGAAACATTCAAGGGAAAGGGTTCAAATCAAGATTCAGAATGAAGACATTAATCAATCTCAAAGGGTTGTGTATACAAGACTCTTCCAAATGCTTCTTTCATTACTATATTAAGCAGGGACACCTGATCAAAGATTGTCCCGACTTAAAAGAAAGGGAAGAATAGGAAATTTAAAAGGATAAAGGCAGAGATAGAAACTTCCAAACCTCTATTAGAAGGGTTACTTTTAGGCCTAAAGGCAATAAAAGAAAAAAAGTACTAACTGGTTCTGAGAGAGTCTTCACAAGGAGGAAGTCACAGGAACATCTTCCAAATTCCAATCATGGAGTAAAGGAGCCAGAGGAACGTCATACTAAGGGGGTGGTCGCGTGAGGCTCAGCTATCAGTAATCTGTGTGGCTAACTGAGCCTCCTAAGTGGTCACACGAATATAACTGAATGAGCGTCGAGCTCAGTAGAATCGAGCAAACGATGTCACTATGCCATAATCGGTATAGTTGCAAGTGGGTACCGGGGATCTCGTTAATGCTAGGGTTTAGCTCGTCTGCAAATGTGTCCACTTGCAAGGAGCCTCGTCCTCATCACTGCAACCAGTACACGATACTCTCTCTCTCTCTATTGTCCCATCTAGGGAGAGTGAAAAACCCATATGCAAACCCATAAAAAAACCTGCATATCCAAACCAATAGCCGGGATTTTTTTGTGTCCAACCGATTTCTAAGGGTAAGGTGCAATCTTGACCGGATTTCAAAAGAAGCATTGAAAATTTTCCCGGTTT
Source organism: Adiantum capillus-veneris (assembly GCF_014529385.1). Lineage (NCBI taxonomy): Eukaryota > Viridiplantae > Streptophyta > Polypodiopsida > Polypodiales > Pteridaceae > Adiantum > Adiantum capillus-veneris. Next base: position 92,134,972 of record NC_140941.1, on the reverse strand, counting down.
CTTTAAAGGTCAACTCAAAGAAAAAGAATTCCTCACAATACTACGAACATATTAATTCAACAAAGAAGCACACATAACTTGTCATGGTTTATATGCAAAACCAAGAAGGTAAACATGTGTGGAGTAGGTGCGAGCATCGTTAATCGGCAATCTTTCAAAGTCTTCTGCAAGAAGATTGGCAACAAAAAAAGGCATTACAAGTTGAGAACTTCAAATCAAACTAAAATCTAACTAAAGAAACTAATACTTGCAACATGAGGAATATAAAAAAACATTAAACATTGAAAATATATGAAAGTCTAAATCCCTTTGTGATCATAGATGACCATTCCATTTTTTGATAATCTGTAACAAAAGTGAGTGAGAAGAAAGTTGTGGATTTGAACCCCATGACCATGGGTTGAACCCAATGGTTACAACAAGCTCTCTGCGGGAAGAGGATAGTTGGCTCACTCTATTTACTCCATCCTCTAGAGTAAAAGAGTCATCCGACTATTCTCCTCCCCACTAAACATGACAAACCATTAGTAGGAAAATAAAAGAAACTATAGAAAACACTAATGAAATGGAAAAGAGAACTCAAAAACCTTACCAAGTACCTACCACCGCACAATAAGGAAGCAATACCATTGAAAACCAAGGATGGGACCTCACATATAAGAATCCCATTCATAAACATCCCCCAACCATAAGCATCCCGCCCATAATCATCACTAGCTATGAGCTACCCAGTCATCAGCATTATCCCAACCATAAACATCACTAACCATAAGTATATTGTATCACAACCACAAACATCTCCAACCATAAGAATCATCATCCCAGCCATAAACATCACAATTGTAAGCATCATCCCAGCCATAAATGTCACTAGCCATAAGCATCACAACCATATCATGACCAACTGTAAGCATGATGGCATGAATATCCCAGCCATAAGCATCACAACCATAACATCACCAACCATAAGCATGATTATGGCCATGGACATCCCAGCCATAAGCATCACAACCATGTCATCACTAATCATAAGCATGATGGGGCTTAGCCATAAACATCCTAGCCATAAGCATCACATCCATAAACATCCGAGCCATAAGCATCCAACCGCACTAACATACATAATAGCAACCATCTCCATATCAAAATCCAGCACACCTGCTTAAAATCAACAAAAAAACTTGCACCATCCAACATCAGCTCTCCATCATTACCCCATTCACTATGCAAAAGAGAGAAAACCTTGTTAGTGCTAATAATTCACATCATTCCATCATCAATTAAAATTTTCATCATTGACTACCTTTTAGACTCGCTAAAGATATGCTGGCTAGTATTTGCTCCATTTCTCCACAGCATGATAGCATCTTCAAATGCATAAGTTCTTAGGGGTGGACCTTCAATGGATATGCGCACGAGTGCATCTAGATTTCGGGTGCTCAAATGACTGCATAGTCTAGTTTTGATCAAATTTTGCACACTAAAACCTCGTTCACATGCAGTTGTACTAGCACATTGCTAGATAGAAAGTTTAGCAAGTTTCAAAATCATGGGATACTTCTCTTTGGTAGTAGGGTTTCTACCAATAGAGAGCCAGGTATCTTTCAAACTCCTACCCTTCCACTCATATGGTGCTTGCTCTCTGAAGACCTCAAATTCTCTTTTTGCACAAACCTTGTCAACGAGAGGCTCAATGATCTCTCCTCTCAAACTTTTGGCTCACCATAAAAAGCCAATAGCTTATCAATCATGTCATAACCAAATTGCTTATAGGCAATACTCGATTGAAAAGAACAAGGAGACAAGGCTTTGAAGCATCCAAGAAGACTCATATCAAGAAATCCCTCATGCAAATTTTCAATAATAAACTAAGAGAACTGCTTTTGAAAGGCTATTGCATTATCCAAATCCTTACAACATACTCTGTCTTGATCTCAATAGATATATACATATTACCTTGTATACATGCATGAAGTGCTGCAAGCTTTCCATTGTGTGGTCTGTAGTCTGGAATGATTGGATACTCCAAACGATCAAGAACTGAAGAATTCATATCAACAATGGGTACCTCTATAAATTGTGCAATGATTAAACGTATTTCAACTTCAATGAGACCAACCACAACTATCACATCAACAAAAGTACTTGGAAAGACTTTTGACAAAAGAGCAAGACGCTGTAAAATGTCAGCCATAAAATGCAAGCTTGCCATAAACTGAAAATCTCCCACCTTCTCACACAAGGATGAATTATGTGCTTTCAAAAAGATCAACAATGGATCCAAAGACTCACACACTTTATGAACGCATTATGATCAGCTCAACCATCTGACTTTATGTATGCGGCTCATCTACAACACTTAACATCCAAACTCAGTCTCTTATTTTTTCAATTTAGCACTTTTGATGGCACTCTTACTAAATGTTGATGCAATCTCATTAACAATGTGATCAATAGATTGTGCATATTCACTCCCTTTTGTAACGTCAACTAAACATAAACTAGCCCGATGCGCTATGGTCATAAACGGTTTTTCTCGTTTGAAACAAGTTGTCACCCCATTGAAGCAACTAGTCATGGCTGAGGCACCATCTGTTCCTATGCATACCATCTTGTCACGATCTAATTGCATCTCTCAATCTCTACAAAAAAAACGTGCACGCTCATGCAAATGGTGGGCTGTACCCTCCTCAACTTCCATCAATCCTAGAAAGACTGCAACAGGCTCTGAATCCTCAATAAAAGATGCATAGATAATCATATCTTGATTTAAACTCACATCGGTTGATTCATCTATCATTATGCTAAAAAATTCAAAGCCTTAAGACGTTGCAAAATCTTCTTAACAAATCCTCACTAATATAACACACAAAAGATCTACATGACTTATCATTTTGATAAAGATCCCTCATCAAATAAGGGAATTCACAAATTTCTAATAAGTGAATCGTAGATGTAAACTTACTAAATTCCAAGTCCTCTTTTGCCACATGGTAGGCTGCAACAAACAGTCTCTTGGTACTCACCATAGCCACATTTGCTCATTTTTGAACCCCATCATCTATGGTCATCTTGCTTTTCCCAAACATGTAGTATGCATCTTGATTTTTTTAGTACCTGCATGTTTGGTCACTATGCTGCATATTGATAGAACCATTTTTACCAAACTCGCTTCTTGAATTCTTGACCTGCTTGCAATACTTACAAAAACTTCTAGCACTTACAGGATCAAACTCTGCCCATTCAAAAGCACCATTACCTCCATTCCAAGCACGATTCCATGCAAGTCTACGTATGGATTTTTGAGACTCAGAATCTTTATTGTCACTTCCTACCAAATTACTGTTTTCTTGCACTTGCACCTCCTTGATAGAAGAGCCATTTTTTGTACGACGTCTCTTCTTGGTTTTCTTGGAAGGGGGTTTGCTTGTTCGTGAAGCATGGCATAGCCCATAGTGTTCTTTGAGCCATGATAATTTGCACGTAAGAGAAGAGCACTTTACAAGCTAGAATCTCTCTCTCTCTCTCTCTCTCTCTCTCTCTCTCTCTCTCTCTCTCTCTCTCTCTCTCTCTCTCTCTCTCCCTCTCCCTTTACAAGTCATACACAAGGTGATGAGGCATTTATCCATGCCTTGCAAAATCGGATACATGAGACCAAGATGCGCATAATGCACTTTGCGTAAACTCTCTAAACTTCCATAATCTAAACTTTAAAATTACCTTCTACCAAAGCTTTGAAGGTCGTTATCTGAGAGTGCGGGGCACTGGGTGCAGGCTACAACGCAGCCTGCACTGGGTCTTCACTAATTCCTACCATTGCGCACCAGGCCTTCCAGAAGCACGAGTCAAGACTCTCCGACTCGGATCATGACTCACGACTTGGGTCACTCGGTGCAACGCAACTCCCAACAGGCTTTCAAAAAATATTGGAGTCGAGACTAACGTGGAGTTTGCGCAATAGGCGGAGCATTAGGAGATTTCGTAGGTCATGCCTTCTAGGAAATTCTATTTCTGTCTCTAGAAAATGTTCTTAAAATATACTTGCACTTGTTGCGAGTGAACCTAACTTTTCAAAAATCCTTGAAAACGGTCACTTTTTAATTCAATGCGAGTGTCGTTTTCATGAAGTACACGACGCTCATTCAATATAGCTTTCGTCATCATTGAAATTCAAAAAATCACAAAATTATCAGTTGGTGTTAGAATTTAAAGTTTTTGATATCGCCAATGCGTCCAAAATGACCAAAAACTTACAATACGTCTATCTACTTGCCTCAATCTGACAGCCAGAGAGGGACAAATTGTCAAAATACCCCTAAAAAAGAGATTTTGCCTCACGGCGTGCAGGGGGCCATCTCAAAAATTTCAAATGGCCTTTCACACTCTGTGAGGCAAAAATAAAAAATTGGACCATGGCGCATAGAGGGTCATCTAGAATTCTCCAGACGGTCCCTCGCGTGCCATGATCCAAAATCCTCCTTTTTAGGGATTTTTTGGCTATTTCTCCCTCTCTGGGTGTCAGATTGAGGCAAGTAGATAGTCGATTTTTAGGTTTTTGGATGTTCCAAACGCATTGGCGGTGTCAAAAGCTTCAAATTTCAACACTAATTGACACTTTTGTGATTTTTTAAAATTTCAATGATGACGAAAGCCATATTAAATGAGCGTCGCCTACCTTATGAAAAAGACATTCGTATTGAATGAAAAGGCGTCCGTTTTCAAGGACCACCGACACCTTTTTTATTATTTTTTTAATATCAATTTATTTTTATACATAACGTAAGCTCTTCTTTCATTGGAGGAGCGCTTTTTCCTCTCTCTTCTGAAAGGCCCTCCAAAAGACCTCTGAAATATCCTAATGTCTGTTGGAGCTATATATGGCTCACTCTACTTAACTTGGTCTCAACTATATATTTGTATCTTGTCCTCAATATGAATCAGTATTTGGGAGCGTACATGGTGTGTCTCTTGTCTCCTCTCTCTCTCTTTCTCTCTACATCTCTACATGGTAACGATCACACGTCGATTCAATTCATGGTGACACAAAACAGTATGTGTATGCGATTTGCATGTAAGATTCAAAATTACTACAAATTTTATTTTTGAGCGTTGATTCTTGTTAACTGTGATTGTTTTGTGTTAAGAAGAATATGATTAGTGTTTTGTGTTGCTAATCAATCTAATCGTTGATTACGTTTTCTTGTTGATGACACCCTGAACTTCATCTCAATTTTTGGGGGTCTTCTGCTCAAAATTTGGAGAAACGGGAAAGCGCTATGGAGATTTTCATCCAAAACTTGTTCGTCTCCTCGAGCTCTTCGATTTGAATTCTAGGTTTGCGTCAATCGAAGTTCGCAACAAAAAGTTATGATGTTTTTTACTGCAATTGAGCTTGACGCAGCTTTCTTCGTCGTGCGTCTTCGTGAAGCATCCGCGATCGTTTTTTTAATTTTGGCGTTAACCTTTTCAAGCAAATTTAGCTTTTTGCTATTCGTATTGTGGCCGTCAATCTTGCGTCTCACGCCACTCTATTTTGAGGACTCTTTTATTATTAATGTCTCCTTTTTCTTGCTTTTTTGGGTGACGTCTCTCACATCTATGGACGTTCATTGAACATCCTTCTTGCGTTTATCGTTGACAGAATGCAGTCCTCATATTTCTCTTATTCTCAATTGCGGCCTTCACCATATATGGTGTGCAGATTCGACGATCTTATCTTATACGTCTTCTCGCAACAAGATATGGCTATGACTATTCTCGTCAACGGCTTTCCTTCTGGCGAGCGTTCTGTTACTCCTTTCCAAGGCCAAGGATTTCCAGGATGGAAAGCAAAGATGTTGTTAATTCTTGAAGGCAATGAACTCTCTGATGTTGTTTTTGAAAATCGTATTTGTCTGCCTCAGCCTGTTGATACGGATAATGATAACGTGCTTATCATTGAAGGACCTATATTTGAAGATTGGAATTTTACCTATAAGGATTGGCAACGATGTGATAAAGCAGCTCGTTGGTATATTCTTTGTGCTCTTACTGATTTCCTTTTGCTTGATATGTATGAACTGCCTACTTTCCACGACGTATGGAAGTACCTTATTGCAAACTTTCAGAAGAAATCTGTTACAAAAATAATTTATTTGAGAGGGTTGCTTAACAAGCTACAATATGAAGTTGGTACTACCATGACGGGACATATTGAATCTTTCAAATCTATTATTAATCAACTTGCTGCTGCCGGTGATCCTGTTCCACAAAAACAACTGATTACACTTCTTCTTGATATGGTGAAGGACTCCTCTTATAATAACATTATTACTATTCTCTCCAATAAAGATGGTCTAGATTTCGACCAAGCCTGCATGTCTTTAATTGAATACTCTCAACGTCAAGAACGTTGTAATGCTGGTCATGATACAACTATGATTTCACAAGAGGAGACTGACTCACAACAGATGGAACGTGCTTTTTATGCTGGAAGGCGTCCATTTCAACGAAGAAACCGCAGAGGTGGCCATCACGGTAATGTTTTCTCTCGTCTCAAATTTCCCAATAAGTAATTTTCTTACTATAACAGAAATGGCCATACTGAAGATGATTGTTGGGACCGTCAATATGATGAAGAACACAATATTACCAAGAAACAACCACGTTTATCTAGAGACTCTTCTTCTTCTTCTCGTGAATATTGTGGACGATCTGATCATCCCACTCATATGTGCTATAAGCGTTGATTCGACACAGATCGTAATAGAGCATATGCTATTGAATATCGAAACAATATTGTACCAGAAACAAGCTGCGTTCTATGTTCAGTTGCTCTAAACAGAATACTTCATGTACGTGATGGATCACTTTTTATTGTCGATTCTGGTGCTACAGGAAATATGACATATCAGTCTAAGTGGCTCCATAACTATCATCCACTACCAGTTCAACGTGTTGTTTATCTTGTTGATGATACTACTTGTCAGGTAAAGGGTATTGGAGACTTATACCTTGGTACCTTATCTTCTTCCACTCGAATTTTGCGAGGAGTATTACATGTACCAGATCTTCAATGTAATCTTCTTTCAGTTTCTAGACTTATTGATCTTGGTCTATTTGTTGGATTTAATCATACCAAATGCCGAATTGAGAAAGATAGACAGACTATAGTCACTGCTCCTTGAAACGGTAATTTGTTTGAACTCTCTCTCAACGATGCTGTAGCAAATGTTGTCACTGCTCTAGGTGATCATGATTGCAAAGTATGGCATCACCGTTTTGTTCATGCTGATTTCTCAAAACTCCTTGATCTTCAACGTCGTGATCTTGTTCATGGTATGGATCTTGTTCATGTTATGGATCTTAAATCCCATCCCCATATGGGAATTTGGGAATTTTGTGCTCTTGGGAAACACAATCGTAAACCCTTTTCTCTTTCAAATACAACTCATTCTCATGACATGTTGGATCTTGTTCATACTGATATATGTGGACCTCTACCTTCTTCGAGATCACAATATCGCTACTTCATTACTTTCATTGATGATTTCTCACGGTATATGAATGTATTTATACTTATACAGAAATTTGAGGCCTTATCTGTTTTCAAACAATTTCACAAGGCTGCGGAACTTCAACCGGTCGTCGCCTTAAGAAGCTTCGTAGTGACAATGGAGGCGAATATGTTTCTCGAGAGTTTGTGAGTTACTGTGCTGACAATGGAATTCATCATGAACACACTATTCCATATTCACCTCAACAGAATGGCTTTGCTGAACGAAAGAATCACACTATTCTCAATGCTGTAAGATGTATGCTGATTCATTCTGGTTTATCTCGTGTTTTTTGGATTGAAGCTACTTTGACAGCAGTATTTATTCAGAATCATCTTCCTACTACTGCACCCTCTGGTAAGATACCCATCACATCATGGACATGTGACATTCCTTCTGTATCTCATTTTCGAACCTTTGGATGCATTGCTTATATTCATATTCCCAAAGAAACACGAACAAAGCTTGATGCTCCTTGTCTTAAAGTTATTTTTATTGGATATTCTGACACTTCCAAAGGCTACAAATTCTACGACCCTTCCTCCAAGAAAGTAATTGTGAATCGTGATGCCACGAACAACTTATGGGAGGCTCATGGTCCATGGATGATTCTAATGATACTAAATCATTGCTTCAGGATTTTCCATTTCTTTCAGATGATGAAACTCTTCCTATAGAGAAGCTTTCCTCTTCACAACCATCCATCCCGAATGTTGCCAATGATCACATTGATATTTTTGTTGATCTGCCTATTGATTTTGAACATGGCTCATGTCATGTTTATGATGACGACATTGTTGATAATGCTTTCTCTACTTTTGAAGATCCTGTTACTTATGATGAAGCTATCTCTTCACCACAAAAGGATCAATGGCAAGAGGCTATAGAAGCAGAGTACGATTCTCTTATCTCTAAAGGTACATGGATACTAACTGAACTACCTCCTGGCCGTACAACTATTAAGTGTAAGTGGGTGTATAAGACAAAAGCAAAAGCAGATGGATCTTTTGAAAAGTTCAAGGCAGGTCTAGTTGCAAAAGGTTACTCCCAAGTACCTGGTGTTGAGTATCAAGAGACCTTTTCACCAGTTGTTCTCATTACAAGTGTTCGAGTTTTCTTGGCATTTACTGTTCAATTTGATTTAGAAGCTCATCAAATGGATGTGCAAAGTGCTTTTCTTAATGGTGACCTGGAAGAGGAAATTTATGGAACAACCAGAAGGGTTTGTTATTCCAGGTAAAGGAGACCTTGTTGATCAACTCCATAAGGCACTATATGGTCTCAAACAAGCTTCGTGAGCCTTGTATACAAAATTCGATCTTTTTCTCACCTCTAAAGGATTCATCTCTTGCTCTTCAGACCCCAACTGATACATAAAACGCCAAGGTAGCAACTTTGTGATTCTTGCTCTTTATGTGGATGATACCATCCTTGTTTCCAATGATTTGAGATTTCTTCTTCAAGTGAAAAGGTTATTGTCTTCTGCATTTGATATGGTGGATCTTGGAGAGATTCACTCATGTCTTGGCATTCAGATCCAATGAAACCGTACAAAAGGTTATTTTATTCCTTCGACAGTCAAAGTTTATTACAGATATCATTCAGAAATTTGGTATGGAATCCGCACATTCGGCCAACACACCTTGTCTTGTGAGCTCTACGAAGAAAACTTGTCACAATGGCGGTCAACTTGTCATGAATCAACCTTATTCTAACTTGATTGGATGTCTTCAGTTTCTTGGCATGAATACTCGTCCTGATATTCTGTTTGTTGCTAACTATCTTGGACAACATCTTGCACGTCCTTCTCTCAAGCATTGGTTTGCAGCGAAGCATGTATTGAAATACTTGAAAGGCACTACAGATTTTGGTTTGGTTTATCGTCGACAACTCACATCAGATTCCATGCAATCTCTTTCTCTTTTGGGCTACACAGATGTAGACTCGGCAAGCTCACATTTATTTATGCGATCTACTAGTGGAAATTGCTTCTTTATAAATGGTTGTTTTATTTCTTGGACCGGCAAGAAACAACGATGTGTTGCGGTTCTACAACTGAGTCAGAATATGTCGCGGCATTACTTGTAGCTCGTGAGCTGATCTGGCTTCGACAAATGTTGGTTGATATTGGTCACTCTCCTCTTTCTAGCACACCCTTGCGGTGTGAAAACCAAAGTGCTATTAATCTTGCAAAAGACTACGTTCAACATAATAAGTCAAAGCACATTGCTGTCCATTATCATTATGTCAGGTATGAAGTACGCAAAAGAACCATTATGGTTGAACACTGTCCAAGTGACGAGATGATTGTAGACATTCTCACCAAAGGTCTCAACGAGTCACGTTTCATCCTCTTGCGCTCGGAGCTTGGAGTTGCTTCGGCCTCACTCTTTTTAGATTAGGTTCTCTGCTATTGTGGTAGCTTTGTACATATGGCATTGTAATCCTATAGGTACCATGCACTATGCACACTCCACATTTGCACATTGTGATCTCTGAGTCACTTGTATATTTGTACATAGATACACAACTCACTTTCACATCATCATCGTTGGTTCATATTTTCACATTGTATAGGGGCTTGGGTTTTTCCCTTGAACTCCCCAAGGGTTTTTTTATCCAAAGCTCGAGACGTTTGTTTGAGTGGGGGTGTTGGAGCTATATATGGCTCACTCTACTTAAATTGTTCTCACCTATATATTTGTATCTTGGCCTCAATATGAATCAATCTTTGGGAGCGTACATGGTGTGTCTCTTGTCTCGTCTCTCTCTCTCTCTCTCTCTCTCTCTCTCTCTCTCTCTCTCTCTCTACATCTCAACAATGTCTGAAGTGATGAGCAATAGGTTTTAGTCACGACTCATGAGACGGGCCTCGACAAGCGGCACTATGACAGGCCATCCAGCTTCCAAGTTCAAGGCTCGACTCTCGAGTTAAATTCACTGTGGTTCGCAATCAAGACCCAACACCGCCTTCCAATCTTGCTTGTGGGCCACACAACAGAAGTAAGAACAGGTCCGAGCTTCCCATGACTTGTCTCTCGCAACTCGTTGCCCTCGCACACTTGCACGACGCAGAGTCAACCACACCCCTTTTGGAAATTACAGACACGAACGGCGAATCCACAATTCAACTCATAGAGTCAGATACCTCAAAAATTCAAAGTCGATTTTTGAAATTTAGAAAACTACATTTAAAATTGATAAGTTAAAAGATAGCCTCTCTGCCATGTGGTCCTTTTCCAGACTCTAGAGGCCAGAGCTCTTGAATCCAAAATAATTCTTATATTAAACAAGTGAAAGGCTCACGGTGGCTTTATAAAAAAATAAGAAAGTGAGAAAGTCATTACGTTGAGTTTAACTAGAATTGGTGTTCGAAAAAGGATTGCCTCAACTTAGTTTGGAGCCGGTTGAAAATCAAGACTAGCCAAGTGCAAACCATGGTAAAGAAAAGTAAAATTGTGAAATATGTGAGAAAACAGTTCAAAAATCTTGCAAATGCTAGTATTTCCGGTTTGCTTCTTTGTGATGAGGAAACATTTTGGCCAACGGTTTCTTAAAAAAAGAGGCTTTCTCAAATATTGATTAGAATTAATTTATAGAATGCAAGAAAAGACAAGCCATACCAGGGTGTGAAATGAAATGTGAAATAAAAAAACTCATCAATGTGTGTGTGTGTGTGTATCTATAGAAATTACTAGAATTATGCAAGGTGAAGATTCACTTTAACATGCATTCTAAAACAATAGATTGCAAGAAAAGTCAAGCGTGTCACTATGTGAAATGAGGGTGAAATAAAAGGATCCATTTACTATTTTAAAATTGAACTAACATTTAAGGCAAGTTTCAATCATCACCACGGCTAGAAAAAAACATTTTTCCTGACCGAAGAAAATAAGGGCAAACTTGAAATTCTCCCAGTTTCCAGGTCAAAATTTGAAGCTTTTGTCGGTGATTACACTAAAACTTGTGAAAATTTCTCGGTTTTCTTCAAAGCAAGCGCAAAATCTAACCAAGATTTCAAGATTTCAACGGGTTAAAATACACAAGACCCCGGTTTTTTTCTAACAGAGATCATCACTAAAAACATTGAAAGTATTCCTAAGGGACAAGATTCACTTTAACATTCTTAAACAATAAATTGCAAGAAAAGTCAAGCGTGTCAGGATGTGAAATGAAGGGTGAAATAAAAGGATCCATTTACTATTTTAAAATTGAACTAGCATTTAAGGCAAGTTTCAATCATCACTAAAAACATTGAAATTATTCTAAGGGGACACTCCTCTAAGGCTTAGAGGTTAGGAATTTAATACTATCTACTATTTTAGAAATTAGTAGATAGTATATACTATAACTTTATAAAGATTATTCAAAATCCAAGCTTTGAAAAGAAATATATATATATATATATATATATATATATATATATATATATATATATATATATATATATATATATATATATATATATATATATATATTATACTTACTAAACTATCATCATTCCTTGAAAATAAAGACATCCAATTTTTTCAAGCCTTTAAATCAAAGGTGTCTTCAATCCAGCCCTTGAAAATAAAGGAATTAGGATTTGTTTGAGCGGTTTTGTCCAAGGGAAGGTTCTCATGAGAATCGATTTTCAAGAATTTGAGCTGGTTAAAATAAATTGGACCCTAGGTTTTTTCGGACACTGGTTCCGTTAGGGATACTCTCTCTCTCTCTCTCTCTCTCTCTCAATCTCTCTCAAACTTCAAGCAGAATCCGACTGCAGTGGCCCCAAATACGTCTAGGTGGTTGTGATGCAAGCTAGGTATCTTGCACGTGAACACGCCGACGGCCCAATAGGCGCTTGGAAATTTGAAATTGAGCACAATAGGCGCAATTATCGATTACTGATAACTGCACCTCATGTGACCACCACGGAAACAAAGTGACATTGCAGGCATCTTCGAGGAATTCCAATCATCTAACTCTGATGAGAAGAGACCCTTTTTAGTTCACTTAAAGACAAAGATGCCTTTCAGAAAGAGCCTCATGAGGCTGATGAGGTCATTATGCACGAGACTCCACTTTCTCTTATAAAAGACTTCAGAATTCTAGATAAGGGAAAAGAACCCGCCAAAGACATAACGAAGGGAAATTATATGTCAGAGAGAGAGAGAGAGAGAGAGAGAGAGAGAGAGAGAGAGAGAGAGAGAGAGAGAGAGAGAGAGAGAGAGAGAGAGAGAGAGAGAGATAGATCTGACCAAAGCTTTTATTGTCCTTTCCAAATCTTCTAAATTAATTGAGACTCAAAGATTGTTTGACAAGAAGGGTTTCTCACTTATCTCATTGGAGGTTTATGATGCTAAGTTTAGAAAGTTGAAGATGTGTTCATTCAACTAAAAGGTCTTATTGATCCACTTAGACTAGTTATTTTGAAATAATGGTAGCAGTAATCTGATGCCTAGGTTGACATTTTGTGCCTGCAAGGAAGCAAAATTGTAGATGAGGCTCTCGGATTTAATCTCATGAGAATAGGATAATGCTCGTGTGTGTGTGTGTGTGTGTGTGTGTGTGTGTGCGCACGCTAATAAATGAGGAAAATGGTATAACCTTTCTATCATGCAGGTGTGGTAGATTGGTTATGCCATTTCCCTCGTGAATAACAAGTCTTGAGTTCAACTCTCCTCGTCAGATAGATATTTAAGGTCTCTTAGGATAGGTTCCTACGACGTTAAAACTCTCTTCTGCTTCTTCTTGTTTAAGTGGTTCTCTATTGATCACTTGGGGGGCAAGGGTGGGACTATTGTTGGTATCTTAGGTGTTATGGAAAACAGGGCTTCTAAAGTCACTAAGGGTAGATATCATCAATGGATTTCTTTAGAGCTTGTTGAGCCTTACAACTTCACTTTAGTGTCTATATATGCCTCTAACTCTTATGCAAGGTAGGGAGAGGGCTTGGATTGCTATGCAAGACTTGTCACTTCATGTTTTTATGGTGGGTGATTTCATCTTAGTTGTCAACCTGGAAGACATGGGCCAGAACAAAGGTGTTTGGTCTAATAACCAGCTTCGTGCTTGCTTTAGAAGTGCTAGACTGGACAAAGTACACATCACTAATGACATGGTCCATAACATTAGGGCCAATTTGGATGAAAAAAGGGCTGTGTAAGGATCTAAAAAGGGGCAACCTAAAAAAGACCATGAATATCTTACCAAAACTATTCAACATGGGTACTCATTGGATAGAGCTCATCAAGTGCCACCCATGGACCATTTGAACACTAAATTTGGAGTTCATATGCAAAAGTTATGGCTAAAACAGTGTAAAATATTCCAAAATCAAGTGAAGGAGATCTTGACACGTGTACAAAAATGCCATACTTTTGGAAATGTGGCTCCTCCTTGACCCTTAGATCAAGAATAGAGAAACCCTAAACAGTCCTTATTTCATCCAAATTGGCCGTAATGACCTGCATTATATTGCTTGTGGTCTAGATAAAGTCTTGCATGATGTCATACCATGTTCCTACTTTGATTGACCTTCAAAAATCTGAATGCACTTCTAGGGTAGGTTGGCCTCATGTGGACAGAGTCTTTACAAGTTGAAATTTGTTAAACCAGTATTGAGAACACTATTAGAGAGTTCTTTAAAATGTATGTGTCTCCTGCTGTTGCTTAATCCAAGCCTTGTTTGCGGATTTTGAATATGCTATTAGAGTGCAATAAGACGGCTAGAGATTTTAGGCTTATGAGAAGAATTAATGATATAAGGGGTCAAATTGATCGACTTGAAAAACAGTTTGATAGCATTGCCTCCTCTTCTCCCTATTACCGAGTCTAAAAGACAAGCTTAACACTAGTATGGTACCAAAACATGACACTTTTAGTGTCCTTTTTGAACAAATTTAGATTAAATGCTACGTGCCTCACACACTGTATTTAAGAGCTACATGCATATCAAATTTATTTAAGAAATCCCTCTTAACATGCTTAAATATGTTAGCTAGAGGATCTGTTAAAAATATAACCTTGCATTTTAGAAGTTATCATGATCAAGAACTATACTCATCAAGTGGACCTCCGTAAGACTGCAATTGACGATTTGAAAAAATTGACTTAATAAACTCAAGAAAAAATGAAGAGCCCTCGTAGAAAATTTTACATGACTTTTCAACAATTGTACTATAGATAAATGCAAGTTTCATGTGCAAAATTTTTTACTTGATGGTATATAAAACAATGGAACGTTCTATGTAATTGAGATGGCCAATTCAAGCTTATCGTTGTATACAAAGAAAATTTTACTTGATGGTATATAAAATAATGGAACATTCTATGTAATTGAGATGGCCAATTCAAGCTTATCGTTGTATACAAAGAAAATTATGTTTTTAATGTATTTGTGAGTTTTAGAATGTGATATATTTCTTACCCTCTCCATTGAGGACTCAAGGTGGCAAGTAGAAGTGATTTGGTAAGCAACAATTATTGGATCATTTCAAATATTCAAAACTGCGCATGAGAAAACATTGATATTTTAATTCTTGAGACATGCTCATTCAAAACCTCAAAAAACCTCAAAATTTTCACATAGATCAAGTAAATGTGTCAAAGTACGTGGTATGGACACAATTGGGGCACCTAAAACCTTGATTTCAAGCTATTGTAGAGGACTCAAGATTTTCAAGAGTTTTTGCACAATAAAAAAATCAATATAGAGTTCAAGCAACAAGATTTAAATGAGTTAGGGAGGTTGGTTTCAATACATAAAGTCATTTGTAGTTGTCAAAGTACGCTAGAATAGCCCCAATGCCATGAGAGGACCTTTGGAAGGCCAAAATTATAGTCATCAGCATGTGCTCAAGTATGAAATTATGTCTATAACTTGCAAGTGTCTTGGAAACTAGTCTTGAAAGGGTATTCCATTGTTTTGTAACACTAAGTACTGACACTTGGATTATACAAACATAAAAAAGTTCATCTCTACAAAAAGATATAAGAAATTCATGATTTTGTTGGCAAAACAGCTTGAAATTATACAAAAATTTATGATGTAGAACTTACCATAATTCTCTTCATAGAATTGTATTTTGACATGGAGAAAAATCCAATGTTTTCTTTCCCTCAAGTTTAACCTATGGTAGAAGCAAGGTGTAAAAAACTTATTTCTAGCTTGACAAATAAATTTCCAAAACTTTGGTAGGAAAACAAGACACTTTAAGCGTCCAATTGTAGGACTAGTGTAATAAAAAAAAGAGTACTTGTGAGCACAAAAAGCGTTGGTTTATACAAGGGAATTTTGGGCTAACAAGACTGATAGACCCAATGTAGGAAATAAAGTTTTGGACCTCATTCTACCAACCATGACCGCCCAGCCACCAAGGCTATGCCAGTAGAAACACCTCTGCCTAATCTAGCAAGCTCACAACAAGAGCTGTCACAACATATCCCCAATCAGTTAGAGCATTTGTCAATTAATTTGGTGTACATTGTTAGGCCACCACCGCCCAAAAACAATGTAAATCGGCCGCCACCAAGGAGGTAGGTGAGGGAATATTTCTACTATAATTGCGATGAAACAAGGCATAGTATGATTTATTGCCCCTACCCCAAGTGTTTACAACCAACTCCACTGCCACCACCAAGACATGTTTTGCAACTACCACAACCACTTCTCCTGCCATCTGCAAAGTTTCCCCTCTCGCGTGAGCGAGGGCGTTAAGGAGAGAGCAGTGAGCATGATTACTACATTGACTACTCCAAGTATTATTATTAGTATTCATTTTCACTCTATTTGATGCACCTCTCATTATTATTATTATTCATTTTGTATTTTCTCTTTTTGATGCATTGTATCATATTTATAAATTATTATGGTTTACTTGTTATTTATAATTTTCCATGAGAAAAATATTTTGGCTAATATGTGGATTAATATATAATATTCAAAAAAATAATTTGGCAAAATTTTGACTCTATTTTTTTGGATTCTCTCTTTTTGTGCAGGGAAAATGGGATGCAGGATGGGGCCCTCCGCATGGTCCAAAGCACGATCAAAAGATCAAGGAAAAACTGCATTGCCCTTGCGCTAAGTGCAAAGGCACAATTCAACGCTTGCTATGCAGTGTGTTGGAGCACGTGGAAAATGAGGGGCATTGGATGCCTCAATAAAGCGCTCGAGTTGAATCAATCACGATTTGACGATACTCCCCATTGGTCTGTTTTTGGCAGAGATTGCAAAGCATGCAAAAATGAGAGGGAATGACAAGAGCGGGTGAGCAAAGGCTTTGTGACATGTGATTCTCGCACGGGCTCTATTTCCATGGATCCTCTACATGCCTCTCAAGGTTGTTTTGACTTTGAGGATGAGCACATGGTTGACATGGTTGACGAGTTGTTGGCGTGCGTGAAGCCAATGACTGCAAAGATGATTGTAGGCCATGCACACAATGGACAGATGCAACAGAGGATAGGTTGCTATTAAGTTCCAAAACACCTCTTTATGATGGTGCACAGTACTCTGTGCTTCGAGCCTCATTGGAAGTTCTCAACTTGCAAGTAAAATTTGGATGGAGCAATGCTAGTGTAGATGCACTTCTCATGTAAGTTCTCTAACTCTACATTGTTCCATTCTACCAATTTATTCTTGGTTGCCCCGAAAAGTTGTTTGATTATTTGTTTTTTTGCAGGTTGGTGGGAAAAATCCTTCCTAGGGATCACCTCATGCGTTCGGATTGTCGGCAGGCTCGATCATATGTCACTGCTCTAGGCATGGAGTATGAGCGCATCCATGCATGCATCAATGATTGCATACTTTACCACAATAAGCACACACATGCAACCACCTATGTCATGTGTAGGGAGCTACACTACAAGACCGGAATGACTAGGCTCACTTGCCCGGTAAGTTGTTGAAATATTTTCCCCTTGTTCCTCTGATCTAGCACATGTTCAAAAGCAGGTCTACGGTGAAACTTCTCACATGGCATGCCAACCACCACTCAGATGATGGAATGATGCATGTTCCTATGGATTTACCTGCATGGAAACACATAGAGAGCTAGAGCCTCGACACTTGAGGCTTGGGTTGGCAAGCGATGGTGTCAATCCCTTTGGCACCAAGTTTCCATCATGGAGTGAGCATGGGGCACTTGGCCAGTGGTGATCATCAATTACACTACTCCACCATGGGAGACAACTAAGAAGGGTAATATACTTCTTTCTTTGCTTGTGTCAAGAAAGTACAAAGTGGAAAATATTGATGTCTACCTCAAGCCCCTCATCAAGGAGTTGGAGGAGTTATGGAAGGGCATCTTCGTTGTGGATGTGTCATTTCCTAAAGAGACGAGAGAGGCCAGTGTGAGGGGTATCTTTATTAGATATGTGAGGAACAACTCTCACACAATACCATGAAATCTCTTGTGCCTCTCATGCATAATAGTGAGCTTGCTAGATTTTGCAAGAAATAAGCACCCCCCCCCAAAAATTTTCCTATCAGAGTTTGATTGATGTGGAAAAAACTTCACTATTTGGGCCAAAAAGTACCAATTTTGACCATTTTGGCCCGTTTTTAGCGTGTTTCACAGTAGAAAACGCCCCTAAACATGGAAATTTAGCAAAACAAATTCCAAAATTCACCAAATCTTATATGAACACTTGTTATAGCATCATGAAATTTTCCCAATTAGCTCCCATGACTTTCCATTCATGTTGCATGTGATCCATGCAAAATCTGCACCATCATTGCAGAGATGCTCTCATAGCTAGGCATTAGAAAGATTTGGACTCACAATTGGTCCTTTTAGCGCTAGAGAGAGATGTTGCACGACCAATGGATGGCGAGCTACAATAAGGGTAGATCAATTTTTTCCTATTTTTAAGTCAATTTTTTGCATTTTCAAAAAATAGTTTTTGACTCTTTTAAAAGTTTTAAGAATAATCTAAGTTGTGATTTTCTTGAATTTGTCTTTTGTCAGTGCCGAATACAAGAAAAATATCTCATAACTCATATTAAATGCAATTGTGCATACTTTTTTGATAAGAGAGATTTCATGGTATTCTTGCTCGTTCTCATAATACCATCCACTTGCGTTCAACTTGCCAGCACAATCATTCTGCTCAGTGACACTAGTGCACACACACTCTCTCCATCTGTGTGTGTGTGTTTTGTGTTGTGCATCTTACAGTCCTCAAAGAAGCACTAATGGAGAACATAAGACCTCGACGACCATCCTCAAGTATCAAGTCTGTGGAAATATTCAATAGCTTCGATTTGGACAATGGTCGTTGGCTTTCCGCCACCATTACCATCAAAACCTGGGTTCTTTTCCAAATGAGAAAGAGAATCCATGCTAGAAACAAATTTGTGAACTGTTACAAAGGAAGATTGAAAGATTTTTGCTTGTCTCACAAATGGGTAAAACAGTCAAAGAGGTGCTCATTGAACACATATATATGAACTCAAAGCTGCATCTTAGACCAACACTGACATGGTTTTCATCTCACTGACCAAATTGTGTGTTTTCTAAACTCCATCAAGGATTTTTTTGTTCACTATTCACTTTGTTTGACTTGTTTGTTGCAGATATCTATCCCTCGGACAAAGAAGATTAGCAGCAGTAGATTGCATAATAGATAGTTCGATGCATTCCATGCATTTGTGGGTGAGCTACTCTACAAAACTAGTGCTAGAAGAGGGGTGACTGAGAGGGGCGTTTTTTTCTTTGACCACTTTTACAATGCACCGTTTTCTGCACTTGGCTTTGACACTTTACGCTATCTTCTGCTTTCCCAAAGGAGAGTCCACAATGCATTAGGGCCAAAAATGGCTAAAAAAGGGTTGTTTGTTACTCTAAGGATTATGAAATAGTCCAATAGTCAATTGACATGTATACAAAAGTATGGCACTCTTGTCTCCTCTACCTTGGGTCTTCATGGCCCTATTTTGGTGGAGAATGGCTAAATATCCCATTCGTTTGGCTAAAATCACTAGGTCGAGGTGTTTTTAGTGGCTAACATTAAATTTTGGGTCCAAAGTTCCATTTTATATTTCACAAAATCAAGCTAGAAGATATGCAATATCCCTTTTCAGGCTTTGAAAACAATGCCATTAATGAAAAATCACCTAGTTTTTTCAAACGTCTACTTTTTTCACCTTCCCTCCATTTTGTGAGGGTTTTTCCTCTTTTTGTTTCATTTTCAAGTCACGCACTCTTCCTTTCCAATCTCTAAGCTTCCATGGAATCCACTACACATCGTCCTTCTCATAGTATAACTTCTTGTTATTTTCATAACATCAGAGAAATAGTCTTTGAGAACCCATTGAATGACTAGGAAACAATGCTCCAAAGGTTCCCAAAGAGTGAAAAGAACCAAGCCAGATGAAGTGAAAAAGCATTAGTAAGGTCATGTTTCTACCTTCAAAGTGACCATTCCATTATCCATTCTCACTGTAAGGAAGACAAGCTTATATAACTGATACAACCAATCTTTATCTCATTGCTCTCTCATTTTATTTTATTTTTCTTTAATTTCAGTTATCTTTCCATCAACATCTATGGAGTAATAGCCTATTGAGAGCTTAAGTGGTCCATTCAGAGCTATTCACAAAGGGATTGCATATGTTATGGATGCTGACAAACTATCCTCTCTTTACAAAATAGTTGGTATGTTTGTGTATTTTGCAGAGTACAACGTTTCATCAAGAGAAGGTGCACATGAAGAACTACATGAGTTTCATGTTCCCACCATACGATCACTACAATGGGAATCCCTTGATCCAAGCACCTTCAAATACAAAATCAAAGAAGATATTCTCAAAGCTATGTCTCCAAGCATGATTTCAAGGAGGATGAAGATTCAATGGTTCTTGCCTATACATGTCTTTGTGGCATGTTTCAAAACAATGGATTTGTAGAGGACAAGAATGATGTGTCTCAATAGAAGGTTGTATATAACTGAGCTAGACACTGTACTTGGAGAAGGCTGGGGTACCAAGGAGACTTTCCATACATGCGAGAATATCAGTTGTAGAGTAAACCAAAACTCTACTCTATATCAAACGAGCTATGCCCTCAGCCATTACTTTTGGGAAATGACTACAAGAGATGGAGAAGCATGCTAGGTAATTGGGTACCTCTAGAGTTTGAATTGAAAATCATAGTCCATCCATTCACTAATCCTAGAAACCTTATAGTAACATCAAACTAGAGACTACAATATGTCAAAGAATCTCTCATGTTTTTGGATGAAACATCTAGAAACATCCCCCGAGTATAGATTCAAAGTTGATGACATTGTTGTGATCACAAGGAAGGAGAATGCAACCTCATGCATCACATGTATTCCCCCAAAAAGATTTGTATTTGAGCCACTTGCAAGGACTTTATAAGTTGAAGTGGATTTCTCCAATATTGTAATGACTACATTTTGCAAAAATACATGTCTTTTCTACTTAGTTGATGTGAACAATATTTGATGTAAATTTAAGTATAAATGTCACCATGATACACAGTTGAGAATTGAATGTTGATATTAAATATTTCAGTACAAAAATATAATCTCAAAAAGGGTGTCTATTCATATGGAAAAAATGAACAAAACTATATACAACTCTTGTGGAATAATGTAATCAGCCAACCAAATCAACTTTTCTTTTTGTATGGGATGATTCAGGATCTTCAGAGACCCTTTGCCTTTTTTGTTTCTTGTGATTGAATGTTACTGAAAGAGGTTCAAGAGGGGGTTTTGGTGACTTCAGCTCTTGAGGGGTTGGCATGGGAGACTTTGGGGTGGTGAGTTGGGCTCCTAAGGGGTTGGATTGTTAGACTTGGCAATGGGTTCCCTGGGGGGTGGTGAGCTGGGCTTCTGAGGAGTTGGCTTGGGAGACTTGGCAACAACCATCTCGGTAGACATGAGTGGAAGATTGAAAGGTGAGCCAAGCTTGGCCCCCTTAGTTTCTTAGATGACCGATGCATCTGAACTTTGAATTTTAGTGGTGAGTGGAATGAACGGCCAATGTCATCGAGAAGAGTTTAGTAGCCTTAAAAACATAAGGGGAGAGCTTCTTGGATTCACAAACACCCATGATCATTTGGGGGGAGGGGGGAGAAACCTGAATGAGAAACATGTGCTAAGTAGCCCACAGTGTCACAAATGAGTACTATCCTTCTGTATAGGAAATAAGGAATGTAGCCCGAACAAAGCAAATGGAGGGGTTTAAAAATTTACTAGATTGCCCTATCGCTTTGTGTCGGACTACGATGAGAGAATAAGCAATGTTTCAAAATCAAGGGTGAGTTTTGTGGTCATTAGAAAATGAGCACATATAGGGGTTTTCATTTGCTAGCAAAACATGTGCTAAGTAGCCCGCAATGTCATAAAAAAAGTCCATAAGCTGGAGTCACAAATGAGTGTTATCGCGTCGTATAGGGAATAAGGAATGTAGCCCAAACAAAGCGAAAGTTACTAGATGGCCCTATCGCTTTGTGTCAAACTACGATGAGAGAATGAAGCAATGCTTAAAAATCAACGGTGAAAGTTTTGTGGTCGAAGGAAAATGAGCACATGTAGAGGTTGCTAACAAAACATGTGCTAAGTAGCCTAGAGTGTCATCGAAAAGAGTCCATAAGCTTGAACGGGACGATGGTAGAGCTTCCAGGTGTCATAAATAAGTGCTATCACGTTGTACAGGGAATAAGGAATGTAGCCCGAACAAAGCGAATAGAGGGGTTTAAAAATTTATGAGATGGCTCTATTGCTTTGTGTCAGACTATGATGAGAGAATGAAGCAATGCTTAAAGATCAAGTGTGAGAGTTTTGCGGTTTGTGGAAAATGAGCATTTGTAGAGATTTTAATTTGCTAAAAAACAAGATAAAATTTTTATCCAAAAAATCATGATTTTCTAGTTCTCATAAACATGAAATCTAGATTACCCCACAATATATAAAAGTATAAATTTAAAATAAGCCAAAATTTGATGTTTTTGACACCACCGATGCGTCCAAAATGCCCAAACTCCCCAAGAACGAATGGCTACATGCCGCGTCTGGACAACCGGAGAGGCCGTTAGGCCCAAAACAAGTCTTCGGAGGCCCTGTCTCGCATTCTGGACGCATCGGTGATGTCAAAAATAGAAAATTATGTACTATATAAAAGCTAGAATTTTACTTTGAGTCATTTTAAGAAGAGTTATAATTACATGAAAGAGTAAATAGTGAGAGTGAAATCATCCATGTCATCTACATGGACGTGTTCATTTCCACATTGGCTTTGTTTAATAGAGCCAAATGGGATTTCGTTTTGCAAAAAGAGCCATAGAAGGTATAATGGAGCTAGGAACACTAGAAAACCTAGCATTAGGGAAAGCTCGTGAAGGTGAGTAGAGCCAAACGAATGGTTATGGGGGGGGGGGAGAGAGAGAGAGAGAGAGAGAGAGAGAGAGAGAGAGAGAGAGAGAGAGAGAGAGAGAGAGCAGGAGGGAGGAGAGGAGGGAATGAAGTAATTCAAAAGTGAAGAAATGTTACCATATACATGTGGTAGTGATGTGTGTGAACACACTCGGACCGCCGGGGCATTTTTTCCCTCTTTAGGAGGTTTTTCCCCCGTGCATTGTATATACGCCCATCACTCTAGGGCTATCTATCTTTCCATTGCACACTAAGTAACACACTCTCTATTGTGTGCCTTGAGCTTCCTTCGTCTTCTCCAAGCTGTGTGTGTTTCTCTGCAACCCTAATTCCAACAATTGGTATCAGAGCAGGTCACTTCCTCCCGGGCTTAGTCGCCAGCTGCTCCAGCACACGCCTGCTCACCTTCTCCGATTTCAGTGAGCTTTGGCGAGCGTTCGCAGGTCGACAAAATTTTTGGGAAAACTCAAAGAGCCTGGTCTGCTCAGAATTTTGATTTGGGCTCATTTCGGCCTCCGTTTCCACTACAGACAGTACTGCACAGGCTATTTTGTCATTTTGTGCAGAATTTTTGTCAGTGCCATTTTCTGCATAACATGTGCCTTACAGTCTTCTACGGTTTGTGCTATATAGCACAGGTTGTTCCCGCTCCGTTTCTCCTATTTTCGGGCAGTTTTCACATCAGGTGCAGCATTTACCATGGCTGACAACAACAACACAGATGTGTTCAAGCTGTCTGCTGTTGAGGACAGGTTGGATGGGGAAAACTACCCTATGTGGGCTTATATGATGCAACATATTCTTGTGTCAAAGGGTGTCTGGAACATTGTGCAGGGCATTGATGTACGTCCTGGTTCTGAGGATGTAGGCGATGTTGAGGATGTTGCAGGTCTTGCTGCAAGGATTGCAGCTGTTAGAGTTGTTTTTCCTACGGCAGAACAAGCTCGTTGGGATGTTAAGGATGCACAGGCTCATGCATTGATTGCGTTGTCTGTGAAGCGCACCATTGTTCCTCACATCCGTTCTGCAAAATCTGCAAAACATGCTTGGGATATTCTAGCAGGTCTTTATGCAAGCCGCAATGAGGCTAAAATTGCTTTGCTGCGTAAAGAGCTGGAGTCTAAGATTATGCATGAGGAAGACGATATGGACACTTTCCTTGCTAGTGTCAAGGATATCAATGAGCAGCTTATTTCTGCAGGTGAAGTCATTTCAGACAGTTCCCTTGTGCAGATGGTTCTTGATGCCTTACCAGATTCCTACCAAACTTTTGCTAGTACTTGGAGACTGATGACCCAAGGAAATCCTGAAGTTGTCAAGTTTGATGCATTATGCACATTGCTGTTGCAAGAGTCACTTTCTAGAAAAAATAGGACTAGGCAGCGTGCAGTTGAACAGGCTTTTATTGCTTCTCAAAGAAAGGGTGGTAACAGTAATGCAGCCACTTCTTATGGTTCTGCTACGAGTGGCAAAAATTCTGTTCCTTATGCTTCTGCTGGCAGTACTTCTTTTGGAAATTCTGGTGATAAGGGCAAAAAGAAGATGCGTTGCCATTATTGTAAAGCCAATGATCACTTGATCAAGTCGTGTCCTAAGTTGAAGGCCAAAGAGGCTAAGAAGAAAGAGGGTGGTTCCACTGCAAATGCTGGTTCCACTACAAATGCAGCCATTGTTGAGTCTTCTGTGAAAGGAGACTGTAATGCTGATGTTCATGCAGAATGGGCTTTTAGCGCAGAGTGCACTTACAATCCTGTTGTCCATGATGCATGCTTGTCAGTTGCTGCAGATTCACATGTGTGGTATTTCGACAGTGGTGCTACAAAGCACATTACCTCACATCGTGAATTGTTTACCTCTCTCGAGTCTGTCCCTCATGGGAATTCAGTCACTTGTGCCAACAACGCCTCTTATCCAGTTCAAGGAGTTGGAAAGATTGTGCTCACTGCTGCTAATGGCAGTTCCTTCACACTTGTTGATGCACTGTATGTACCTGGGATCAAGAAGAATCTCTTGTCGGTATCCGCACTTGCTAGATTTGGACTTGTAGTCAAATTTGTGGATGACAGATGTACAGTTCATGATCTCAGTTTTGGTGATGAAATTGTTGCATCTGGGCTTCTGTGCAGTGGGCTGTATAAGCTCACTTTGTATGACAAGTGTGGACAAAATTTTGCAAATTCTGTTGCAAATTCAAGGGCTATTTCAGATGCAAAACTTTGGCATGCACGTTTTGGTCATCTGAATTTTGCCAGTTTGCTGCGTTTGCCGAAATCTGATATGGTTGCTTCTTTGCCGCCTCTTGAAGCACCTGTCAAACATGTTTGTGAAGGCTGTATTTTGGGTAAGATGCAGCGTTCTAAGTTTCCAAAGGATGGTTCAGTTCGGGCCACATGCAGGTTGTAGCTTGTGCATAGTGATGTTTGTGGGCCCATGCAAACTCCGTCCTTGGGCAATTACCTGTACTTCGTGACTTTCATTGATGATTACTCCATGCATGCATGGGTATTTCCGCTTAAAGCGAAGTCCGAGGTTTTTATGTGCTTCAAACAATTTCTGGCTATGGCTGAAAGTGTCTCGAAATGTACTATGGGCACCCTCCGTTCCGATCGAGGGGGGGAGTTTATGTCTCATGAATTTAATGCATTTCTGGCTAGTCATGGGATAAAACACCAATGTATAGTGCCTTATACGCCTCAGCAAAATGGTGTTGCTGAGAGGAAAAACAGGTCATTGACGGAAATGGCACGATGTATGGTCAAAAGTCAAGCTTTACCGCATTCTTTTTGGCTTGAGGCCATCATGTGTGCCACTTATGTACTTAACAGGTGTCCTACGAAAGCTTTGCAGTCTATTACTCCATATGAAGCATGGCATGATAGAAAGACTTCTATTGAGCACATGCGTGTTTTTGGCTGTTTGGCATATGCTTTGGTGCCACAAGTGCAGCGCAGAAAATTGGATGATAAGGCTGTCAAATGTATTTTTGTTGGTTATAGTGCTGAAAGCAAAGGTTACAGGTTGTATCATCCGCAAACAAAACGTATTCTGGTTTCTCGGGATGTAGTGTTTGTGGAAGATTCTGTTCAGCCCTTGCTGTCATGTACTAGAGACAGTAATGTAAGCTCACAAGACATTTATGACACTTTGTTGCCTCTTTTCAGTGGTGGAAATACGAATGTAAGTTCCAATGAGGCAAATGTACAGCCTATGGGGGTTTTTGAAAATGTTTTAGATCAGTCTATTACTGATGCAGATGTACATGATGTACTTGATGAGGAAAGGGCTGAAAATGAGCACGGTAGAGGTATGCCAAAATGGTTGGTGCACACTTTGCATGACAGTAAATTGGATGCACCTTTGTCTAGTCGTACTCGTTCAGGCTCTCGCCATGCATCTTATGCATCAGATTGTTATGCTTTGGCTGTGTCTAGCTTACATGATGTTGAGGAGCCTCTGACTTTTGATGAAGCACAGAATTCAAAAAATTGGATGGCTGCCATGCAATCAGAATATGACGCACTTATAGAAAATGACACATGGACTTTATGTGATTGCCTCCTGGCAAAAAAGCCATTGGTACGAAGTGGGTTTACAAGTTGAAACGCAAGCCGGATGGTGAGATCGATCACCATAAGGCTCGACTTGTTGCAAAGGGTTATGCACAACAAAAAGGCATAGATTATGAAGAGACTTTTGCTCCCACTTGTTGTATGACTACTGTGCGTTTTCTATGTGCATTGGCAGATCATTTTGGTTGGGATGTACATCAATCAGACATTGTTACTGCTTTCTTGAATGGTGACATATTTGAGGAAGTTTATGTAACGCAGCCTCGCGGTTTTGTCATAAAAGGACAAGAGGACAAAGTGTGAAAATGTAACAAGGCTTTGTATGGGTTGAAGATATCTCCTCGTGCTTGGTATGAGAAAGCTGACACTCATTTGGTCAAACAAGGCTTTCGTAACAGTCCAATAGAAAGCACATTGTATGTAAAGCGTGCGGGTGATGTATTTCTCATCGTGGTTCTTTATGTCGATGATTTGCTGATCACTGGACCAAATGAGAGACATATTGCTGAATTTAAGGCTGATTTGAATGCTACTTTCAAGATGAAAGATTTGGGGTTGTTGCATCATTACTTGGGTATACTGTTTAAGCAGTGTGATGGTGGTATTGCCTTGTGTCAGAAAAGTTACATAGAGACATTGCTATGTAAGTTTGGACTTGAGGATTGCAAACCTATTGCCACTCCCATGGAAACAGGTTTGAAGTTGAGTCTACATGATGCTGGCGATCCTGCTGATGTCACTCTTTACCAAACTGCTGTTGGCTGCCTCATTTATGTATGCAACACGAGGCCGGATATTCAGTTTGCAGTCTCACAGGTCAGCAGATTTATGCATAGCCCAAGGTCTAAGCATTGGCAGGCTGTCAAGAGGATTTTCCGCTACCTTAGTGGCACTTTACATCTTGGCTTGTTTTATCCCAAGGGGGGATCATTGCCGCCAGACTTACATGCTTTTTCGGACTCAGATTGGGCTGGTTGTTTTGACACGCAAGTGTCCACAAGTGGTTTTTGTTTCATGCTTGGCAGTTCATGTATATCATGGTTGAGCAAGAAGAAACCTACTATGGCCACTTCGAGTTGTGAGGCTGAGTACAGGGCAGTCTTCATAGCTACGGTTGAGTGTGTATGGCTCGGACGCCTTTTGGCTGATTTGAGTGTTGGACAGGACACTGCCAACACTATCTACACTGACAGTCAGAGCGCATTGGCAGTTGCGAGGAACCCAGTTTTTCATGCTCGCACAAAGCACATTGAGGTGCATTACCACTATGTCAGGGAGAGGCTCTTAGCAGGAGAGATCAGCTTGGCTTATGTGCCAACACAGGACAACCTTGTAGATCTTTTCACAAAGGCATTGTCTCGTGAGAAGCTTGAAGCTTTCCGCAAAGCTTTGGGCTTACTCCCCTTTGTGGATTGATCCTGTCCTTAGGGCATGGCACTTCCCTTTACTCATGTGCCAGCTCTCGTTCACCGCATCACTCCAGGGGGGATTTGTTACCATATACATGTGGTAGTGATGTGTGTGAACACACTAGGACCGCCGGGGCATTTTTTCCCTCTTTAGGAGGTTTTTCCCCCCGTGCATTGTATATACGCCCATCACTCTAGGGCTATCTATCTTTCCATTGCACACTAAGTAACACACTCTCTATTGTGTGCCTTGAGCTTCCTTCGTCTTCTCCAAGCCGTGTGTGTTTCCCTATAACCCTAATTCCAACAAGAAACAACTATTTGCCACCAAGTCACTTGAATGAGAACAAACTTTGAGGTGTACCACAAAGGAATAGTGTGAAAGGATCTCTTTTTAGATATCGAGAAATATGTACCTAGATATGCTTTAATCCCATAGATATGCTTTAAATGCTCAAAACAGCAAAATTTGGAGCGGTTTTGACCATCAATGGCTCCGCTAATTAGCAAGTTAACCAATTTCTTACACAACCCTTTTTGAGTCGTTTTTGGCCCTAATGGGCTAGTTCCTTCCTATGAAACCTCCGAGTGCTTTAGATTAAAGCTTCATCAAGAAATACAAAAGTGACTAAGACCAAATATTGCAAGTAGAGTGGTACATGTTTCAATCTTCATGCCCATGCATGTGTTCATTGACTTCTTCCATGATGAGGAGTTCAAGAAGATTGCAACTATGTTAATTTGCCAGTTAGAGAAATGTTGACTTTTTGGATGGGTCTTGGGATTTCCATGATTTTGATGGAATTTCATTGAAGGTATATAGGAAGTCTGTTGTGTGTAAATGCATGATAGCTTCTCAAAACTTCACAGCTTACTTCCACTACATAAGGCGGCATCGAGTGAATGGTCATCTAGTAGATTTGGACCAAGATTTACACGATGAAATGACTAATCCTTTGATAATGCTTGAGGTGTGGTGTGGAGCTGACTTACTAATTGTTGTTAGCGTTCACGCCAATGAGACACTATGAAAGGTGTGCAAAGACTTGGAGAATGAGGTTGACCTCAACTTGCCTCCAAAATTTCTTTTCCAGTGCAACATGCAAAAGGTAGTATGTTTTGCATGTATTACTTCCTTGTTAGTAATTGTCAAAAATTTAGGTTTAATATAAATGTTGGGTTATTTGTTGCATAGGTCTCTTAAAAAAAGGAGAAGGAGATAGTCTATGCAAAGATAAACGATGACCAATTATTTCTACTACCTTGAATCTCTTGATTGAAAAAGATGGCTCAATTCTATGAAGAAGCTTTAGAGCACCTTTGTAATCCTTATTCACAAGACAATGATATTGTAATTCTTTTGCAACAAAGTTTGAGTACAACTGTTTTCTCTAACCTTGTCTTTACATTGAGCATAATCATGTACGTACATTCTCCAGTTCAATACATTGATTTGTCATTCTACTTTACAAAAGTGGGGGAGATCCTTCCTGGGTTTGATTATCATGAGTAGAATGTATGTGCTTGCTATGGAAATATGAGCGAGCAGTGGGCTGAGGGTTGAGGCAAGGATTGTGCAGTGGGCTCATCATCCAAAGCAAAATTGGATATTACAAAAAAGCTAGATTTGGAATGATCAGAGAGACCAGAAGAGGGTATTGTAGGAGCTCATTGTGGTGAAGAAGGCACCGCATCGTACCTCCAAGGTGGAGGCTATGGTTGTGGTGGGACAAATGCATCTAGGAGTCCTTCAAGACGTGTCTCCTCCATGTCGATCATATTCTGGATCAACATCGTCTTGAACACCTCGACATGGACATCGGGGTACTCTGCCAGGTTCCTTGCCTTCAAACAAAATTTCTATGTTAGGTACATATATGTAGAAATATTTTGCGGATTGCAAAATCAAAAGAGTGCACATACACTTCTGTGCTAAGAGGATCTTTGCATTTGCAAGAACTCTCCATCCAAAAGAATGCCCGTCGTCTTCTTTGGGCACCTTGCAACTAAGAATCATCATGTCCTCCCAAATATTCTCCAAGGTCAACGCTTCCCATGCTTCCACAACCTTCTGAAGAGATCAGGCGATAGCGTATAGTTATTACATGCTCCATATAGTTTGCTAATTTAACTAAAAGAAAACTATCTTCGGACATTCGAATGAAATCCATGCGTAGAGTTTACTAGAGGTAGCACCGCTTGCGCTCTAGGTGAAGTCCAACAAGGCTCCAATGAGAACTATTTGCAAATAATTAACAATTATGATACTACTGTTACCATATACATGTGGTAGTGATGTGTGTGAACACACTTAGGATGGCCCATACATTGTTTTCCTCACTAGGAATTTTTTTCCCCCGTGCATTGTATATACCCCCATTACCCTAGGGCTATCTTATCTTTCCATTGCAGACTAAGTAGTACACTCTCTGTTTTGTGCCTTGATCTTCCTTTGTCTTCTCCAAGTTGTGTGTGTTTTCCTGCAACCCTAATTCCAACAATTGGTAACAGAGTAGGTTGTGTTGGGGTATAGGCGTCTGTGCCTTGCCCGGCCACCCAGATTCTGGGCACCCAATGAGAGCGAGAGAGCAGCCAGGTAGAGAGCCAGAGAGCAGGCGAGTCTCTTTTGCTCATGGGTTGCAGGGTACTTTGCATGGAGTGCAGAGTAGTGAGCTCGTTGTGTACATAGTTGGGGCACGACTTGAGCAGTCACACAGAGAGGTGACAGAGTCAGACATGCATGCTTTGCTAGTGACTGAGCAAAGCAGAGAGTCAGTTGTGCGAGATACTTCTATGCAGGATAGACACGTAGAGAGGTCTTGCTCTAGTGAGTCACGACAGGAGGACGTTGTGCAAGAGTCCATGCATACGGAGTTAGGGCATGAGAGCTCTAGTGAGTCACAGCAGATTGAGTGGTCATGTTTGTAGTGGATGATTGCAGAGGAGGCTGAGATGTCAGTGATTATGCAGTCATTCCTTTCTATGCTCGACAGTGAGCATGGGGATATAGTTGTGCAGGATATGTCTTCCAGTAGACACCTAGAGCAGCTGGTTTGCTCTGAGGTTGCACGACAGGTTGATGCGTTTTTTGCGGACAGTCAGGAGATGCATGTGGCTGACACGCCTTGCCAATCAGAGATGCCTATTGCCAGGGATATATATGTTGATGCATGCTCCGTAGAGCTAGCAGGGCCCGCTAGCATTGCATCGGCATTCGGTGGTCTCATGTATGAGATGTTGATCTTGAAACCGGATATCGTAGCTACAGTGGGAGCATTTGCAGTTGGGGTTGTTAGTCGTTTGTTGACTGATGATGGCATAGTGCACGAGGGAGATATGCAGGTATTGCGTACATACTTGCAGTACGTGTGCGGTACGTCTGGTGGTGTATGGACTTACACGGGAGCAGGACAGCCGGATGCACACGATCACAACCAGCCAGTGGGCATCGGTTGAGAGCGGTTTTCTCTCACCTTTTGTAGTCTTTAGACTAGGTTCCCTTGCTTAAAGGCACAGTCGCCTTTAAGTGGGAGGTTGTTGGGGTATAGGCGTCTGTGCCTTGCCCGGCCGCCTAGAGTCTGGGCGCCCACTGACTTGTATACCTTATACATAGCATAAGTGTATAGGGGGCTGCTCACTCTTGGAGTCTCCCCACCCATATTTGTGTGTGTCTCCTTCTCTCTCTCTCACTCTCCGTCTGTGGTGCTCCCCAATCCCCTTCAATTTGTATCAGAGCGTAGGTGCGGAGGGAGCGCGTGTGTGCACAATCACCACGACAGCGTAGAGCCACTTTTATTCCTGAAATCGCGTCCGCGCGCGCGTGCACTTTCAAGAGTGCAAACAGGGTTTCAACTTCGGCATCGGCAAATTCAGCTTTCCGAGAGCGTTTCCTACAGGTGTCCTGCTGTTTTACCCCCCTTTCGAAGCCATTCGAGCCATCAGAAACCTCATTCGAGCTACGGTTGAGGAGCTGCATTTTTGAGCCCTCTTTTGGCAGTTTATGCTGCGTTTTTGGGTCGAAACGGAGGTTTTTGGCATAGCTTTCACACCTGGACTTGGATACATGTGATCCAGGAGTTTACCTTGGGGTTTTGGCACGCTTCGGACGCGCTCGTTATATCAGAATTTTAAAATTCTGAACGCTGAATTTTCTGCAGCAGCATCATTTGTTTATTGTGTGTCGAGGATTCCACACATGGTTTGCTCTCAGATGTGAGAGTGACATTTTCTGCAAGTTTCCTCACAGGTGGGAGTATACGATGTATGCCTTATGTGGTTTGATGCTCAGGGAGACTAATGTGATTGCATTTTGAGCTCGGCAATGTATGCCTCGAGCATGTTTTTTGGCAGTCACAGGTAGAGCAGATATTTGTGTGCTAGATTTGCAGGTGTTTGCAATGATGTATGCAAAGTGTGGAGATTGGTGCATGCATTTGGAGTGCGGTTTGATGCGCTTTGGTTGCTCATGGTTTTGAGTGTGCAGTCAGTTTGGTTACTGGTTTTGTGGCCGTTTTACTGACGAAACTCTGGCGAAATTTTCCCAGGAGTTTTATGCGCATCATTTATGCAATCTAGGTAGAGATTGCGGGTTGCACTCAGCATTTGTGTGCGGTGTTCTCTGCAAGTGGGAGATTTGTGTGTGTGTATGCATCGATACCGCACAGTGTGGGCTTGGTGATTCACTCACGGTTTGACAGGCGTACAGTTATCTTGGCACACTCACAAGAGTGAATATTGTGATGTATGCTTGTGTGGCTACGAGCTAGGTAGCTGGATTCGAGCACTAATGGCTTGAGGTTTTTCAACAGGTTTCAGCTACAGGTTTACAAGTTACAGACAAGTTTGAGGACTTATTTGGGCGCTGAATTTTCAGCCATTGTTTCCTCTTTGCAGGTGTCCATGTATGACTTAGTTGTAGGCTGATTTGGGACACGTTTGTGACTTGTTTATGCAGTTGTTTAAGAGCTGAATTTTGGGGCTGTTTTGGGGCTGATTTGCAGCCATATTTGCAGACTTTTGTTGATGCGATTCGAGCCAGTTTAGGGCTGATTTGGTTCACATTTGCTACTCATTGTTGGTTGCTCTTTTGCGAGCATTATGGCTGATTTTTCATTTGACTTCCAGCGTTATGGTCTGACACAGTTTGATGGTGCAGATTTTGTTGCTTGGAAGGAGCATATGCTTGTTGCATTGGCGGATTTGGGGCAGGATAAACCCTTGTGTGGTTTATCGGCGAAGCCCAAGTCTATGCGTGATGATGATTGACAGGATCTTGATGAGTTAGCAATGTCTACGATTCGTTTGCATCTAGTTGAGTCTGTTGACTGGCAGATATCGAGGGAGACTACAACTCATGCTTTATGGCAGAGTTTACATGCTATGTACGCGACATCCATGTCTACTGGGGAGTCTAGTCCCACTTCTATGTCGATGGGAGAGATTGGTCCCACACGCAAGTCTCGACGGCATAGAGACTTGACATGTTGGCATTGTGGACATAGAGGGCACATTAGGCGTCGATGTTTCAGGCGTTTGAGACAACGGAGGCGACATATGCGTGATGCAGATTTGGGCACGACAGATGCTAGTGAGATCACTACGATGGTTACTGAGTATGCTTGTGACGGCGAATTCACATTTACATCTAGCTTGTCTTCAGACGATCTTATGTCTACGGATTGCATATCGGATTGCACATTGTCTTCACATTGGTTACTAGATTCAGATGCTACATAGAGACTTGACATGTTGGCATTGTGGACATAGAGGGCACATTAGGCGTCGATGTTTCAGGCGTTTGAGACAACGGAGGCGACATATGCGTGATGCAGATTTGGGCACGACAGATGCTAGTGAGATCACTACGGTGGTTACTGAGTATGCTTGTGACGGCGAATTCACATTTACATCTAGCTTGTCTTCAGACGATAGGCACATTGTCTTCACATTGGTTACTAGATTCAGATGCTACTTTCCATGTCACGTCGCATCGTGAGTGGTTTAGCACGTTTTCTAGTGGGAGACTTGGTTGTGTGCACATGGCTGATGGTGCTGTGTATGACATTGAGGGTGCAGGAGACGTATGTTTGTCCTTGCCCAGTGGTATGAGATTTACCCTGCGTCATGTGCGTTATGTGCCAGATCTGAGACGGGATTTGATCTCAGTCAGACAGTTACGATATAGTGGATGTCGGGTATCGCTGCTTGAGCGATCTTTTGCGTTGCATTTGGGTTTGCTAGTGATTGCGAGAGGTGCCAAGAGTGGTACAGGTTACCCATTGCATGTGGATCATGGGAGATACGGTGTTGTCTCTGTGATCATGCAGCCAGGTAGAGAGCGAGAGAGCAGGCGAGTCTCTTTTGCTCATGGGTTGCAGGGTACTTTGCATGGAGTGCAGAGTAGTGAGCTCGTTGTGCACACAGTTGGGGCACGACTTGAGCAGTCACACAGAGAGGTGACAGAGTCAGACATGCATGCTTTGCTAGTGACTGAGCAAAGCAGAGAGTCAGTTGTGCGAGATACTTCTATGCAGGATAGACAGGTAGAGCGGTCTTGCTCTAGTGAGTCACGACAAGAGGACGTTGTGCAAGAGTCTATGCATATGGAGTTAAAGCATGAGAGCTCTAGTGAGTCACAGCAGATTGAGTGGTCATGTTTGTAGTGGATGATTGCAGAGGAGGCTGAGATGTCAGTGATTATGCAGTCATTCCTTTCTATGCTCGACAGTGAGCATGGGGATATAGTTGTGCAGGATATGTCTTCCAGTAGACACCTAGAGCAGCTGGTTTGCTCTGAGGTTGCACGACAGGTTGATGCGTCTTTTGCGGACAGTCAGGAGATGCATGTGGCTGACACGCCTTGTCAGTCAGAGATGCTATTGACAGGGATATATATGTTGATGCATGCTCCGTAGAGCTAGCAGGGCCCGCTAGCATTGCATCGGCATTCGGTGGTCTCATGTATGAGACGTTGATCTTGAGACCGGATATCGCAGCTGCAGTGGGAGCATTTGCAGTTGGGGTTATCAGTCGTTTGTTGACTGATGATGGCATAGTGCATGAGGGAGATATGCAGGTATTGCGTACATACTTGCAGTACGTGTGCGGTACGTCTGGTGGTGTATGGACTTACACGAGAGCAGGACAACTGGATGCACACGATCACAACCAGCCAGTGGGCATCGGTTGAGAGCGGTTTTCTCTCACCTTTTGTAGTCTTTAGACTAGGTTCCCTTGCTTAAAGGCACAATCGCCTTTAAGTGGGAGGTTGTTGGGGTATAGGCGTCTGTGCCTTGCCCGGCCGCCCAGAGTCTGGGCGCCCACTGACTTGTATACCTTATACATAGCATAAGTGTATAGGGGGCTGCTCACTCTTGGAGTCTCCCCACCCATATCTGTGTGTGTCTCCTTCTCTCTCTCTCACTCTCCGTTTGTGGTGCTCCCCAATCCCCTTCAATTGGGGTATAGGCATCTGTGCCTTGCCCGGCCGCCCAGAGTCTGGGCGCCCACTGACTTGTATACCTTATACATAGCATAAGTGTATAGGGGTTTGCTCACTCTTGGAGTCTCCCCACCCATATCTGTGTGTGTCTCCTTCTCTCTCTCTCACTCTCTGTCTGTGGTGCTCCCCAATCCCCTTCAGGTTGCATCCGTTTCCACTACATGCAGTATTGTGCAGAGAATTTCATCATTTTGTGCGTAGTTTCTATCAATGTCATTTTTTTCATAACAGGTCCCTGACAGTCTCATACAATTTGTGCTACATAGCACTTGTTGTTGCCGCTTTATTTCTCCTCTTTTTGGACAGTTTTCACATCAAGTGCTGCATTCGCTATGGCTGACAACATCACAGATGTGTTCAAGATGTTTGTTGTTGAGGACAGATTGGATGGGGACAATTACCCTATGTGGGCTTACATGATGCAACATGTCCTTCTATCAAAAGGGAGTTTGGAACATTGTATAGGGCATTGATGTATGTCTTGGTTTTGCGGATGTTGTAGGTTTTGGTGGCACGACTGCTGTTGCCAGAGCTCTTTTTCCTACGGCTGAGCAATCTCGTTGGGATGTAAAGGATGCGTAGGCTCATGCATTGATTGTTTTATATGTGAAGCACACTATTACTCCTCACATTCATTCAATGAAACCTGTAAAATAGGCTTGGGATATTCTGGCTGGTCTTTATGGTCTTTATGCAAGCCGTAATGAGGAAAAAATTGCATTGCTACGTAAATGTTTGGAGTTGAAGATTATGCATGAGGAAGATAATGTGGACACTCTCATTTCTAGTGCGAAGGATATCAATGGGCAACTTATTTCTGCAGGTGAAGTCATTTTAGAAAGTTTCCTTGTGCAGATTTTTCTTGATGCCTTGCAAGATTCTTACCAGAATTTTGTTAGTACTTGGAGACTTATGACCCAAGGAAATCTTGAAGCTGTCAAGTTTGATGCATTATGCACATTGATGTTGCAAGAGTCACTTCCCAAAAAAAACAGGACTAGATATCGTGCAGTTGAAGAGGCCTTTATTGCTGCTCAAAGACAAGGTGGTAACAGTAATGTAGCCACTTCTCGTGGTTCTTCTGTGAGTGGTAAATCACATGTTCCTAATGATTCTAGTGGCAAAAATTCATTTAGGATTTCTGGTGATAAGGGTAAAAAGAGGACGTTTTGCCATTATTATAAAGCTAATTATCACTTGATCAAGCAGTGTCCTAAGTTGAAGGCCAAAGAGGCTAAGAAGAAAGAGGTTGGTTCCATTGTAAATGATGGTTCCACTACAAATGCATCTATTGTTGAGTGTTCTGTGAAAGGAGATTGTGATATTGGCGTTGATGCAGAATGGGATTTTAGTGCATAGTGCACTTATGATCCTAATGTCCATGATGCATATTTGTCAATTGCTGTAGATATTCATGTGTGGTACTTTGACAGTGGTTCTACAAAGCACATTGTCTCTCATCGTGACTTGTACCTCTCTCAAGGATGTCTCTCATGGCAATTCTGACCCTTGTGTCAACAATGCCTCTTATTCGGTTCAGGGAGTTGGAAAGATTGTGTTTATTGTTGCAAATGGAAAATTTCTCACACTTGTTGATGTATTGTATGTAATTGGGATTAAGAAGAATCTTTTGTTTGTATTTGCACTTGTTAGACTTGGACTTGTAGTCAAGTATGTGGATGACAGATGTACAATACAGGATCTCAGTTTCGGTGATAAAATTGTTGCACCTGGAATTTTATGCCGTGGGTTGTATAAGCTCACTTTAGTTCACTTTGTATGACAAGTGTGGGTATAATTTTGCAAAATTTGCAGTTGTGGATTCTAAGGCTATTTCAGATGCAAAACTTTGGCATGCACGTTTTGGACATCTGAATTTTCCAGTTTACTGTGTTTATAGAAATCTGATATGGTTGCTTCTTTGCAGCCTCTTGAAGCACCTGTCAAACATGTTCGTGAAGGCTGTATTTTGGGTAAGATGCAGCGTTCGAGAGTTTCCAAAGGATGGTTCAGTTAGGGCCACATGCAGGTTGGAGCATGTACATAGTGATGTTTGTGGGCCCATGCAAACCCCGTCCTTGGGCAATTACCTTTACTTCATGACTTTCATTGATGATTACTCCAGGGATGCATGGATATATCCGCTTAAACAAAAGTCCAAATTTTTTATGTGCTTCAAATAATTTATGGCTATGGCTAAAAATGTCTCAAAATATACTATGGGCACCCTCTGTTCCGATCGCGACAGGGTGGAGTATATGTCTCATGAATTTAATGCATTTCTGGCTAGTCGTGGGATAAAAAACCTTATTACTCCATATGAAGAATGGCAAGATAGAAAGCCTTCTATTGAGAACATGTGTGTTTTTGGATGTTTGGCATATGCTTTGGTGCGACAAACACATCGCAAAAAATTGGATGATAAGGCTGTCAAATGTATTTTTGTTGGTTATAGTGCTGAAAGCAAAGGTTACATGTTGTATCATCCACAAACAAAGGGTGTCTTGGTCTCACGAGATGTGTTTGTGGAAGATTCTGTTTAGCCCTTGCTGTCATGTACTAGAGACAGTAATGTCAGGTCACATGATATTTTTGACACTTTGTTGCCTTTTTTTAGTGGTGTAAGTTCAAATGTAAATTTCAATGAGGAAAATGTATAGCCTATGGGGTTTTTTGAAAATGTTACAGATCAGCCTATTACTAATGCAGATGTACATGATGTACATGATGAGGAAAGGGTTGAGAATGAACAAGCTAGAGGTATGCCTAAATGGCTGGTGCATACTTTGTGTGATAGTAAGTTGGATGCACCTTTGTCTAGTTGTACTTGTTTAGGTTATTGCCATGCATCTTATGCATCATATTGTTATGCTTTGGCTTTTCTAGCTTACATGATGTTGAGGAACCTCTGTTTTTTGATGAAGGACAGAATTCAAAAAAATTTGATGGCTGCCATGCAATCTGAATATGATTCACTGATAGAAAATGACACATGGTCTTTATGTGATTTGCCTCCTGGAACAAAGGCCATTGGTACGAAGTGGATTTACAAGTTGAAACGCAAGCCGAATGGTGAGATTGATTGCTATAAGGCTTGACTTGTTGCAAAAGGTTATGCACAATAGAAAAGAAAAGATTATGAAGAGACTTTTGCTTCCACTTATCGTATGACTACTGTACGTTTTCTATGTGCATTGGAAACTCATTTTGGTTGGAATGTACATCAGTAAGACATTGTTACTGCTTTCTTGAATGGTGACATATTTGAGGAAGTTTATGAAATGCAACCTCGCGGTTTTGTCAAGAAAGGACAAGAGGATAAAAGTGTGCAGATGTAAGAAATATTTGTATGGGTTGAAGCAATCTCCTTGTGCTTGGTATGAGAAGGCTGACACCCATTTGATTAAAGGAGGATTTTGTAACAGTCCAACAGAAGGCACATTGTATGTAAAGCATGAGGGTGATGCACTTCTCATTGTGGTTCTCTGTGTGGATGATTTAATGATCACTGGACCAAAAGAAAGACATAGTTCTGAATTTAGGACTGATTTGAATGCTACTTTCAAGATGACAGATTTGGGGCCGCTGCATCATTACTTGGGTTTACAGATTAAGTGGTGTCATGGTCGTATTGCCTTATGTCAGAAAAGTTACATAGAGACAATGTTATGTAAGTTTCGACTAGAGGATTGCAAACGTATTTCCACTCCCATGGAAATAGATTTGAAATTGAGTCTTCGTGATCTTGTTGATGTCACTCTTTACCAAATTCTTGTTAGATGCCTTATTTATGTATGCAACATGAGGCCCGATATTCAGTTGGCAGTCTCACAGGTCAGTAGATTTATGCATAGCCCAGGGTCTAAGCATTGACATACTATTAAGAGGAGTTTTTGCTACTTGAGTGGCACTTTACACTTGGATCATTTTATCCCAAGGGGGGATCGTTGACACTAGACCTACATACTTTTTGGGACTTAGATTGGGCTGGTTGTTTTGACACACGAGTGTCTACAAGTGGTTTTTGTTTCATGCTTGGTAGCTCATGAATATCATCGTTGAGCAAGAAGCAACCTACTATGGCCACTTCCAGTTGTGAGGATGAGAGTAGGATAGCCTTCATAGCTACGGTTGAGTGTGTATGACTCAGACGCCTCACAACTGATTTGGGTGTTGGACAGGACATTGCTGCACACTATCTACACTAACAATCAGAGCGCATTGGTAGTTTTGAGAAACCTAGTTTTTCATGCTTGCACAAAGCACGTTGAGGTGCATTACCGCTATGTTAGGGAGAGGCTCTCAGCAGGAGAGATCAACTTGGCTTATGTGCCAAAACAGGACAACCTTACAAGTCTTTTCACAAAGGCATTGTCTTGTGAGAAGTTTGAAGCTTTCCGCAAAGCTTTGGGCTTACTTCCCTTTGTGGACTGATCATGTCCTTAGGGCATGGCACTTCTCTATACTCTAGGTTCCAGTTCTCCTTCATTGCATCACTCCAAGGCGGGATTTGTTACCATATACATGTGGTAAT
Source organism: Adiantum capillus-veneris (assembly GCF_014529385.1). Classification (NCBI taxonomy): domain Eukaryota; kingdom Viridiplantae; phylum Streptophyta; class Polypodiopsida; order Polypodiales; family Pteridaceae; genus Adiantum; species Adiantum capillus-veneris. Next base: position 92,095,034 of record NC_140941.1, on the reverse strand, counting down.
GATGTGTGTGAACACACTTAGGACCGTTGGGGAAATTTTTCCCTCACTAGGAGGTTTTTGCCCCCGTACATTTTATATACGCCCATCACTCTAGGGCTATCTTATCTTTCCATTTCACACAAAGTAATATACTCTCTGTTGTGTGCCTTGAGCTTCCTTCGTCTTCTCAAAGCTGTGTGTTTTCTTGAAACCCTAATTCCAACAACTACTCGTAGTAAACAAGATATTAAGACAATGATAACATACACAAGACTTACTCTTCATTGTAACCTAGAACTAAAACCTTGACTGCATCCATGTTGATTTTTTGGAACCAAACAACAACATTGATCAAGGATGTGGACTTCGAGGTCAACACCAGTGACAACTTTGCATCCAACAATACTACCTCGGATTGGCAATTCAATAGGAGATTAACAATAAGCATGCTGGCAATTGCAAAATATTTATTAGTACAAAACATGTTACATTCATATAAAGCTGTGCAAAACACATTTCCCATACCAGAGACCGAAATTGATAATTTGATCAGTCAACTCCCTCATACCATCTCACAATATGGCTATCTCCTCACAACCAAATACAAAATACATCATCCGTTTGCCCATTAAAAGGGCAACGCCAAAATTTGGACGTAAGTAATAATGGGTTTTGTTGTTAGCTTTGTCAATTGCCACAAGGGTTGCCAAGTCAACAGAATCGTCCAAGATGTCTTGTTCTTTGTCCCTCTGTTCTTCAACCCGTTCGACATTTTGACTTGTGTTGGGTAGTGCTCACATCTTGAACCTTGACTTTGTGTATCAACAAAATGGTCAAAATGTTATCCATTGTCATATCATAAAGTGGAACTCGTGCAAGAGTCCCATCGTACCTAAAGCATAATAGTATGAGAGTGTGGATATCCCATGGCATCAGAGTAAGTCTATGGGCATGCACTATGAGGACCTAGCTATCTTGGAATAGCTCGATAAGAGAGCCTTTGGTTGCTTTGTGAAAGCAACCCATCACTCTTCTTGCCCATGAATACTGCAAGCTCGATCTCTCAGAGATCTCGCACATAACCCTTTGCAAAGGAATTTTTGGGATAGCGAGGGAAATATGCCTCTGTAGCTTGCAAATCTCTAGCACTATACTTCGATTCTGTTTGTAGCTTTGAGTCCGCATTGTTGCCCGTAGGGTGGGCATGGTTTTCCCTGCAACTCGTGAAGTTGAGGGCTGGTTGCCTTGAGGGTAAACCTTCCTAGATGTCTGCTTCGTGTGAGCCATGATGGAAAGATGAATTTGATGCGTAGAACATAAAGCGACATGAAACAGAGAAGAACACGCGGTAAGGCAAGAGAAATGTCTAAATTCTCTCTAAGAGCTGATGAGAGTGATCAAACAATAGTGGGATCTATGGAACGCTTTGAAGAAATGGGGGACTCTATCCCCCCCCCACTACCAAAACAAGAAAAGCCACATGATTCCTTGTCGCTCCGCCTCTGTCATCGGCGCTTGCTCCCCTAAGACAAACATCGATGCGCGGTGCTAGAAGAAGTGCATCGATGATTCTTGGGTGAAGCAGGAGTGGAATGGAGTGGTGTGGGTCCCTGCAATGGAAGGGGAGTGGGACCCTACGATGGAAGAGGAGTAGGTTGGTAAGACGGGACCATAGAAGGAGGTGTTGTTGGTGCGAGGCTCTGGACGTAGGAAGTCCCTCCCTGGCTCCCCCATGGTGTTGAATGCTGAAAAGTCCGAAAGATGCAAGGTGTTGTTGAGTGTAACGGCCAAACAATCCCTTCATCGAATGGACGGTACTCGTCTCATAAAGAGAGTGTCCGTTGGAGGTCTAGGTCTACCACTAGTGGAGGAACTTGGGTAGATGGACCGGCACCTCCAAAGGAGGGCCATGCCTACAAATATCAAAGAGAAACCTACACTCATGCTCAAGAAAAAATATCTACATATGAGCTTAATGTCTTTGTTTGGATTTACAGCCTCAAGATTTAGGTCCACTGGAGGCGATGTCTACCCTAGATGGGAGCCCATCTAGGACGTGAACCAACCAAAAGAAGAATGCGATGGGTGGCTGCTCCCCACCAAGTGGTCTTTTGCCTGGCATCTACCTTATAGGTTGATAATTATCTGAACCTAACGCTATATATAATTTTCATACTGCTATATGCGTACATCCAATCCTCTCTTTGTACCTAAACATACGCATAGAGAGGGTAGAGATAGACAGAGACTAAAGCTGTGGGGCTACTACTTCTCTCAACCTTCAAAAAAATGCATTCAAGTAACTACACCCGTGGTTCAAAATATTGTTTATTGCAAAGATTAGTGGAGTGGTTCAACAGTGCTAAGTTGGCACTAGTTCCTATTGAGCTTGCTAATATCTCAATAATGGTTAAAAAGATTGCATTATTAAGACCATAGTTCTCGATGGTGTCTCTCAAACCCTGTAAACAAGCATGCTAACCGAGATAATAAAATCCAACTCCCACTTTTTCTATTGCAATGAACAATTCCAAGGAGTGCATCTCTTCTTAGGTAGAGAAGAATGAGACCTAAGCTCTAATCACTAAATATCTATCGCTACACTCTCTTTCTCTCTCCCTCTCTTTCTCTCCCCATCCCTAAAGCCTTACCCTAAGCCTAAAGCCTACCCTAAAGCCTAAACCCCAAACCCTAACCCTAAAGCCTAAACCCTACCCTAAAGGCTACCCTCTACCCCAAACCCTAACCGTAAAGCCTAAACCCTCTCCCTCTCCCTCTTCCTCTCTACCTCTTTCCCTCCCTCAACCTCTCCCTCTTTCCCTCTATCCCTTTCTCCCCCTCTCTCCCTCTCCCTCTACCTCTCTTCCTCTTTCCTCTTTCTCTACCTCTCTCTACCTCCCTTTCTCTCCCTCTTCCCTCTCTATCTCCTTCTCTACCTCTCTCCCTCTTTCCCTCTCCTTCTCTATATCTCCCTCTCTTTCCCTCCCCATCCCTAAAGCCTAACCCTAAACCTAAAGCCTACCCTAAAACCTAAACCCTAACCTAAAGGCTACCCTCTACCCCAAACCCTAACCCTAAATCCTAAACCATCTCCCTCTCCCTCTCTACCTCTTTCCCTCCGGCCTCTACCTCTACCTCTCCCTCTTTCCCTCTATCTCTCCCTCTCCCTCTCTACCTCCATCTCCCTCAACCTAAACCTAAAGCCTAACCCTAAACCTAAGCCCTCTCTCTAATCTCTCTATCGCTCTCTATCACACCTCTCTTTAATCTCTCTCTAACTTACTTTTAACATTTTATTTTTAATAATTTCTTAACATTTTATTTTTAAAATTTAAAGAGGTTTTTTTAACTACTTTTTTTCATACCCTTCTCTTTCTTTATCTGAAAAATTTTCCCCTCTTACTATCAAATTAACTATTTTTCTCATTTTTTTTCTCTAATTTACTTCAATATTAACTAATCCACTCTAAACGCACCTCCGTCTCTTTTTCTCACTAATCGCAAGCAATCAAAGACACCAAATCAAAGACAAATCACAAGCAATAACCATGCCAGAGGTAAGATTTGTGGTTTTTGATTTTGTTTGTATGGAGAAGAGAATTGAAAACCATATGGAAGGGGGGGGGGGGGGGGGGGGGGGATAGAAAAACTTACCTTTGGAGATACTTCTTTTTTCCAACCTCCAATTCATTCAATGTCTCACTTTGCACACCTTTAAATTTTTTGTTTTATTTTTATTATTGCTTTTTTAATAATCACATAGCCATTTCACTATTGAGAATTTAGGGGTTAGAGTCTCTACAAACTATTTATTTGTAAGACTCATTAAAAAATTATACATATATTCATTTAGTGTTGTCACTATGAAAATTTAGGTGTTATAGATTCTAGAATCTACAAACTATTTATTTGTAGGTCCTATCATTTTTTATGAAGATTCTACAAATCTAACACCATTTCACGCGTGTGCAAGACGATTGGGATAATTGTGGCCCACCGCATAGTCCAGACCGTGATCGTTGGCTCAAGGAAAAACTCCCATTCCCTTGTGCTAAGTGAATAAGGAAAATCCCTTGCTTGAGACGCATTGCCCTAGAGCATGTGCAGAAGGAGGGGCTTTGGGTCCCTTGGCAGAGTGCTCGAGCCGCTGATGGGAGCACCGTCCCTCCCTTGCTTGATGATTCTCCCCATTGGTCGGTGTTTTACAATGATGCAATGGCACAAAATACCAAAAGAAAATGGCAAGAGAGCTTTACCCAACGCATGGTGCACGACGGGGGTTCTACCTCGGTAGCTCCTCAACACACACTTGACATGCACTATGAGTTTGAGGATGAGCACATGTTCAATATGGTTGAGGAGTTGTTGGCACACAAAGAAAGCATGTGCCAACAAGATTACATACCATGCACTACTTAGGCACAAAAAATCAAGGACAAGTTGCTATCGAGCGCCAGAACACCCCTCTATGATGGTGCACAGTACTTGGTGCTTCGAGCATCGTTGGAAGTCCTCAACTTGCAAGAAAAATTTGGTTGGAGTAATGAAAGTGTCGATGCATTGCTCGAGTAAATGAATTTTGTAATAATTAATTCTTTAGCCCTCCTAGCATTTGTATTAATTAATTCTTTATTTTTTTGTAGGATGCTTCCCAAAAATCACCACATACCTTTGGATTGTTAAGGAGCAAGGTTATATGTCATTGTACTTGGCATAGAGTACGAGCATATCCATGTTTGCATCAACAATTGCATACTCTACCGCAACGAGAATGCAATCTCTACTTCCTGTCATGTTTGTGGAGAAGCACGCTATAAGAGCGGTGTGAGCGGGTCTCCCTTACCCCGCAAGGTATTGAGACATTTTTCACTTATTCCTCGGATTCTTCATATGTTCAAAAACAATTCTAGGATGGAGATTCTCACATGGCATGCCAACCATTGCTCAAACGATGGAACCCTACATGTCCCAGCGGATTCATCTGCATAGAGGCACATTGAAACTTAGTGGCCAAAGTTTGGGTTGGAGCCTCGACATTTGAAGCTTGGGTTAGCAAGTGATGGTGTCAACCCCTTTGGAACTAAGTATACATCATGGAGCACTTGGTCTGTGGTAATCGTCAACTACAATATTCCACCATGGGAGACAACAAAGAAGGGAAATATACTTCTCTCTTTGCTTGTGCCAGGGAAGTATAAAGTGTCAAATATTGATGTCTACCTTGAGCCCCTCATTGAGGAGTTGGAGAAGTTGTGGAAGGGTATCCCCGTTGTCAATGTTTCACTCCCAAGGGAGAGGAGAGAGGCTATTGTGAAAGGTATCCTTATGTGGGCTATGCACGACTACCTTGGCCTTGGAGAGATTTTTGGTATGCTATGCTCATTCTCTCTCTCTCTCTCTCTCTCTCTCTCTCTCTCTCTTACCATTAGAAGTTTCTACACTCCCTCTAACAATTTTATATGAGTGCAGGGTTGTCCACATCAATCCATTGTGCATGTCCCACTAGTGTCCTATCATTGGTGACAGAGCAACTAGATGCCTTGCACAAGGTAATCTATCCAAACAACCATCATTAGCTGCCCCAAAGTCATAGTAGATACAAGGCTCCAACCAATGGAAAGACACCTCTAAAGCTTACAATGGTAGATTGGAAAACCATTTGGGAAGAGAATTACAACAGAGATCCACCCCCCTCTACTCCGCCAAGAGGTATGTCAAGGTACTCCATATTTTTTAGGCTTTTGTATTGTAAGTACTTAAAGAAACAACATCTCTTGGATCCCATATTAAAAATGTTGCTCACACACTATGGGATCACATTACATGCAAAAGAGACTCTTTGGGGGCTACGGAGGCGTCTCCTCTCCTCTGCCACTCCATGTATAGCCCCCAATGGGAAGATTGTGCCATGGATTCTAAACAAAGATGAGCTAGATCAAGTGAAGAGCTTCATTGCATCTATTTTCACACCAACGGGGTACATGAGGTCACTAAAGGGAGGTTTCACAAAAGCAAAGAAAGGTGGAAGTGTTCAATCGTATGGGTTGAAGTCCCATGACTGACACAAGATGCTACAGGTAAATCATTCGTTTAGTTTTAGTCATCTCCCTCAATTTTTAGATATTGAATTTTGTGCATTCCTACTATCATGTGGTATTCTAATATTTTGACATTGTAGTTTCTTTTTCCGGTGAGTATATGCATATGCCTTGACAAGAAAGTGAGGAAAGCTATCTTCAAACTTGGGGAGTTAACAAGGTATCTCATATTTCTATTCAACTAAACTTCTCTATATAAACTATATCGTCTTGTGTGTTCTCTTAGTGTACTCTTGCGTGTTATCTTGTAGATTTTTGAGCTCCAAAGAAATTGAAATACACGCCATCCCTGCTGCTCAAATGCTTGTAGTGGAAATAGTGCGTACCATTGAGGATGCACTTCCTCGATCCGTTCTTCTTAGTCAAGTCCAACTCTTGGTTCATGTGTTTGAGGAGATTGCTATATGTGGAGTAGTACATTTATGATGGATGTTCTTTCTAGAGAGGGTTTTAAAGACTCCCAAAGATTTTGTGCGACTACGGGCCCAACCAAAGGCATGCACGGCCAAAGGATGGATTGTGCAAGAGGCATTTTTTAAACATTTTAGAGTATTTGTCACAAGTTGATCCTTCAATGCCTCGCATGTGGTTAGATGAGGAGGATGCAAGGATGAATTCACACTTACCAAGTGGGAGGGGAAAATTAATTAACATGGATATGGATCTACACAGAGTCGCTTACAACTTTTGCATCCTCAATGCAAAGGTTATGACCAAATGGGTGGACTTGTGGACAATGGAAAAGGCATTGTGTATGCAGGAAAGGGAAGTATGGAGGAAAGAGGGCATCCCCAATTCCGTGACACCTTGCATGCTTCCCAAATCTTTAGTGCTGAGTGGATCCATGAAATAATGATTGAAGTTGTGGCACGTGGAGAGGACATCACCGACAAACAATGGGAGTATGTACGAGGTTGCGTGCCAAAGATATAGTACTCATACAATTAAAACCATATTGCATTTAGTTCTTTCTTCATTTTAGCTCTCAAATTGATTGTATATTCCTTTTTGTTTTGTAGTGTCTTTCCTTTAACTCTATGTGGTCAAAGGGTCGACACTTTTGTACACGCCACATTGACGAGCATTGAGCCACCATGGATTGTGGCACCATGGACAAATTTGACACAAATGGTGATGAGGGTAGGTACTATGGGACTATTCAAAGGATACTAAAGGTTGATTTTAGAACCTTTCAAACCTTCATCTTCGAGTGCAAGTGGTTTGCAAGTGTGTTAATACGCCATGAGAATGGACTCTACATGGTGGACTCTAGTGTGTATCACACGGGGAGGTATGATAGCTTAGTTTTACCATGCAATTGTGAGTAGGTGGGTGTAAAACATTCTTATGATCCTTATTTTCTTGTAGAATATTACACATGTCACTCACTTTGAACTTCTCTTCCGCAATTTATTTATATCTCATCACTACATCAACCAAATCTTTGGCTCATAGTTCTCGTAACACCTCGGGGGGGACCATTTTTGTCACTAATGAAGTGGAGACCATCTTTGACCCTCTACCACCTACTACTTTGGATGAGGGGGAGATAGGGGATAGAGAGATCGATGATTCATTTCCCAACGTTTCCAATCTCAGTGAGCAAGATTTCCATGGACGATGATGAGATGGAAGATCTAGATGACGAGTTCAAAGATGATGAAGCCATGGCCAGCACATCCACAAATAGCAATTCAATTTCCCTCTTTATTGATTTAGGAGCCATGGCCCATGGGTTTAAATTTAGATCAAGTTACTTGTAGAGATCTTTTGGAGGATGATTTATAAACATTTTGTATATTTTATTCTATGAAACGGGTTTGTCATGTCGTCCATTCATTTTGTCTCTCCCCCTCTATCTCTTTTTTTAATTTTGACAAGCACGCTAATTTTTATCTTAATCAAGTGGGTGTGATTAATTTATTTAAGGAAAAAAACAAATGTTTGGTGATTTTTCAAGAGAATAGAAGGAAGTACTAAAAAATGTTTTAACGAGGAGCTTCTTTATTGTGTTCCTTGCTCAACACCTCTTCATAGCAGGTCTTGAGGATGTGCAAAGGTAAAGTCAGCGAGCTTGCAAAGATAATCTATCATAAGGCGGTCAATGTTGAGGCCAACTCACACAGGCTTGCAAGTCCATTGACAAAAATGCTGAGCTCCTACTTGAAGGGAAAGATAGAGCTTGAAGAAACTAACATAGGTACTACCATCCGGTAAAATGTGGGCACACTTCACTCTATCGTTATGAAAAATGAAAAATGTGGGCTCCAAAGGGGCACTTGATCAAACACTAGATAGTTTACTCTCAAGGTGAGGATGCTTTGTTGAATGGGGGGATTTCTAGTCCATCACAAAAGCATGCCATCACCAAGCTTGGAGTGTGTACATAGAATACAAGGGGTTCTACTTGTAAAACATGTCTGTCTATGTTTTTACTATAACGGTGTGAGACGGCTACCTCAATTTGTGAGGATCATTACAAAACATGATGTATGTTTGGTGGGTTGCGCTTGTGGGATATATGTAAGCTTTAACAAAGGATGTTATCCATGTTTGACTTTTCATCTCTCGCGGTGCATTTGGCATGGAGCTTTTTTTTGTAGTTTCATATTTAGTCGCATAGCCATCATTTCAAGTTTTGATATTATTTTTTAAGAGAGTTAAATCATGTTTTTAAAAAATTAGATGATTAACAAAACTGTTTGGATAGAGGGAAACTTGAATTTGAATGTCATAGCACCAAATCTCCTCCTGCGGTAATATTCTCGGTAATATTTACGACAATACTCCCGGTAATATTAGGGGTAATATCCCCGGTAATATTAGCGATAGTATTAAAAGTTCAAAAAATACTCCCTCCGTCCTTCTCTCTCTTATTTGGCAAGCCATTTTGGACTCTCTCTCTACAAACTGCAATCAATGTTTGCAAATTTTCACAATGATGCGTGATTTGCATACATTAAAAAACTATACAAACAACACTATCGCGTTTTGCAGTGATATGTAAAGATTAGGAGAAACTTGGACTCACTTTCGGGACTTTTAGTTCTAGAGAGAGAGTGGCACTCGACCAATGAGGAAGAGGCTTACATTACGTTGAAAATCGGCATTTTGGAGCAAAACTCGTTTATAAATAACGGAGAAAATAATAATTTTGTTCTTCAAATTATACAATGTCACACTTTCAAAGCATAAATGCCATAAGTCGTACTAACTCTATACCGACAAGGTTTAGAACTTGCATGAAGACTCTAGTATCTATGTTCCCCCCCAAATATTGCTTTGAGTAGTTCTACTTCCCTCTCAAAAATGTATTCCCTTTTTCATATTTGCACTAACTCTACTGTGTATTCTAGTGCACACCATGACTACCCCTCGAAGGCCTAGCACTACCATTGAATCTATTTTTTAACAGTTATTCTACAGATGATCAGACATGCATACCATCTAAACTAACTATCGAAAGTTGGGTACTATTGCAAACGAGGAAGAGGAAGAGGAGGCAACGCAATCATTTCGTGGAGAATTTCAAGGGACAAGTTAATGATTTTAAAGTGTGTGCACAAAGCAAGCGAGTGAAAGAGGTTCTCATACAACATGCTTTCCAACATGAATACTTGAGGTTGCAAACATCTCCTCCTAGTTTTCTGCAGCATCGACCCAACCGTAGGTTACTTTGAGCATATATCTCATTAAGTGCATGATTATTTTTTGGGAAAATTACCAAAATACCCCTCTAATTTGTGGAAATTCCCAAAATACCCCTCAAATTTCAAAAATTCCCAAAATACCCTCATATCTATTTTGGTTGAAGTATTGAAGCTTATCATTCCTTTATTCTTTTCTGACAATCAAGATCCGTTTTTGAGTGCTTAGCATGTAATTTGTCACAAATTACCTCGCAAAAAAGGGCAATTATATCTAAAAATAATGAAGCAATTTATCTCCAAAGCCTACATTACCTACTCAAATTCTAGTTTTAGTATCTTGTATTGATAGACAATCAGTCTTCTTATGAAAGGTACAAATTTTTTAATTTTTGAAAAAATTTAGTCTCACAACCAGGGGTATTTTGGGAATTTTGTAAATTTGAGGGGTATTTTGGAAAATTATGACAAAATATCGGGGGTATTTTGGGAATTTCCACAAATTAGAGGGGTATTTTGGTAATTTTCCCTTATTTTTTAAGGTTTAGGGTTGGTATCATGTTTGGTATGTTGCAGATATTTATCCATTGAACACGAAAGATTGGCAACCAATCGAGAGCGTAGTTGGGATTTTGGATGCTTTCCATGCATTTATTGGTGAGAAAATGTACTGAGGAAGACCGCACAAGGAGCTTGCACATAATGGAATTTTTTTAATGATATGTAATATTCAGAACCTAGAGTATCCTTTGGCTGGGGTTGTGTAACTCCTTTTCCACTTCCATCCAAGGATTGGTCTTTTCCAACTTTCCAAACTAGTGAAAGCTTCAGGAATATGTTGTTTCAGGATATACAGAAGTCCCTCAAGTATTCTATTGCTACAAAGATTGTTAGGCTAACTCTATTTATGCTTGTTGAAGTGTTTGTATATTTCTTCTTTGATGATCAAATAAGAACTACCACAACAATGTTCATTTGCAAGTTTGAGAGTTGTTTGGACTTTTAGATGATAATTGGAATAAAAAACAATCAGAGGGCAAAATCTGCATTTTGCAAAAGAAGTCCATAATTTGCAAGTACATTATAAGCTCTCAAAATTTTAGTGTCATTTTACTATTGTAGATATCATCTTGTTAGTGGGCAACTTATTCCACTCGACCAAGATATAGAGTATAACTCTGAGAACAAATGTTTAGCAATGGATATCTACTTTTGCGAGAGCCTACTTATTGTGATGGAGGCAATGCCAAGTATAACTCTTGCACAGCTTAGGGTAGATCTTACATATGCATACCTTCCAATTTTGCCATAAGTGTATGCATTTAGTCTCAAAAATAGAAAGGTACTTAATAAATGGATAAAATTCATGTCTTTAATACATTAAGATATAGATACTAGCTCTTTCTTTTTTCTCAGATTCCAAGACGCAAGGGGAAAACAACATTGTCAAAGGAGTCCCTCTCAAATACACTTCACTTGATTGCTTCCACTAGAAGCTATGTCACATACATTGTGCACACATTGAGTTTTAATGCCATGCCATCCAAGATGTCCACTCCAAAATGACAAATACAAATTTTTGTGCCGATCAAACATTGTTTCAAATTTGTACACTTTGTAAACTTGACACATTGAATTATTTCTTTAAAAATGTGTACAAAAGGGGGTTAACTACTGCTCCCTTTGCCTGCTACTTTTCTCTTGCCCCCTTCCCTGGTTCCTACCACTTCTCCCCTACCCTCTCCCTTGGTTGCTACCACTGCTCCCCTGCCCTCTCCCCCGGTTGCCCCTTCTCCCTAGGGGGATGCTAGTCTCGATTTCCATGTCTCTTCGCTCGAATGCATGGGCCTTCTCCATGGCTTTCGAGGAATCTTGCACTTGTGAAGCTTCGCTCTGTTCTTGCTCCTACCGTTGACGTGTAACCCACTCCTCTACTTTTGTAGCGTTCATATAATATTGATTGATCATGTCTTGCATGTTTCCAATCTTGTTGTGAGTCTGCTAATACCGCTGTGTCATTTTGTCCATGCGGGCCTATTCAAACTCCTCATCTCGGGACTTTTCCTCTCTTGAGCGGCTGTGCACCGAAATTATAATGTGTTGAATAGCCAGTACAAAAAACTTGTGCACATCATAGGGGCTATAGTTATGCAATTCAAGGTCCTACAGATGTGTCAAAATAAGAAAGTAAGTAAACAAGTTTCTTCTTCTAATACAAACATTGCAGCGATTCAAGCATTCTAACAAAATGCGTACTTACGTTTGGCACATCCAAAATTTGACAGAGAAGGATCATAGCATTTATAAATGTCTGCGAGCCACAAATGTATTCATCAATCTACGTGGGTACGCTGATCTATTGGTACTAAGTGGCAACACCTAGATCATGCTCTAGAAAAATGTGCTCGACACAACATACAATTTTCTGGAGGCACTACATACATAAGTGATTCACCTGCTTTAGTAAGGCATTACAAACATGCACTTTAAGCACAAAGAGCTCCTTAAGTCTTCACATGCCCTTGGAATCCCCTACTTTGCCCAGAGTTTCAATAGTAGACAACCTTTGCTTCAATGTCAAATAAAACCAGGCTCCAATGTTCACAACACAGAAACAAACCGTAAGATTAGATCGAAAATCCAACATAGTTTTGTATACTAGGACGAAACTCACCTTTGATTGTATGCAATGACCAGAAAGTGCGCTAAATCCCAATTCACTCTACTGAACTAGCCCAACAATGCCTGAAAGGAAACTCCGTTGTTGTGTAGCAAAGGCGAGATAAGTGGATCTATCACATATATTTTGTCCTTCACGTTCATGGATAGAAGTGAGAAAGCATGCCTAACACACAAAATTGCTAGTGATTAGATTGGTTAGTGGATATATATAGGACATAAGGAAGTGAATAGTGGCCTTCAAAAGATATCAAGGGCCCCTATTCGCTTGGTTCCAAACCCCAATAGTGCAACGACATGAGTCAAAACAAAGCTACTAGGGGCCTTCAAAAGATACCAAGGGTCCATGTTCACTTGGTTGTAAACCCCAATAGCACAACAACATGGGTGAAAACGAAGCAAAAAAGAGCCTTCAAGAGATACCAAAGGTCCCTATTCGCTTGATTTCAAACCCTAATAGCACAACGGCATGAGTCAAAACCAAGCAAATAGGGGCCTCCAAAAGATACCAAGGATCCCTATTCACTTGGTTTTGAACTTCAATAGCACAACTCCATAAGTAAAAAAGAAGCAAATAGGCGTCTAGAGATGAGATCCATTAGCAATGGCATGAGTCAGAATGAAGTGAATAAGGACTTCAAAAGATATCGAAGGTCCCTATTCGCATGGTTTTGAACCCCAATAGCGCAACGGCATGGGTCAAAATGAAGAAAATAGGAGCCTTCAAAAGATATCGAAGGTCCATATTCGCTTGGTTTTGAACCCCAATAGCGCAATGTCATGAGTCAGAACAAAGCGAATAGGGCCCTTTGGAATTTCCAAGGATCCCTATTCGCTTTTTCCTGACCCCAAAGCTTTCATTTGGAAGTGAATGGGGTATAGGAGGGCCTCTTTATTTGGCAGTTTAAGGGAATGCTTAAAGCTTAAGCCAAGTTTGACCAAGCCTAAAAGAGAGGGAAAAAAAGTCTATGCTCAAATTTTAAAAAAATCCATTTCCATATTTTGTATTTGAAAATAGTCTATTTAGTAACCCAAAAGAGAGGTGGATAAATGAATTAAAAAAAATATTTTTTCCACATCTCTTCTCTCTCTAACATATAAAACACTCTCTCTCACTTATATCTCATTAAGCAGGCACTTTTTAGTCTCCCCCTGCCAGAAAAGCAGATTTTCCACATTCTCTCGCTGCATTCTGTCTCTCTCTTTCCCCCCCTTTTCCCTCTTTTCACTTTCCCCTCCCAATCATTAAGGAGACATTCTTTGCTGCCTACTTTTGATAAGTGTAGATCCTCCAAGGTTGTAGATCTGCTCTCTCTTTCTTTATTCTCTCTCTCTCTCTCTCTCTCTCACACACACACACACACACACACACACACACACACACACACACACACACACACACACACACACACACACACACACACACACACATGCTTCTCCCACTCAAGCTCTAGCTTGGAGAAATGGAAAACTCCAGTATCTCTGTCTGCAACAACATTTCTCTCTCATGATCAACCATTTGAATTTGAGTTGCAATCCCTCCCTTTCTTCCCTCCACAACATAATCATTTCCTCCTATCTCTGAGTACTCTCCACTTATTTCCTCCATAGCCAGCTTCACCTGCTTGTAGCATCCCATTACACATTCTCTCTCTATTTTTCTTGATTAGCTAACATAAATGTCATTCCATACCCTACCACTATAAGACATTACTGACAAGACAAAACAATATCGATTAAAGGCTGATTTAGAGCAGGAGTACGCTACGGTGTGACTTGGCACATATAATCCTCATATAATTCCAATGTTGCAGATCAGCTATGAAACCTTGAGTGCAAGGCATTCAACTTATGGGTTGATAGCCATATTTACCGAGGTGATCCAATGACCAATGCATCAGTGCCCTTTCGTAACATCACTGAGCTACAATGTTTTATTGGAGATATGAGAGAGGGATCATTTGGCTACTTGTAATGTATCCAACATTTTGCGATAAAAGTATTTTATTTACTTTTCAAATATTAAAGGTTTGTATTTGGCTGAAAGCATGCAATGGTGGTACAAAAAAAGGATCTTTTTTGTTTGTACCTAGTTGGTACTTGTACAAAAGCAAGAGGTTGTTTCGGAGGGAACCGTTTTTGGCCTCTAAAATTAAATGGTGTAGGAGGGAAGCTAGTAAAAATCAAAAATCCAATGACCACTCCATTTGAAGAGACATCGTGGGTGGGGCCAATGATGGATTGGAGTTACAGCACGTTTGAACTCGTGTGACGTGGCATGTGTGTCCTACGTAGTACCATTGTCTTTTCGTAGTTGTTCTCGACTGCGCAACGTTGTCACAAAGCTCTCAGGCATCACCTTCAGGATTCCCCTATGCAGCTAGCGTGGTCTCTTGTTGTGCACCCGCGCCACAATGAGGACGCCCGCGAGGAAGTCTGCTGCTGCCAAGGGTTCACGTGACAAAGGCAAGAAGCCCAAGACAGTGGATGCAACCTCCCCCCTCAAAGGCACAAAGTATCCCCAAAGCATCAACACACCGAACACTAGGGCTAGCAAGGGGAGCATTTCTGTGGAGAAATTAGCAAAGTCTGCAGCACCTTTTGCCGAGGACGAGAATCGGTCTTCAACTAAAACAAGAGGTTGGTGTTTCTACGCTGTCATGTCCTGTTACAGGATTTGATTTTGTTTCATGAGAGGTAGCTATGTCAAAGGTTGTAAGGTAATTGCATGCAAGTTTATGTACCGTTTCTTGCTCAAGAGCCTTGCATTATGCATTCATGAAAGCATATGTGCCTTGAACCAAACACAATTTTAGGAGAAATTTCAACAATTGCACGAGTGTATTTTTTCATCTATGCATTGCATGTAAGTCAATATTTTTTTTCTTGCTCAGGAGATTTGCATTTCTATCCTTTTTTTTTGCGTTGCATGCATTCATGATTCAAGCATATGTGCCTTTAGGCGAACACAATCTCAGGAGATTTTTCAACAATTGTGAATGTATTGTTTCATCTATGCATCTATGCAAAAGGGTCTTCTTGTATCCCTATAATCATACCCTGTAGGCCAAGAGGGTTTACTAAGAAAATGAGGAAGTTTAGAGTTCAAAATATGGTACTGTACAATGATAACTCTGTATAGCCTCAAATTTGGTCAGTACCAAATTGTGCATTGGCAAGGTCATCTGTGTGACCAAAGGGTTGTTTAGGGTGTAGGGTTTAGTTTGACATTGCTGAAATGTTGCCAATAGAAGGTCATTTAGGAAGCATGCTTAGGTATTTTGGATTGGTGGACGGAGGGCATGTCTAACATTTGAGCTTTGTGTTTCCACATTGCAGGCAAAAACAAAATGGAAGAATACCCTATTTTGACCAAGTTCTGTTATACAACCGAGGAGCTTCATGAAGAGTATGGTCTCAGCATGGAGGGGGTGCTTGCAAAGGATCTTAGGGATGAAGACCTCCCTCACGACGAGTGGATGATGGTGTTCAAGCAAAGCTACCAAAAGAATGCAAAGATCTACCTGAATCACGTGCACCCAATACTCCTTGAAGATTGCAGGTTCCTCTTCCACAAGGTATATCAAGCCCCTCCATCTTGTGGGGAAATCACTGCGAAGTTCGTGCTGCTATGCTTCTGAGAGATGCCATGTGGAAACTAAGGACCCTGCGTGCCATAAAGTCACATGGGCGAGGTTTGGAGAGGCAGTACTGAACATGTGTGCCAGCCACCCGGGAGGGTTAGAGCGGAAGGTCGAAACTTGGCGAAGGGCAAACGGTGCCTCCCACGATGGTTTAGGATCATCTATTAAGAAGAGCCGCCTTACGCAAAGTGGTAGTAACCTCTGTACAGAGGTCGACCCCCCACAACTTCACGTAGAGTCGCCTGATTATGTTATAGAATTTGAAATTATTGTCGAGAGAGTGCCTCAGAAAAGTGCAGCTACATCGGACAGGCTGAAAGATCTGAAATCATCTCTGCAGTAGAACAAGGAAACATTATTGAGAGCTGAGGGTTCCAATGTTGTTGTGAAGCGGATAAAGGATGATATAGAGCACTGTGAAGTGCAACTTGCAAAACTAAAGCAAGAAAACCCTTTCAATGATGAGGACATCAAAGAGGTTGAGGCTGATCTGGGAGCCAGTCGGCACATGCTTCGTCGACTTGGAAACAGTGAGGACATGCTGAAGCTAGAGAAGGAGGTTCATCTACAACAAGTAATTCCCATCATGTCTTAAGAAAGTGATTTTGGTAGTGCATGCAGATTTTTAGTATCTATAAATTCTGCTTTGCTAGTTTAACAGAGTTTGGTGGTTTTGCTTCTGTATGGCAGCTGCATATTCTAGGTAGATTGCTAGGTCCAGGTGGATTTTTTGAATTTCCTCTATGTTATTTTGGTACTTTTTGTCCATACTGGTATCTTTTGGGTTTTTTTTGGATATTCTTTCTTGTTTTGGTATCTTCTATCATGTTGTTTTTAGTAGTTTGGTAGTCTGATAAATCTGCTGTTTTGGTAGTTCTAGTTGTGTTGCTAGTACCACTAAACCCTTACAGGTAGCTTTTGGTAATGCTTTGGTAGTTTCTGGAGTGGATCTAACAATGTTCTTTTGGTAGTTTTGGCTGCTTTTGGGTCGTTTATTGGTGGACTTGGGTGTATTCGTAATGCTTTTGGTACTAACTGGTAGCATTTGGTACTATTCTGGCACTCCCTTTGGTAGTTTATGGTTCTTTTGTAACGACACTACTTTGAATGTATTGGTACTTGTAGGGTTTTAGGGTAGCTTCTTACAATGCTTTTTTGGTGGCTGTTAGGATTTTTGGTACTAATTGGTAGCTCATGGTTATGATTTGGTACTAATTGGTAGCTCTTGGTTATGATTTTTGGTACTAATTGGTAGCTCATGGTTATGATTTGGTACTAATTGGTAGCTCCTAGTTATGATTTTTGGTACTAATTGGTAGCTCATGGTTATGATTTGTTACTAATTGGTAGCTCCTGGTTATGATTTGGTACTAATTTTGGTAGTTTACGGTTGTCTTCTTGCATTGATGACCCGCTAGTTTTTGGTACTAATTGGTAGTATGATGGCTTTGGTACTGTCTGCTAGGTTCTGGTACTGATTAGTAGTATGATGGCTTTGGTACTGTGTGCTAGTTCGGTACTAATTGTTAGTATGATGGCTTTGGTATTGTCTACTAGTTTTTGGTACTAATTGGTGATGGCCTTGGTACTGTCTGCTAGTTTTTGGTAGTAACTAGTAATATAATGGCCTTGGTACTATCTGCTCCTGTTTGGTACTAATTGGTAGTATGATGGCCTTGGTATTGTCACTAATTGGTAGCATGGTGCCTTTGGTACTGTCTGCTAGCTTTTCGGTTCTAATTTGAGACTGTTTGTATTGCTGCTGGTTGACAACAGGCTAAGTATGATGTGCTGGAGGCAACATGGAGGGAAGCACAAGGCCATGTCCTATTTGTGAAGCAGATGATTGCCGATGTTCATCATGGGAAGAGATTTATGTTATATCCTAGGCCCCAAGTTGTTGATTCGGGGGAGATGATCCATGTGTTTGGAATGTGTGTTGCATGTGGTGATCTGTTGGAGTGTGCAGGAGTTGTAGGAACCTTTATGCTTGAGTGCTGACATCAATATCACCCCCTTTTCTTTAGTGCTTTGCTACTAAGCAGGGATCATTGTGTCAAACCTGGTTGTAACATGGTGATCCCCGAGGTGGCAAAGTCTTGGGTCGGTGGGCATCGTGGTGTGAAGAGTAAGTATGTGTGTGTTCTGAAAATCATATGCTTACCTGCACTGAATGTGAGGTTGCTGTCTTTATCTGTTTTTGGAGAGGAAGAGGATGCTGCAGCGGTTGGGCCCGGTGGGAAAAATGGACAGGCAATCAAGGATGGACGAGATGCTAGAAAATATGCTACAAGTCATGCATGGGAGGAGGATGAGGATACTGCACATATAAGGGATGTTCTCCGGGATTTAAAGCATGGTGGTGTGGAAGGGAAAGGGACATCATTGCGATACCATGCGGGACAGCGAAGAAAACAGTGACTGTGAGGACAACGATGCTAAAAGGAATAAAGACAATGTTGGAGGTAAAGTGCCTCACATAGTGGAGCTGGATGGATTAGATTCTGCTGCCAAGGGGCTTGAGGATCGAGTCACTAGCGAGGACAAGAACAGGCAAAGGGAAGGTGCAGGGGAAGATGCCACTATGGGGGAGGAGGACAAGAAGGAGGTTGAGGGGGAGGCCAAGAGGGGGGTGGAATCCAGGGATGACAAATGTGAAGAGGATGCGAGGAAAGAGGATGACGGGGAGTTTTCCAATGCTACACTTCTACAGTGCAATATAGTGCCCAATTTGGTACTGTACAATACCAAATTTGGTATTGTATAGTACAATGCAATTTTCCAATGTTACACTGCAGTTTGGTACAATGCAGTTTTCCAATGTTACACTTCTACTGTGCAATATTGTACCACAATATGATACTGTATAGTACCCAATTTGTACTATATACGATTAAATTTGGTACTGTATAGTATCAACTTTGGTACAATACAGTATCAAATTTTGTACTTCTTGTGTCATAGTGGTGCTCTTTTTTTTATATAATGTTCGCATTGTATATTTTCCACCACTCATTTGGACTGTTGGTATTGTAGTAAGATCTTGGTGGCAAGATGAGACACAACCAAACACAACACTTGCGGCTGATCTGGCTAGTAAACCTGGCCTGTTGATTGTGCTTGACCTAATGGGGTCTTATTGACA
This sequence comes from Adiantum capillus-veneris, assembly GCF_014529385.1. Classification (NCBI taxonomy): domain Eukaryota; kingdom Viridiplantae; phylum Streptophyta; class Polypodiopsida; order Polypodiales; family Pteridaceae; genus Adiantum; species Adiantum capillus-veneris. The sequence continues at coordinate 92,075,842 of NC_140941.1, read as the reverse complement.
AGCTACATAGAGCTACCAGAAGGCCTTTGGGTTTTGGCTGATGAGCTCCAACCACGGATCATCCATGTCAATAGCTCGCTGGTTTGTTGTGTAAGGCCAGATGCTGACGAGTTCATACAAACTCTTAAGAAGAAATCCAAGATAATTGTGTGGTCCCTGCTGTAGAAGGCAAAAATTGATAGATATGTTGAACGCTTGCTTCCCCCAGCATGTGAGGCAGAAGTATTTTGCAGGTAACAATGCCTTGAGTGCTTTAGATGTTAAGCTACTTAGACTTCTAACCGCCTTTATGGCATGGCATGTATACTATCACAAGAAGACTGTGAGACCTCGTGGCAGAGTATGGCGGAGGTGCCGCACGTGCCCGACGATGTGGCCAAAAATCCTATTTTTCTGAAGAACCTACGAACAGTGTGGGCAAGGCACCCCCATTTTGATGCTAGCAACACAATACTGGTGGATGACTGCAGATACAAGTCGCTGAAAAATGACTATGAGAATTGTCTTATGAACCTCTGTGGTTGAAAAAGATTACCCTTTTTACCTACTGGACCGTATTTTGCCCTGGTTGCAAGGATGGATACATGATCGGTACCCAACAGCATACACTCGCAAAAACCCAATTTTTGACACACAAGAAGATGTCTCTCCATACGTTGCTGATTAATTCATACAGATGAAGGGGTACTCTTACAGATTAGATCCCCTTGACCTAGGAGATTCCTAAAGTGTTGTACTTGGTGAACTTGTGTATCATGTCACATAAAATGTAATGGAGATTCCTGAACTTTGGTACTTGAACCAAATTTGTATCTTGTCGTGCACATATATAATGGAAACCCACTATTTTTGTACACTATCTTGGAGCTTGAACTATACTGTCTTTTTTCTGGTGTTGTCTAGTAGTTTCTAGTCTACAAGCATCTTATTTAAGATCCCTGACATTGGTGTTAATACAATGGTATTAGTAAGTACCAGTACTTTGTGTATCTGGGTGTTACACAGGACCTGATTTGGTACTCACAGTACCAACTTTTGGTACTTCCTGTCCCGGGGAGGTCACCTAAAAAAATGTAACATATCACGTGAGTTCAATAGAAGGGTATTTAAAGTTCTTGAAACTTACAGAAATATATATATTGAAAGGCATTATTTTTTCAAATTTGAAAAAAACTTACAGATTTTAAAAGAAAAGGGTACAATATATTCTTAACAAAATTCACAGATAAGGGGTTTTACAAACATGTCTTGAACGCACGTGATATGGTAGTTTTACACATAGTGAACCCCCCGAGCTTCCTGTCTTGTGATTATGCAAAGTTGGCTAAAGTACCAAATCTTGGTACTTCTTGTCATTATTTTGGTACTGGTTAGCACCCTTTTGGTATTGGTTAGTATAATTTAAGTTCTGGTTAGGGGCAAGTCTTAAGAGACAATCAGTAATTGGAGACCCTGCTGTGCATACTTGTATTTTGGTAGCCTAGGGTTGCATCTTGGATCCATAGTCTTGTGATTATGGAAAGTTGGCTACAGTTCCAAAGTTTGGTACTTCCTCGCATCACTTTGGTACTGGTTAGGACCCTTTTGGTATTGGCTACAGTACCAAAGTTTGGTACTTCCTGGCGTTAGGACCCTTTTGGTTAGTATTATTTTGATACTGATTAGGGTCAAGTTGGTGCATATCCAGGCAGTTATTTTACATCAATCTCAAGTACTGAACAGACGAAGTGAAGGATAGAAAGAACAACAGTAAACCATGATGACAACAAGATATATCCAGGCAGTTATTTTACATCAATCTCAAGTAAGTACTGAACAGAGGAAGTGAAGGATAGAAAGAACAACAGTAAACCATGAGGACAAAAAGATATAACCAGGCAGTTATTTTACATCAATCTCAAGTACTGAATAGAGGAGGTGAAGGATATAAAGAACAACAGTAAACCATGAGGACAAAAAGATATATCCAGGCAATTATTTTACATCAATCTCAAGTACTGAACAGAGGAAGTGAAGGATAGAAAGAACAACAGTAAACCATGAGGACAAAAAGATATATTCTAACCAAGAGGAAAAGCATGGACTTGCCCACTTAGGGGTTTTGGCATTGTGTAACTTCAAGTATCATGGATGCACCATCATCACTATCATCATCATCATATGGCATGCTATTGTATATGTTCTCATATACTTCAGCCGATAACTTGAACTGATTAGGGACTCCAACAATAGGCTCCATCGGGAAACGTATGTCCCTTACAAGATGTGAGTAGATCATGACTACAGGTGTCTGATCCAGTAAGCTATATGTATCAACTTTTCCTTCGACTTGGCCATAGTAGAAACCTTCAACAACCTTCTCGCCTCTAACAATCTTGTTATGCCACATATTCTTTTGTGATCTCACCGTCTAGTAAAACTCCTTCGTGCATTTGATAAGGTAGAATTCCTCTTTAATCTTGGCTGCTTTGACTGCAAAGTTATCCCCAATGGACAACATTTCACATAACATTTCAGGGCTTCCTTCATGCAACGACAGGTTAGAAACTTGGCTCATTGGCACAAAATCTGAATATCTATCATCCTCCTCATCATCCTCTTCATCATACCTTCTTGTATTTACAGACTCCGGCAGTGGTTTGATGGAAACATATTTCCATTCTTCTGTGTAGTCTATTTTTGCATCTTCTCCATAGCCCACTCATACATGGATCACAGAAGCATGAAAGGGTTCGAAAGCGCACATCACATGGGTTGTCCTTTGAATACCCATCAGCACAATGAAATGAGCGGGAGCCCACAATGCGCTCACAGTCCCATTGCAGATCGTGTTGCACATCATCCACGCCAATAAGCCAGAAGATTCTCTGTGTAGTACACCTGTGAGACTGATCTCTTGGGTGGCTGAAATGTTGCGTTCAAAAATTTCACCTCATCAGCAGCACACTTCATAGGCCAGCCATCTCGTTTCAATTCCTCATGTGTCAAGGTTCTCTTGATGACTGCCCCTGCCCCATCATGCTCTCCTTTTCCATGCCCGGATGCTGAGAAGTTATGCATCATGTGCAAGCATGTCATCTGATAGTACCTGGCCACAAAATAGTAAGGTCTACGTGCTTTGAATTGTGAAGCCGCACCATCTGACCACACCCAATGGTGCTACAAACAATGTCCTTGCTATTTCAGCCACCTATCATGAAGCAAGAGACAATGTTGTACAAACAACGTATCATGCTGCTTGTCATCAGATATATAAAAGTGCATTGTCTTTTGAACACCACCTACTGCATTTCTTACATAAGTGATGTGCACAAGTATTGTGACTTGGGTAGACCACCAATGTATTGGCTAAATCTCATTCTGAATTTTAAAAGAATAATTCTCTGCAAAGTCAATAATTGATACAACGACATTGCTAGGAAACCTTGAGCAAACAATCCTTGAATTGTTGGGCTTGCCAACAAAAGACAAATTTGTGCTTGATGAAGCCTGTGAGGTGGGCTGAAAACAGGCTAAGAAAAGTAGCACTTTTCATCCATCGCACAATCAAGTCCTTTCTCTTCTTCTCACTCCCACCTGCATCAAGTTGTCTTGTTCCAACATCCATTAAGACCTTCACAGACACCTCCCTGCTATCATCTGGTATCTCATCGGGACAAAATATCAACTTTCGTACACCACATTGGGAGCAGTCCCCCATCAAGAATTTTTTGGCATGGTATTCACTATCTCTTGGCTTTGGGCACATGATGGATTCCCACATACTAGTGATGTGATGACATACTACCTGGTTTGCAAAACACTCTCCTATATCATCACTTCTACAGCACATGGAGCAAGCGCAAAGGTGACCTTTCCCATGATGCCCAAACTTGTTTTTCCGCATCTGATTAAAAGCCTCTTTGAAATAGAGTATCTGCACATGGGATACACAACAGTAGGTATACCGCTCTTTCAACTTCCGAACAAAGTACGGCTTTAATGCCTCAAAGCATCTAAGAGACATGACCACTGTAGGGTGAGTCTTCTTGAATCTTTGGTATAGCTCTACCTGTGGAACCAATACAATAAGAGTTAGAAAATTCCAACTTCATGCAAATGGTTAAATGCCACTAATGTGCAGTAGTACCAAAATTGGTTGTATAGAGTACCAAAGAATATATTGTAGAACCAAAATTGGATGTAAGCAGTACCAAAGATTTTAATGTAGAACCAAAATTGGTTTTAAACATTACCAAAGATAGTAATGTACCAAAATTGGATGTACACGCTACCCAAGCTCGTACTGTAGTACCAAAATAGGTTGTAAATAGTACCAAAGATAGTACTGTAGAACCAAAATTGGATGTAAAGAGTACCAAATATTGTATTGTAGAACCAAAAATTGGTTGTAAACAGTACCAAAGATAGTAATGTACCAAAATTGGATGTACACACTACCAAAGATCGCATTGTAGAACCAAAATTGGTTGTAAACAAGTAGGCTTTGGTAAAATAGAGTGAGGCTTTGGTACTAAAGATTGAGGCTTTGGTGCATGTAGGGACGGAAAAGGTACTATAAAGAGGCTTTGGTACTGTACGTATAGGCTTTGGAATCACTAGTATGTAGCAGACTACCAAATTTGGTACTGCACAGGGGCTTTGGTTCTTTACAGAATAGCTTTGGAACTACATAGGAGTGCATTGGTACTGTATATAACCTTTGTAAGGTACTGCATACCACCACTACCATATAGCAGACTACCAAATTTGGTACTGCACAAGGGCTTTCGTTCTATAAAGGATAGCTCTGGAACCACCCAGGAATGCACTGGTTCTGTATACAACCTTTGTAAGGTACTGTATACCACCACTGCCATATAGCAGACCACCAAATTTGGTACTATCTTGACCAAATCATCCTTAAGAATCACCCAATAAATTACAATTGCTAAGATTTGTTGGTACGTGAGAGTCATCAAGTAGATGCACAGGATGCTTGACAACAATATTCCTTTCGATTCTCTTCTTACATATGTCCTTCTTGTTATGTGAAACTTTGGTTTTTGATGTCCAAAAGGCATACACCAAATCTCTTGTTTCATTAGTGATAATGGTTCCTTGTGGAAATTGTCTCTCACAAGCACTCAATCGCAACACTTGATCCTCATCTTTATTCTCCAGCCTTGAAGTTGCAGAGCAGCTATATTCCTTCGATAGACACCTAGGACACTAGAAATTTTGGATTGGTTTATAGAGGCTACAACTGTACTATTGTTCAAGATCATCGTCAGAGAGGTTCTCTTAACAAAAAGCTCACTTGCTGAGTGCGGGACCTTAATTTGAGCCAAAGTGTTGCGCACACCCGATAGAACGGTGTCTTCGACATTGTTGAAATTTGATTTTTGTAGATCAAAAAATGTCAGGTGGTCCAATAGTTGCTGAAATATTTCCTTTTGCTCATTCCTTGATAGCCTGAGTGTTTGCTTGCGCCAACATCGTGCCACCGCTGCACAAATGTTCTTCCTTGACCTGGCTTTTGGTAATCCAAGTGCAAAAGAAGGATGTCGTTCTTTCCTTCTCTGTTCGCGTTTCTTTGTAGCTCAATAATCACGAAGAAAAGCTTGCTTAGTGACACATGTTTCAATGGAACTGACAATGGGATGGTTTTGTATATGTTCATCGATGCGTGATTCCTCCTCATCCAGCTCATTGAAATAGAGTAGCTGTGAGTCACCCGAGCGGTAAACTCTTGTAGTATTGTCCATTGGCAAGGAGCAAGACACACACACACACACACACACACACACACACACACACACACACACACATGCAGCAGTGGTCAACAAACATCAATTAAAACCAAGGTTTCGTGTGCATCTTTTTGGTGCAGAGAGTGAGAGAGAGAGAGAGAGAAAGAGATGCAACGGCTGGTCAACCAGAGCTCAGATTGCTAATGGAGAGAGAGAAAAAGAAAGAGATATAACAAGAGAGAAGTCCAAGTTCGCTGGCTATGGAGCACGGAAGGTGCACAGGAGCAACACAACCGTGTGGAGAGAGAGAGAGAGAGAGAGAGAGAGAGAGAGGTGGTGTCGTGAAAGCCAATAACCATAATGTGGGTCTAGCCCTCTCCCCCCACCTCCTCTCTTGTAGTGGTCCCTCCAAATAGTGAAACGTCTGAAAACAAAGAAATATATGGCCCCTCTCCATTTCCAATTAAAAAATCCAATTTATACACAAAAGAACCCCCAAGCCCATGTTGTGTCAAGGACAGTCCTTTCTGTACCACCATTGCATACTTTTAGCCATTTTGTTAAGTCTTGAAGCTTTCAAACGTAAGAATCGGATCGAAAATCGGACTCTAGAACTATTAATTAGGACCCTTATTCACTTGAAAACAATGGGTTGATGGGAAACTTAAGCCTCAAGCCTATTTCTAAAGATAAGAGTTGACTCTTAAGAACGAGAGAGTATTTTTAGAAAAAGGGGAGTATTTTCAAAAAAGAAGAGGAGAGAGTCAAGTTTAGAGTTTTTGTCTTGAAATCCAAGCTTCTTCTAAAATTGGAGAATCGAAATCGTGCATCGAATTCCGTGTCCTAAAAATTTTAATAAAAATAAATAAATAAATAAATATTATAAAAAAAAGAGCCATGAACGTACGCAAACTTATCTCCCTTTGCTTCCCTCTATTCTTAGCCTTGAGAGCCTATATAAAGACCCCTCTTTCCTCACTTTCAAAACACAGACACACATTCTCAGAAGCGAAAGCTCTCTTGCCTTGACGTCGGAGTTACCTTCTCTCCCTTAAGCTCTCTCCCTCAAGCTCTTACCTTCAAGCTATCTCCATCTCCATCTCTCTCTCTACCATCATCGTGTTGCCCTTCGGATTCTTGAGTTCTCTCTCTCTCTTTTCCTTTTCTTTTTCGTGTTACGATGGCCCCGAAGCGAGTGACCCTAAGCTCAAAGGATGCTCATGTCGTTCCATCTTCACGGAAGGTGCAAAGGAAGGTATCATCTACTCCAATCATAACTCAAGTGGAGGTATCGAATCCGAAAGAAGGAGAAATCGTCCAACATCAAATACTGGAGGTAATCGAACATGCTACTAATCCGGTAAGACAAATTTATAATTTTTCATTGCTATTAATGTTGGCCTAGGAAGTCAAGCATAGGGAATCCCTTAAATATCCAAGAAACGTGATTCTATCACAAGAAATAAGCATATGTTTTCATAGATTAGTGATAGAACTGTTTGATAAATTATCCATGTTTGTTGAATTATTATTGCTTAATAAATTGTTATTGTTTGATAAGTTGTTACTGATTGATATGAAGAATTGGTTGATCATGTTTGAAGAATCATCTAAAGAGAAGAATTATTGAATATCTTTTTCTTCTAGCGGACAGCGAGATGATTCCGCGGTTAGCGGAGATTAAGCTGAGGTTATTGGCTCTCTTTTGTTTCTCGCGATTAGTGGGATGCCTCGCGCGTAGCGGGATGCCTGGCGGCGGTTAGCAAGATGCCTCGCGGATAGTGAGATGCCTCGTGGTAAGCGAGATGGGAAGGTTGCGCAATTCGTGGTTAGCGAATAAATCCTTTGTAAAGGCTCTGTTGGTTAGACAGAGAAAGTCCGCGGGTAGCGACAACTCATGAGAAATTGGAAAAGTTATTTTTGTTGAATTATAGGGCTGTCTTCATTAGGCCTTGCTTGAATTGTTTCGGTATTGTTTGAAGGGCTTAATAAAAGAACCTGTGTTTGGAATTAATTAAGAAACACTGTTTGTATATGTAAAACAGTGTGGTAGTAATTAGAAAACAAGATAAAAAGTGTGAGTATGGGATGGAAAGTGGGGGCTAGCTCAGGTTGCCAGTCAAGGATAGGTGATCTCGATTAGTCGAGAAACTCTCCACTCCCTCGTATTAAGAGAAGCAAAAATAGAGGCTCATTGTGCCAAGAGTCGAGAGGTTCCAAATATACGTGCCCCTGAAAGCTATGGACCCCAAATAGTTGATACTTTTCACAAGATTACTAGTTAGTTTAAATTAAGTTTCATATCATATTTATGGTTTATGGATGGCGGCCGTGCCTCTTAAACGTGGAAAAAAGGCGTTGTTTATGGATTCTAAATATATCAATGAGATTTCATCTTTATGTTAGAAAGTAGTTTTCATTAGAATCCTTGATTTATCGACCTGGCTTGTGACATATGACCCTTATAAACACGTAAATGATGGATAGAGGACTTCCTCTCTTCTGTTGCTTGTATCTCTACTTTGTGGAAATGGAGTAGGGTGTCCTCAATGGAAAAAGAGAATAAAGGAAGGCCATCTATCAAGTCGCCCCAATCTTCTCGGGGTTGGGGACCTCACAGTACAGTTGGAGATTGTATGCAGCTTTTATCAATGAAAGAAAAGCAAGAAAACATCTTTGTGCTGCCTATTCATCATTGCAAGAGAAGTATGTGAAATAGATTCAACAAGTTAGAGAGGAAGCCAATGAGAAGACAAAGCAGCTAAACGATGAGATCGTGAAGCTTAATAAAAAAGTAGAGCATCAAAAAATGGAGCAAGAGTGTCGTCTAGACAATTACGTTCAGCTACAACACACTGCGCTTAATATGCACCGGTGAATCAATCATCTCACACACATTCATTGGGCTACCACATTTGCAAGTGCAAGAGACATGCGATGTCTATGCTATCTTCAAGTGGTGGAGCTCAAAAGAAACGTATCCGTCAAACTCATTAGGGATACAAATGCAAACTTCTAATTTCTTACTTTTTTTTATAGGTTGCTGTAATATTTTTTCAATATGCACAAACTTGGCTCGGATGATGATGGAAATCGATTCTGATGCTCAAATGACTGGACATACTCTATTGCAGCATATCATCAAGCCAAAGGAGTTGGTGGAGCTATTGGATGATCTATCCAATGTTGTCATTGCTAATGTTTTGTGCCATAAGTATTTCAGTGAGCTAAAGAGCATTGTGTTGCCTCAGGAGATTATGGAAGTGTGTGACAACGTAGGAATAAGTTTCAAGGCCTACGAAGATTTGTATAGAATTGTCACACTAGGTCATAGAGCAAAAGGTTTGTTTAGGTTGCTACCAACACCTTGTAGTGTCAACATTGCAAAAAGATGCGCCAATAATGATGTTGCAAGCTTGTTGGGTGAATTTCAAATGTAGAGGATTCCATGCCATTAGAAGAGAGAAAATCCTTTCGTTACAATGAGCTCAATAATGTCTATGTTGACTTGTTGAAGCTCCGAGAGTCAATGATCAGATTTTATGGGTTGATAGAGGAATAGTGTAATGGCAAAGTTATATATGTGATGAAGCTTGATGAGTGAAATATTTTCAAATGCCAATGGATCAAAAGGGTAAGCGTTACACTTATGAACAGAACCTTGTTGGGGTCGATGCTGAGCTAAATGCCAACGAGAAGGGAAACACCTATTTAGGTGTTCAATCAGAGATGAATATTTGGTGGTTGGCACCTTTTCATCTCCCACACGAGACACATGAGTCCCTCAAATGGTATTTTAATCACACCCCAATCGTTGATGTCATTCGGCAACAACAAGAAGAACAATGATTGCAGGTCTCGGGTCTCGGTACGTTCCAAGGGGAGTGGCATTTGGCAAGAGACTTGAGAACTCTCAAGTGTATGTTAGTGTGCAAGCAAGGTGCGATGACCCTCTTTCCATGCATTTATTGGTGCCATAGCCAAGTCTCATTGGGAACTGAGGGCAAGGGTGCAAAGTCCAACAAGTCAAAGGGCGGTAAGGGTAAGGGTAAGGGTGGAAAAGCTACAGTCAACTCTGTGAAAGGTGTGCCCACTACACAAACAGTGGGTAAAGCACTACAACAATGGTTTCAAGGTATCCTCAGTTGTTGTAACCAGAGTGTACCCCCTAATTGAGACATGGACTATCCAAATTGGGATCCTATTCTATTGATTTCTTTGATAGATGTGCATATATGTGTACACTCTTCATGCCCGTATACAAATTCTTGACAAGTTGCTTATGATCCATATTATCTATGCTTGGAATATGGAGCCTGCAAAAAGAAGAGAAGAGTGTATAAGAGAACTCAAATCTATTCTATCAAGTGTTGGTCTACATGGGGGTGCAGTTGAGTTATCAAAGGACAAGAAGACATCTCGAAGTACACAAGATCGTCCTAACAAAACATGTATGGATGGTAGTAAAGCTAGGCATTTTCTTTTAGACTATTCTGACTCCCAAAGTCCCTATGAGTTTTAATTGTGGAAAAAGGTGTGTGACATTACCACCTACAGAGGTAATGAAGCAGCCCTAGGAATTAAGCGTGCTTGTGTGTGGCAGTCTATATATGATATTTTTTGTTTTCTTGAAAAGGAAAAGCTAACTTGTGCTGAGATATCCATCTTAAATTTTGTAATCAATAGTTTCACAGCGCAAATGGTGGATGCCTGGGGGGAGATGCACACAACACATTACATGGTGGGTTGAACACTTTGTCTTTGCAGTAAAAAAACATTAGTGTTCGAACTAAAGTTTAATTGTTTTTTAGCACATTATTTTTTCACATAGCTCATTTTTTCTCGGCACATATGGTTCATTGGGCATCTTGAGTAGCCAAGGAATGGAGCACTCACACTATCAAGCAAAAGCAATGTATTTTAAAAATACACGGCACGAAGGTGGAAGGAAAAAGAGCAATGCCCTATACGAAATGTTCAATTGGTTCTGCAAAGTTTTAGTAGGGAGAGAGAGGAAGAAGACTAGACTACAAAGAAGTTTGAAATGCAGAATATAGAAAGTGGTTAGCATGAGGCAATTGCAATCATATCATGCTTCAAGTGAAAAAGATCGATTCTGGTGATGGTTGGAGACAAGGCGACGAAATGGCAGGCATTGGGTGGAAAACCAGTAAATTTATGACACTAACTGCTTCTATTGTAAACATGCAATGTAATGCCATGTGATTTATTGACGCCCCAATTAGTGGTTATGTGGGTCAAGTTTTGTCTATGTTAGAGTTTTTTAAAATTTTATTAGTATTATTGAGTTTTTAAGTTTATTTTTAGTACTATATAATTCAAAACTCACAACTTGAAGTTCATTTCTTGTTTGTGTTGAGATGTCGAGCTCTACACCTTGAGCTGGCATCCACTATGGGTCTTGGCCGCTTACGGCAGTTACTCACTGGCGCGTTAGGTGACCGACACGGAGGATCTCTGCCGGTGATTCTACAGCTGGACTACACTTATAGTGCCAGCCTAGTACGCTTCTAGCGAGTTCACACTTAGTGACCGCATGTACATATGTGCTACTTTTCAGCTTTAGCACTTAGTCATTTTGTACTCTCTTTTCTGTGAAGAAGAAGAAGAAGCTTTCCATCTCTGTGTGCTTTGTGCTTGTCTTGTGTAGCTCTCTTGCATCCTCATTCTTTACATGGTATCAGAGCCTGGTGCAAGCAAGAGAGGCTAAGAGAGCAAGAGCATCACAATCCCTTCGTTCGCAATCCACGACCAGATGCCGAAGGCGTCTCGCGCATCGAAAATGTGTTTAGGGGTTTTTCGTACAAGTTTTTGAACAGGTCTCCAAAGTGCAGTACACAGAGATTTACTGTACAAGTACAGTGGTTGTATGTACGCTTGATTGTGGACACTCGTTGAGTGTAGAAAGCATTACAGGTACCACGATAGCATGTTCAGTAGATTTGCAGGTTTTTGCAAATTGCAGCTATTTTGTCTTAGTGCTTCAAGATGTCTGACGGTTTCAGTCAGATTGTTACTGAGAAGCTTGAGAAAAATAACTACCCTGCATGGAAGTTCAGAATAACAAATTTCCTAAAAGGAAAAGGTTATTGGGACTATGTAGAAGGAGACAATGAAAAGGAACCAGAGACTCCCGAGGCAAATGCTACAGCAGAACAAAGGAAAGCTTTGAGGGACTGGCAACAAGGCCACAACAAAGTGATGTATTGGCTTTCTATGAGCATCACAGATGGCATGATGGGCTATCTACAGGATGCTGAAACCCCCGCCATTGCATGGAGAAACTTAGGCAGAGTGTTCGAGGTGAACACCAAGGCCAGGAAGCTTCAACTAAAGTCGGAGCTAAAATAGGTTAAGAGGAACAAACTCTCAATCAATGATTATGCCTTGAAGATCAAGAGTATCATTGAGGCTCTTGGATCTATTAAAGTCTCAGTGGAAGACGATGACATTGTCCGTGCATGCTTGGATGGTCTAGGAGATGAGTATGTACATTTTAGGTCTTCCATGAATACAAGAGACGACATCCCCGTGTTCCAAGATTTGATTTCTATGCTTATTCTTGAGGAGAAGAACCTTGACACATCTTCTTCTCATGGCAGAAATAATTCTGAACAGGCCTTCTATTCTAACTCCAACAGAGGTAGAGGTAGAGGTTGTGGTCGAGGCCCAAGGGGTTGCAGGGGCCAATTTCTGGAAGGTCAATCAAATCAAAACAATACAGGTGGCAGGGGAAACTAGTCTCAAGGCAGGGGGAGTCAAAGAGGTCGTGGTGTAGGATCAAGCAGGCACCAACATACTCCAGATAGCAGAGAATGTTGGACTTGTGGTGAAAGAGGCCACATGTCACGTGACTGTCCAAAAGGAAAAGCAAGTGGAAAGAGAGAACATGGCAACTATGCATCTACTAGCAGAGATGCAGATGACAGCAAAAACGAGCGCATGTTTGTTATGCAGCATGTAATGAATACAATGACTGCAGAGAATTCCACCCAAGATGATGTTTGGTATGTGGATTCAAGTGCCTCTAATCACATGACGTCTTGTGGAGAGTGGTTTAGAGATATGCGCAAACCAAATGTGTCAGGCTATGTGCAGACAGGAGATGACACAGCTCACACCATTGCTCATGTAGGGGACATACCTCTAAATACGAAGAGTGGGAAATCAAAGTACTTAGCATATGTACTTCATGTCAATGAGCAGAGATTGCGCAGCATGCAATCAAAATAGATTGTAAAAGGTTGCCCAAATTCAAGGTGGATGTATGCATAAAGTGTGTGCAGCATGCCAGTTTGGAAAACAGTCAAAGGGATCATTTCCACATGATGCGCAATGTATGTAAAAAGCCACTTGAGGTGGTGCACACAGATGTTTGGGGTCCAAACCGATACTGCAAGTATACATGGTTGCAGGTATTATGTCTCTTTCATTGATGACCATACAAGGAAAGTATGGTCTACTTCATGCGTAACAAAAATGAAGTGTTTGGTCACTTTCAAGACTTCAAAGTCATGATTGAGAAGGAGACAAATATGCAAATCAAGACATTGAGGTCAGATGGAGGGGGAGAGTACTTCTCCAATGATTTTTCAGATTTTCTGCGAATGCATGGTATATGCAGGCAGTTTACATGCAGATATACTCCACAACAAAATGGGGTCGCAGAAATGAAAAACAGACACATTGCAGAGGTTGCACGTGCATTGATGAATGAGCAGAATGTTTACGCTGAATGTAGACATGCCTGAGGTAAAAGCTGCATTATTTGCACAGGGCACAGGTGTTGTGGTTGATGTTGACATTTGGTACAAACGCATTGGCCATGTCAATGAGCAGAGATTGCGCAGCATGCAATCAAAATAGATTGTAAAAGGTTTGCCCAAATTCAAGGTGGATGGTATGCATAAAGTGTGTGCAGCATGCCAGTTTGGAAAACAGTCAAAGGGATCATTTCCACATGAGCGCAATGTATGTAAAAAGCCACTTGAGGTGGTGCACACAGATGTTTGGGGTCCAACCAATACTGCAAGTATACATGGTTGCAGGTATTATGTCTCTTTCATTGATGACCATACAAGGAAAGTATGGGTCTACTTCATGCGTAACAAAACTGAAGTGTTTGGTCACTTTCAAGACTTCAAAGTCATGATTGAGAAGGAGACAAATATGCAAATCAAGACATTGAGGTCAGATGGAGGGGGAGAGTACTTCTCCAATGATTTTTCAGATTTTCTGCGAATGCATGGTATATGCAGGCAGTTTACATGCAGATATACTCCACAACAAAATGGGGTCGCAGAAATGAAAAACAGACACATTGCAGAGGTTGCACGTGCATTGATGAATGAGAAGAACATGCCTCATCATTTCTGGGCTGAATCCGTAAATATAGTTGTGTACATTATGAACAGGACACCTACAGCTGCGGTGCATGATGTAACACCTGAGGAAAAGTTTACAGGTACAAAGCCTGATTTGGCACACTTGAAAGTGTTTGGCTGCATAGCTTACGTGCATGTACCAGATGAGTTGCGTAGGAAATTGGATCCTAAAGCAGAGAAATGTATTCTTGTGGGATATTCCCTTGAACAAAAGGGGTACAGGTGCTACAATCCTACTACACGAGAATTACGAGTGAGCAGAGATGTAGTCTTTGATGAGATGAGCAGCTGGTACAGTAATGCACATGGCACTATTGGGGCTGATGTAAAAGATGATGTGGTTGTACAAAATGTGAGGCCACAGTCACAGGTTTTGAGTGGACTACAAGAGTCCTCTTCTCGTGGCTCTGTTGAGAAACCATGGAATGGTAGACTACGTACGCAGGTTACTCCGCCAACAGGTACAGGGAATGTATCACGAAAAGGAAAGGAAAAGGTTGATGAACCTTCCTTTATGGCTGATGCATCATCAAGTTTTTCACATGTAGACATGGATTCAGATGGTTCTGAACAAAGTCTTGATGAGGAATTTGGAATTCCGGCTGTCAGGACACCTGGTGTAAGGAAAGTACAAGAAGATGCTAAAGGGCAAAGGAGTGACACAGGACCGCGCAGATCTAATAGAGTCAGAAATCCAGTTCAGAAATTGACTTATGATGGGTATCTAGCGCATCACCAAGCCTACATGGCTAAGGTGATACAGGATGTCGAGCCCACATGTTTTGAGGATGCAGTTGGAAATGTGCATTCGGATGATGCAATGAATGAAGAGATGGCTTCATTGGAAGCAAACGACACATGGGAGTTGGTGCCATTGCCAAGTGGCAAGAAAGCTATTGGCTGTAAATGGGTGTATAAAACCAAGCATAAGGCTGATGGTAACATTGAGCGTCACAAGGCAAGGCTGGTCGTAAAGGGTTATGCACAACGTATGGCATAGACTATGAGGAGACCTTTGCTCCAGTGGCAAAGATGACGACTGTGAGATCTGTCATAGCAGTGGCTGCATCTAGAGGATGGATTATGCATCAAATGGATGTAAAGAATGCCTTCTTGAGTGGCGAGTTGTAAGAGGAAGTGTATATGGATCAATCACCTGGTTATGTCGATCCAGGTTACCCAGATTATGTATGCAGACTTCTCAAAGCTTTGTATGGTTTGAAGCAGGGCTCTAGAGCATGGTATGATAGGATTGCCAAGTATCTTGTCAGTATTGGTTTTAGGAGAGCTCATGCTGATCATTCACTCTATGTACGTGAGAGTGATGTGGGTACTGTGGTCATTACCATATATGTAGATGACCTTATTATTGTTGGTGACAATGCTATGGAGATTGACCATGTGAAGGGTCTTCTCAAACAGGAGTTTGAAATGAAAGATTTAGGCGAGTTGCGCTACTTTCTTGGCATTGAGGTGATCAGGACTCCAGAGGGTGTATGGCTATCACAGAGACAGTATGATTTGGACATGTTGTCAAAGTATGGTATGGCTGATTGTAAGCCAATTTCTATTCCCTTGGATGTGAATGCAAAGCTGAGTGCAAAGAAGGGTGATGTTGTTGAGGATGTCAACATATACATGAAGATTGTGGGTAGTCTAATTTACTTGACTATCACGAGGCCAGACTTGAGCTACACAGTAGGCTTGGAGAGTCAGTTCATGAAGCTTTCGAGGAAGCCACATTTGGATGGAGTACGACGCACACTTAGGTATGTGCAAGGGACTCTTGACTACGCATTGTTCTATGCAGCAGATGCACCATTAGCATTGTATGGGTATACAGATGCAGATTGGGCAGGTAGCATTGTTGATAGGAGATCTACGAGTGGCTTCATGTTCTCTTTTGGGAGTGCTGCTGTTACTTGGAGCAGCAAAAAAGCAGCCCACGGTTGCTTTATCGAGCACAGAGGCCGAGTACAGAGGTGCAGCAGTTGCGGCGTGCGAGGTAGCTTGGCTACGCACATTACTTGAGGACTTGGGAGTGCAGGTGGACCAGCAAATTGTCACCCATTGTGATAACCTCAGCAGCATGCAGTTGGCTAGGAACCCAGTGTTCCGTGCCAGGACCAAACACATAGAGGTCCATTACCACTATGTTCGAGAGCGAGTGTTGGCGGGCGACATCGACTTGGTCTACGTCAGCACAGAGGAGCAGATAGCGGATATCTTTACCAAGGCCCTTGGAGTTGAGAAGCTTCGACTTTTCCGGACTATGCTTGGACTCTGCGACATGCAGAGATCGAGGGGGAGTGTTGAGATGTCGAGCTCTACACCTTGAGCTGGCATCCACTACGGGTCTTGGCCGCTTACGGCATTTACTCACTGGCGCGTTAGGTGACTGACACGGCGGATCTCTGCCAGTGATTCTACAGCTGGACTACACTTATAGTGCCAGCCTAGTACGCTTCTAGCGAGTTCACACTTAGTGACTGCATGTACATATGTGCTATTTTTCAGCTTTAGCACTTAGTCATTTTGTACTCTCTTTTCTGTGAAGAAGAAGAAGAAGCTTTCCATCTCTATGTGCTTTGTGCTTGTCTTGTGTAGCTCTCTTGCATCCTCATTCTTTACAATTTGCACATTCTAGAAGATCGGATCGAGCACAAACGAGCACGCACTAATATCTTGTACCACATGGACGATTCACACGAGCACACCACTACGCACATCAATACCACCACAACCACTCACACCACTAAAAATCTGCAACGAGCACCCCATGCAAAATCTACAGATTCAAATCCACATCCATAGCCACAAGTGGATAACCCAATGTCCCAACCTGCTCCAGACGCCCAACAACCTCCCCAACCATCGAATCCAGATGATCAAACCACCATGTGACATATTTTTGGTGATCTTGCACCATTAAATCATGGCAACTGCACATCTCTTCCAGATCCCCCACCAATTTCATCTCTACATAGATCCACCCAAGAAACAAGAGCAACCAAAGAGGAATACCGAGGTCCGTTGTCACAGCACCTGTTGCTCAAGCAATCGTGAAAACCATGAAGCAAAGATTTGGACCACGAGTCTTGAACAAAAGGTAATCAAAGTAATACCATATGCGACCCGGTTTCTCAAGCATGAGAGGCCAAGAGGAAGAAAATAATGAAAGAGATGGAAAATAAATAGGCAGCTGATAAGGAAGCACAAAGAATGCAAGAAGAACAAAGAAGACAGAGGGAGCAAGAGGAATGGAAAAGAGCTGAGACCGAGAGAGATCACTTGGAACACTTACAAGCATGAGTAGAGACATAGAGGAAGGCGGCTGAGGATAGAGCTCAATCCACCCAACAATCACTCAATGGGCCAGGGAGGTGGCTCCTCCACCAGTGCAAACATCACAAAAAAAGCAGAGATGGAGGTCAAGCATAGCTGCTTTGTGGGAGATTCGGAAGTATCAGAGAAGCACTAAGCCCATCATACCCAAAGTGGCCTTCTCTCAGCCAGTGAGAGAGATAATGGATGAATATAGTGATTCCGTTACATGCATACAACACGCAGCCTTATTGGCCCTACAGGATGCCACCGAAGACATTTTGTTGCTACTGTTTCAGGATGGCGTTTCTTGTATGGTGCATACTAAGCGCGTAACATTGAAAAATACGGATTTATCTCTAGCAATCAATTTGCAAAATGAAAGATTCCTTCATAAGAAATAGTTTATCCCATGTACTCTCTCTTTATGAGATTTGTAATCTTTTCATATAATATCAAAGAGTTGAATTTCTACTATTCAGTGCAATTGTTTAACTTGATTTTGTACCAAAAAATTTAAGTATTTGAATTTTTCAAGATGTTAAATTTAAACAGACCTCGACCATGCAAGCATCTGTTGTCCGGGGGCACCTCTCATGGATATTTTTAGAAAACCGAGCAACAAGGGGCGTGCGGAGTCAACGCGACCACCATGGTGCACGGCTTGCTCGACGGGATCAAACGGCGCAAAAAAGCCATGCAACGATCCGCCGGCCGGGGGGACATCTCTTGGGGATTTTTTTATAAAACCAAGCGATGAGGGGGGGCGTACAGAGTCAATGGGACCACCACGGCGCATGGCGCCGCCCAATGGGGTCGGATGGCGCAAAAAAAAACCATGTGCGCGAATGCACGCAGGGGACAGATTTGACAATGTTGACTCTGTACACCCCAATTGTCACCCAGTTTTGTAAAAAAATCCCCAAGAGGTGTCCCCTAGCCAATGGGTCACCAAATGTTTGAGGTTTTGTGCATGTGTTGCGGAAATAAAATTTATTGGACAATATGAATCTTTAAAAAAAGTACATATTACATCATGGTTGATTAGTTTTACTACGAATTACATATGTGGGTATGGAGCGAATGGCTGACTTGCCTCCAAGGTATTTTACAATTTCTTATGGGTTTGTCACCCCTTGAAACTAGGCTCAAGGTGTAGTGGGAGAGGACTGATCCTGGGTGCTTGCCTGTAAAGGCATACAATGCCGCCTCTCGGTCCACCAATACACATTTGTAAGCATTTAGGGTGAGGGAATCTTCAGCAACAAGTATGGAACTTAATACTTTGCACTTGAGCAGCTCCGAAGACCATTCTTGGAGAACTCTATGTGAGCAAATCGAAGAATCGATGGCCCTAGGTAGTGCCAAAGCAAGCTATCCCTACCGATGGGCATGTTGTGTGAACCTCCAGTACGCATTGTGAACTTATCAACATGGTATGCCATCTCCAAAGCATTTTAAATGACTTTAACACTTTTTGTAAGGAACAATAAACAATCGACCAGGTTAAGATATGTTTACCTCAGTTTCTTCATCCTTCTCTTCAAGATTTTTCTTTGTAAGATCGATGCTAGATTAATCATCTCTACCCATCGTGATCAGTGGTTTGTGTGGATGGAAAGCACTTTCTGGGATGCTTTTGTAAAATGAGGCACATGATTTGATTTCCACAAGTTTACTTGCTACTGTTTGCACCAACTTCTGTTCGTTTTCATTGGGGAGGAAAGAGAGGCTTGCTGGGAGACCTTGGTCTTCAAAGTCAATTTGAAATTTGACTTTCTCTTCCTTTCCACTGGGATCCTTCATGCCCGCATAGATAGCAAGCACTGCTAGCGACTCATCTTCTCTGAGTCCTAGTGTTTTGGCAATGTCATCAAGGAACAAAAAGTGACGATCATCCATCACCATTGCATGCAAAGTGAGAATTTGGAGGTCTGGTACTTCCTCCATCGCCTCATCTCCCTCTATCATTCACTCTCCCTTCTTAGTGGAGTTGGACTCTTGCAAGAGGACGAGTGCCATAGATGCTTATGTCTGCTCATCAATCTCTTGGATAACTTCATTTGATTCCTCCACACAAATGGCCTTTGGTTAACCTTTTCCTTTGATTTCCCCTTATCCATGCCCTCAAGCACAAGTAAGATGAGAACCATGTCCCAAGAAATGAATTGGGTGTCTATGCACTGTTACCATATACATGGGTAGTGATGTGTGTGAACACATTAGGACTGCAGGGGCATTTTTTCCCTCTTTAGGAGGTTTTTTCCCCCGTGCATTGTATATACGCCCATCATTCTAGGGCTATCTATCTTTCCATTGCACACTAAGTAATATACTCTCACTTGTGTGCCTTGAGCTTCCTTTGTCTTCTCCAAGCTGTGTGTGTTTCTCTGCAACCCTAATTCCAACAATTGGTATCAGAGCAGTTTGCCTCCTCCCGGGCTTACTCGCCAGCAGCTCCATCACACGCCTGCTCACTTTCTCTGATTTCTGTAAGATTTGGCGAGAGTTCGCAGTTTGACAAAAATTTTGGGTAAGCTCAGTCTGCTCATATTTCTAATTCAGGCTCATTTCGGCCTCCGTTTTCACTACAGGTAGGTCTGCACAGGCAATTTTGTCATTTTGTACCAAATTTATGTTAGTGCCGTTTTCTACATAACAGGTGCCTTACAGTCTTCTACGGTTTGTGCTATATATCACGTGTTGTTCCCGCTTCATTTCTCCTCTTTTCGGGAAGTTTTCACATCAGGTGCATCATTTACCATGGCTGACAACAACACAAATGTGTTCAAGATGTTTGCTCCCGAGGACAGGTTGGATGGGGACAATTACCCTATGTGGTCTTATATGATGGAACATGTTCTTGTGACAAAGGGCGTCTGGAATACTGTGCAGGGAATTGATGTACATCCTAGTTGCGAGGATGTAGGCGATATTGAGGATGTTGCAGGTCTTGCTGCAAGGATTGCTGCTATTAGAGTTGTTTTGCCTACGGGAGAACAAGCTCGTTGGGATGTAAAGGATGCGCAGGCTCATGCATTGATTGCGTTTTCTGTGAAGCGCACCATTGTTCCTCACATTCGTTCAACAAAATCTGCAAAACAGGATTGGGATATTCTAGCAGGTCTTTATGCAAGCCGCAATGAGGCTAAAATTGCTTTGCTGCATAAAGAGTTGGAATCAAAGATTATGCATGAGGAAGATGATATAGACACTTTCCTTGCTCGTGTCAAGGATATCAATGCCACCAAATTTGTTTTGACGTACAAAAATCAAATTGCAACAATGTGAAAGACACCGTTCAATCAGGTGTACGTAACACTTTGACTAAAATTAAGGTCCGGCACTCAACAAGTGAGTGTTTTTTAAAGAGAACCTCTTGGAAAATTATATTGAACAATAATACATGTGAGACCTCAATAAACCTGTCTAACATTGCTAGTGTCCTAGGTATCCATCAAAGAAATATAGTTGCTGCAAGTTCAAAGCTGGAGAATAAAGATGAGGATGAAGTGTTTCCATTGAGTTCTTGTGAGAGACACATTAGGGAAAATTTGGACTCTTAAAGGGGCCCTATAAGGAAGTTTGACTTTTTTTCTCTTGTCCAAAGTGGGCAACCCGATGAAGTACTTAAACGGTTTGTCAAAACCCTAACAACCAACATATCATTAGAAAGATCTTAAAAAGTAGGTTCTAAATCCCCAAACTCCGACAAACTTGGAGTTGATTTATAGAAGTTATGGCCTCCCCAATGAAGTTGAAATGTGGGGAGAGATTCCATTTATAAGACAGAGTTGTCACATCAAAAAATAGAATCTTCTAGAATGTAAAGAATCCGATGGTATGCTATATATCAACGAATAGATCTCAATGAGTACATTCTAAATCCAAATGGTCTGACAAGTTTTGATTTCATTTGTAAAATTTTTACCGTGTGCCCGTTTTGGAAAAAGAGAGAAAGTCAAAGTCCTTATAGGGCCCCTTTGAGAGTCCAAAATTTCCCTAATGATTGCCTCAAGGAACCATTATCACCAACCAAAAAAAATATTTGGTGTATGCCTTTTGGACATCAAAGAGACCAAAGTTTCACCTAACAAGAAGTACATATGCAAGAAGAGGATTGGAAGGAAAAGTGTTGTCAAAAATCTTGTGCATCTACTTGATGACTCTCAGGTACCAACAACTCTTAGCAATTGTAATATGTTTTGTAATCCTTAAGGCTGATTTGGTCAATACCCTACTAAATTTGGTAGTTTGCTATATGGTAGTGGGTGTGTATAGTACCTTACAAAGGCTAAATAGAGTAGCAATTCATTCCTACAATACTTCCAAAGTTATCATGCAAAGAACCAAAACCCCTGTGAATTTGGTGTTCAATTTCATACTAGTAATTCCAAAACCTACCTATAGAGTACCAACGCCTCACTCTCTTTTACCAAAGCCTAATTTATTTAGTACAAAAGAATTTTTGTAGTACCAAACATACTCCATGTATAGTACCAAAGCATTCTTGTTTATCAGCAAAGCATTTGAAAAGTACCCATATGGGTACTCTTCTGCATGGAGTTGTACTATGAGTCAAAAGCAAATAGACAATACAAAATTTGAATTTTTATCACATAGAAATGGTCCTTCACAGTACCAAAGGTCTTTGTATAGTACCCAAGTCTCTATAAACTACCCAATTTGGTACTCTCCTACATGCCAATGGTTGTACATAGTACCAAAAGCCTAAAGACAATACCAAAAACTAATCATTTTGGTACTCTCTTACATGCCAATGGTTGTATATAGTACCACAACCTAAAGACAATACCAAACATGAAAATAATCTGCTATATTATCAAAGGATGCATGAATAGTACCCAAGAATATTTGAACTACCCAATTTGGTACTCTCCTACATTGCAAGAGTCCAAAATAGCACTAAATGCCTAAAGACATTGGCAAATTCAAACCTCTCATTAAATGCCAATTGTTGTTAACAAGACCAAAAGTTTCTAGTTTGATTGGTAAATTTGGTGTTTGGAATTGGAGCTAATCTCTTGAGATAGCTAATTCCAGTGTTAGAAGATTTCGGCTACTGATGATGTGTTAGTTTAGACAGTCGAACCGGACAGAGAATCAAAAACTGAACTGGAATTTATCTACTGGAATGAGAATCAGACTATATACTGAGAATAATATTTAGATTCAGATTCAGAGTACTGGACACAGAGTAAGTGTGACTGGAATATCTGTCATGATTGGAATTATAGATGAAAGATTACAGTATGTATGATTTACAGAGAGAATACAGCCGACAACAACTGCCAATGATTGACAACTTAAGTACAAATGCCGCCGAAATGCTAACCCAAATGCCAACCAAATGCTAACCCGATTACAATGTAACGGGCCCTATTTATACACCTTGGGTTTACCATAGTAATTACCGTAGTAATTACTAACTAATTCGATGCTGTCTCATAAGAGAACGTTCCCACTTAGTGAAGCTATCTCAGCCGTCTACATCCTTCCCTCCTTTCTTGAATTTTGGCAAGATTCCAAAATTTCTGAAAAATTCTCCTGTCTGATTCTGATTTGAGACTAAAAAATCCACCGTCTGGTTTTGATATTGGGGATTGGACTTGCCCAATGATAGAGTGGCCATATAAAGATTGTGAGAGGCAGTTGAAAAGGCCAAGGTAGAGCTCTCATTGTCTACACAAACTGATATCAACCTTCTAGCTGAGGAAGAAAAGTCCCCACTGAATTTTGAGATGGAACTACCCAGTATCCTTCCATTACACCATCTTTCGTTTGCCCTTGACCTGAATGGCGTCTGAGAAGTCCCAGTACCAGCTTTCTCCTTTTGAATTAGTCAGTAAATAGCCTCCTGCTCAAGCTGATCCCGCCTTTCGGTGGTCATCTCTACTTCATAAGGTGTGAGGGAATGATAGGTTTTGGTGTCAGGATCATAAAGCGTGCGTCTGCCTTTGGTGATCCTACTTCTGGCCAGCTTGTGACAATGCAAAGCAGTATGGATCCATCCTTTTGGAAGAGGCTGATTAGTTTTGACCCCAGCTTCAAAAAGAATCTCAGCCATCTCCCTATACTGTGGTGCCAGGCCCGCCTTAGCTGCAATATCCTTTTCAGGAAATTTAGAAGATTTGATAGTAAGTTACAGCAACTGATTAGTGATTTTGGTCAGGCCCCTAAGTTGAGTCTTCCACTGACCCATACACATCCGGATCTCCTCTTTCAGTGCATGAATATTATTGAGTTGGAGAGCATCATTGAACAACGTTTTCCATATTTTCCATTCCACAGTTGATCGCTCATACCAATCCTGGAGCTCATCAATAATCTTGAAGTATGTAAGGCGATCAAATGGTTCTGGATGTTGAGGATAAAGTGCTAGAAAAAATCTTGGCAGCTCCGTCTCTCTTGCTGGAAAGGCATACAAGAGAACTAGAGAATCACGCACAAATTCTAAAAAATTGAGAACAGCCTAGTTCTCTTGCTGCATCATCTTTCTGGTGATTCTCACTAGCTGGAACAATTTTCGGAGAGCAGTTGCATGTGCTCTGACTGACATTCTAGTCTGAGGTCCTTTACTAGTGGCTGTCTGATCCTCAAGAATGGCCCTTACTCTCTGATCCAAGACTCCTCTGGCAATTTGCATCTAAACCAAAACCTCCTTTAACTATTCCCTAACATCCTTCATACATTTGTAAGTTGGTTTGTTTCCCAGCAAAAGTTCTAATTCAAGGGCGAGAGAGCGATAATCTGCAGTAGACTGTCTTTGCAAATGTGGGTTGGTCACTCTCTCTTCAGCAGAGTGATTATCCATTCAGGAACCCTTTCCAGCAGCTGGACTGTGCTGGGATGTGCAGGTAAACAACAAGCTTCTTGATCATGAAAAACCACTGATTTCCAATGCTCCACCATTTTCCTAGCCCCAACATACAGCCTCTGAAACCATTCCATATGAGATAGGAGATCATTATCCTCCAGTTATTGTCTGGTTATGGAAGCCTGCTGATGTCTCAATTGCTTGTTCAGGGTAATAAGCTGCAATGAATGCTGCTGATTAGCCACTAGTCCCTCATCTCGAACTTTGCTTTTCCCTTTAGCCTCCCTACTGAGCTGGGACTAATTTGTTGGATGATTCCTAGTGTGACTGGGATGTTGTTCTTCTGACTGCTGATTACCCCACTGTTGCCCTTCATTCTAGCCTTCCTGCTGGCCCTCATTCTGGCCTGGTTGGTTTGGCTGTGACTGACCTCCTTCAGTTGGCCCTGTACCACCAGTACCAGGTCTTGAAGGTGGGGCATCATCATCATCATTTGAATGCCCTTCTTCTTGGTCATCCTCCTCCTTATCAGCTCCTTCGTCCTTATCTTCTTCTTCATTATCTTCTTCTACTTCATTCAGGGAATTCTGCTGCTCCATATAATCCAGTATTGCTTGATTCATCAGAGCATTATTATACTCAACCACTTTTTCCTAAATCACTATGCATAGTCTCCATGAGAGACTTCAAATTTTTCAGATCAAAGACAACATTGCCTGTTGGATTTAAAATTTCAGAAAGGCTATTATAAATGTATCTGTCAGTGAGGGACGCCTTCAGAGCTGTATGGCGAATAAACAAGAAGTTGAATTCAACTCTCTTCATTTTTAGCATTGTTTCAGCCTGTTCTGCAGCTCTCAACGCTTCATTCCTTTGTCCCTTGATGACCAGCATCTCAGATTCCGCCTTAGCTAGCTTCTTGTTTAATATCTCAATAACCCTATCTGTATGAGCTTCAAGTAGCCTATGTTGCATATTCTGCTCATCTCGTGCTATCTTGAGCTTCTGAATCTGGTCTTCAGCTTCCTTCAAGTCAACTTTAGCCTTTTTTAGTTCATCTTCTGACCCTGCAGCATCCATCATTTGTCCCATACAGTTGACAATAGTATTCCAAGAAGACTAGATGAGGACTGAACATCCGTCCTTTATTGTAGCTGGGTTAGAATCAATAGGCTCATATATTGTCACTGGATCCATATAGGGTAGGGCTGCATAATCAACTTGATGTAGAAGAAGACGCCCCTTTAGTGGATGGGTCTGCATCTGCTGCAACATGTCCTTCTTTACCAGGTGCAAAGTTTGTTCATTATTTGGAATAGAGACACCACCCAATAAAGTTGAATAAGCTCAACCTTTGCCTTTGTCCACTTGTCTTTTGCCTTTGTCCTCACCCAACTGCTCTGCTACCTTCTCAGAAAGTTATGCTTTTGACTGATCTTTGCCAGAACCACTAGCGACTGTACTATGTCCTACTGACTGGTTAAGCACAGTATTCTGAGCAGGTTGCGTCTCAGTTTGGCTCACTATAGCCTTTTCAGTATTCACATTCTTGACCTTGCTCTCTATCTGCTTCAGAAACGCACTACTCTTCGTCAGTGTAGTCTTTGGCTTCTTCGAACTGCCAGCCTATTCTTCGGTGGCTTTCCTTTTCAGACCAGTTGGAGTGGTCTGACTTCCGTCACTTCGTCATATGAGGACAGATCAATATTCTTGGGTTCTCAAACTTGCTTCTCACTCCAAGTCCTTTTTACCTATCCATGAGCCTCTAGAGGAGTGGCCCAATACAAGAATTGCCAAACATACCAAGCTTTAAAAACATTCTGGGATTTTAACTTGGCAATTTACTGGAGCACATTGTGTGACAGGATTTGACAAAGGTTAATAGAGATTTGACAACTGGCAGGCATGCTGTGTCAAATCCCTCAAAGACTATGGAATATTCTTCCATGTGTTGCACCATGCTCAAGAAAGCTTTCAAATGCCTTTACATGAAGGTTGGCAGTGGCCTGTATGTCAATTATCCCGTCGAACACACTAAGTAGTTTATGTGCTCGATCCGCAAGTCCTACCTTTTCTAGTTGTTTGAGAAGTGAATCAGTAGATGTTGCCATGGGTTTGTTCGCGAAGAAGATGTGAATAAATCTTGGAGCTAGAGTTTTGTGAATGTGAGGAATGAAGTTTAAAACCTAAAAAGTCACTTATATACTCAAGGTCACTTTTTAGAAAGCGCTTAAAATTAACGTCAAAATAACTTAAAACTATAATTTTAAACAAAATCGCATGACAAAGCATTGAAAGACATCAACATTGAAAACATTTGTGCTCCACATCAAAGAAATTGCACGTTTCAATCAAAAACTTAAACAAGTAGAGAATAAACAAGTATGCGCAAAAACAAGAATCAAAACACCGTATGTATTAATGGGTGCAAAATCCGTGTTAGTTTTACAAGCTTTTACAAAAATACATTGCAAACACGGAATGTTCACATAGAGAAATATCTTCTCTATTTTGGAGCAAACAACCTTTTCATTGATTACAAAGAGATATTGCTTAGGCAAGGTATATTTGAGATTAAGATACTCGCAAAGGTGACTGAGGTGCCAATCATTATTCATTGCAATGTCGTTCACTGCATCATCATAGAAGCATATTTGCAAGTCAACTAATTCTCTAGCAGCAACATCAGAGTCTAGTAGCATCATCAGCTTCCATCTTCTATAGGGAAAGACCATTGACAAGATTTGCTTTGCAATATGGTATCTGAACACCACTTATCAGTAACTACAGAGTTCTTGATTCTATCTCTCTGGTGGTTGACCACCTTAGTCTCCCATCCAATTGCAAGGAATCCATTGATCCCACTTCCCTCTTTGCAAGTCCTCATTGTTGGTGTCCTGTGAACACTCTGAAGTCAAAAGATAAACACAGACACATGAAGAGACATACACCATGTTACTGTGGCTTTGTGGGAACCATAGGTGCATTCATTGGTTTTGCTGCTTGCACATTCGTCTCGATTCTCCTTTTGGTTGCTACAATCAAGGCACTGTCTGGCTTAGGCCATTCTAGAGTCTCCAAGGTTGGCGAGTGAACCGTGAACCGGAGAAATATTACCATACCCATTTCTCCTAAGTGTGACATAAGTATGATCATAAAAAAAATGTCACATGAGGCAAGCTCAGAGGATGGACAACCACCAGCATAGAGAAACTTTCGGAGGTCAGTGTGGATGGCCTCAAAAGTTCTTGTGAAGGACTCTATTGGCTCCCACTCTACAAAATCGGATGGAAAAACTTCTGCAAACATGAACAAGAAATGGAAATCTTATAGTCATCAAAATCAAAGTACAAGGACAAAATACTAAATAGACAACCTAAAAACTTGAAAGAGGAGTGAAATTACAGTTTCCAGGAAACCTCAATGGAGCCACTACTGTCTCTAGCTTCAGTTGTGAAGAAACATACACATGTTGCACCTTTGCAAGCCTCTTTCCATCTTGTGTTTTCTTGAACTCCATGATTCTTCCCTTCCAATGGTGTGCTCAAGAAGCCATGTGTCTCCTTGAGACCTTGTGTGCACCTCTTGAGTTGGGCTGCATTGTCACGGCGGTGACCACATCATTCTTTTGAACTCCATCGTCACCCAACAGCCATTTTTCGTCTTGTACATTGCTGCATGAAATGGATTCAATGACACTCGTAGGTCATGGAGTACCTGATGATTCCATGGGGAATAGTGGCACAACCTATAGACAAACACTTATGATTAGACATTGCACATCCATGTTCTCAACTATATAAAGAGCAAGATTCTTGATGGTACACAAAGACGATTGATGCCACTTACTGCTATACTTCTCCACCTGCTTGTTGGCTTAATGGAGAAGATAATGTTGCAAATCTTGAGAGGGAAGTAGATCCTCTTTGTAGAGATTAATGGAGAAGGAGCAAAAAACCTTTTGAGGACAGAAAGGGATGATTTAGTAGAAGCAACTTGCAAGGTGAAGTAAAGATAAGTGAGAGATGGTATAGTAGAGAGAGAGGGAGGGAATGATCAACACGTTTATGGAGGGACCACCTTTTAGGAGAGAGGGGGAGAAACTGGTAGCCACTAGAGAGAGAAAGGATTGTTTTTTACCAAACTATTTAGAGAAAAGCTCAATTTTTTGAATTTATAAGAGATTTTCTCTTTATATTTTATAAAAGAGTACAAGTTTGACCTCTTACTTTTAGGCCCTTCCATACCCACCATTTTAGTCCACATGGAATCCACCCATTCGCCCCTTCCATAATCTCCTTTTTAATCCATGGCAAATAAAGAGGCCCCCTTGGACCCCATTCCCTTCCTAATGGATGTGTTGAAATGAGAACGTACTAGAGGACAATGTTGACGACTGCATCCATTGCATTCGCATGGAAAATATTGCGCATGCAAAGAAGGTCTTGTTATCAAAATTAAAAATGGAGTCCTTCGTTGACCTTCCAAGCAAATGAATCAATGCATATAGTGGAGCTAAATTTGACAAAACTTGGAGTTCCTCTTTGTTTTCTTTGTTCATTTTCTCTACAAGATTCCAGCACAAGCGCCTGCTCTGTGTTGGCTGGTACTGGCAAAGGAGAGGCTGGCACTTGGAAAGAAGAGGCTGGAACTTGCAAAGTAGAGCCTCTCTTTTGCTTTTCTTGAGTTTTCTCTGCCTCTACTTGAGTGGGCTCCTCCCTGATACGATACAAATGCTCCTGTAGTGATCAGGCTCCTTTCTGAGTTGCTCGGGCTCCTCCCTAATGGGCTTAGATTCCTCCCTCTCGACCCGTGATCGGGTGGTTCTGTTGCTTTGAACCCTTGAAGGATCTGTTTCTTGCGCACGAGAATGGAGAGGGGGGATGTTAAGGATATTTATAATTCTACTCTATCAGATAGGTAGTGGCTAAAGCAACCCATCGTAGCACAAACCGAGCCTTCGAAAGGTGTCAAAATCCCTAATTGTGATGTGATGGGCTTGGGCCACCAAGATATATCCATTGTTGAAGAACTCAACAAGGTATTCCTTTGAAATATCTTGCAGGCAAAGAAGAGCAATGCTAGCCCATTGCATGCCCACTCTCCAATGCTCACAGATCTCTCGCACTACTCATTGAAATGGAATCCATTGGATGGTTGGCTACATGTGTCTTTCGATCCTTTGAAGCTCTTGTAAGACGCATATGTGCCCCTCGTATTGGTGTCTTCTTGATTGAGCATACAAGGACTAACTTGTTGCCCTTCTAGGCCTAGCCTTTCCACAAGCCATCTCTACAAGTAGCATCACATTCGATAAGTGAATGTCTCTTTCACAGAAGGGGCTCCAAGCAACAAACACAACTGCAAGGAACAATGGTCAGTACCAACAAAATAAGAGCATTGAACACAGGAGTCTCATCCCTATTCACTTGGTACTGACTTCACAAATTAGGACTTCACAAAACAATATTAGCATACATGTGCACCGTGTGTAGATATCTGTGTCAACAAATCGAGGCAGAAGAGGACGCAAAAAGAGGTATGGAAGCACTATAGAGGCAAAAGAGGACGCGGATAGAGCCTTTAGAGTAGTGGAGAGGCCAAAGAGGATGATGAAGATCCTTTAGAGTTGTGGAGAGGTAGAAGAGGATGCGGAAAGAGGGTTGGGAGGACAAGCCCTGCAAGTGGGAGTCCTTGTCCTTTCACTATTTTCTCAATATGTTAAAACCACATCTAAACTTTGGAGGATGTGCCTCTTTAATGAAAATAATTTCTAATTTGATGGCGGTTGGTTGACCATACTGTATGAGAATCTAATTTTGTGCATTGTGTTTACACTAGTTATCCTTGTGAGGACAACCCACGTGCCTTTTTTGAGTTACAGTTTGGCTTCACAAACCTGATCACTGACGAAATCACCATCTCCATCTCTAAATAGGCTAAGCAGGTTGCCATTGCCTTTGCCTTTTTGCGATCTTTCTCTTAGCCACACCTCTCGCAATCCTGCTCTCAGCAACCTCAAAAACGCTGATTCTATTACTTCGGCGTCGCCATCACCCTTGCCTTCACCTTTTTGCAATCTTGCTCTCAGCCATCTCCAAAGCTTTGAGTTTGTTGCATAACGCATCACTATCCACCTCCGTGACATTGGATATTGCAGAGATAGGTTCTCTCTCTCTCTCTCTCTCCAGCTCTCCTTCTCTCTCTCTCTCTCTCTCTCTCTCTCTCTCCAGCTCTCCTATGAATGTGTTTCACTTGTGTTGTCGTCAAACGATGCCAAAATGTGCATAGTTACAAATTGTAACAATTGCTTGAGATTCTCCATGCATACTTGTGCGGTTCAAGGCATAGTTGGAATAATGACTCCTCGAGTGACCATGCAAGGCTATGGTTGTTCATTTAATGCTATGTTTGGGCATAGTGAGTGAGTGGGAAAATGATATGTATTACTGATAAGGAAATGGTCATGCAAGGCTTAGTTATCAATTATTTGAACAAATAACTAAGCCTCATTCTTTGTCACACGGAAAAAGGAGCATAGTTGGGAGGATGGATGAATAACTAAGCTTCGTGTGACCATGCATGAGGCTTAATTATTCATTTAATGCTTTCTTTGTTTGTGCATAGTTGGCATACATAGACATAACTGATAACTAAGCCTCACGTGAGCATGTCCTACCCAAGCCTCGCATCAATGTTCGCAGGAAACCAATTATGTTCTCAACATTGGGGCCTGAACTGTGTGAATAGAGACCCTTAGGGATTATTTAGGCTCACTTGGGTCATAACCAAGCGAGTATGGGCCTTGGCGGATTCTTAAGGCCCTAATTTGACTGGTTCTGACTCTCATCACATGATCGGTTATGTCATCAACAAGTGGGCCAGAACCTAGTGAAAAGAGACCCTGAATAACTCCAGGATCAATATTCGCTTGGTTTTGACCCTCTGTGCTAGAAGGACATGGGTATAGCTCTTCATTGTATTGGAAATATCACTTGGGTCACAACCAAGCGAGTATGGGCCTTGGTGAATTCTCAAGGCTCTAGCTTGTGTGGCTATGACTTTCATCACGTGACTAGTTATATCCTGAACAAGCGGGCTAGAACCAAGAGAATAAAGACCCTGAATGATTCTCCACGCTCACTATTTGCTTCGTTCTGACCCGCTTGGAAAATTCTTAAGGACCTAGTTCGCATGGTCCTGACTCTCATTACGTGTCCGGTTATGTCCTCAACATTGGGTCCAGAACCATGAGAATTGAGACCCTTAGGGATTCTCTAGGCTCACTATTTGCTTGGTTCTAACCCTTTGTGCCAAAAGGACATGGGTATAGCATGAATTGTATTGGAAACATCACTTGGGTCATCATAACCAAGCAATATGGGCCTTGGCGGATTCATAAGGCCCTAATTAGAGTGGTTCTGACTCTCACCACGTGATTGGTTGTCCTCAATAAGCGGGCCAAAACCAAGCGAACAGAGACCCTAAGGAATTCTCCAGGCTCACTATTCGCTTGGTTCTAACTACAAAAACCGTTCAATATATAATGGTGGTTTTGGGTTGGCGTTCCTTTCAAACATGCGGAACATAGTCCTACAGATGGACGATGTAGGGGAGGATACATGTGAAAAAAAAATGTACACGTTCTTGTACATCGCCCGTGCTCATCACTGTGCACCATATCTATCAAGAATGTTTAATGCAGAGTCTATCGAGCGGATCGTTTATTTATCAATTGAGAACGTACAAACAAAGTTACAAGAGTATGAAGTAGTGACAATTCCCTGAAAATTGATGGCACGTGATATGTGCACCTAACCAATCTTGACCCTGAGAAGCGTGTTGCAAGGCGATTGAATTGATGTCTAGAAAAGTGCCCCTCCAATGCACTACTTGTGTAGGAAAGATATCTTAGGCACTCTAAACGGTGTCCCTTAGTGGAATTCAACCATGGTTTTTTTGGTTACTTGTACTTGTTGACGTATGGTCTGTTAGAGACTTCCGAGTCATCAAATTTTGGCAGCTTCCCATTGGCACCAGAGGAAGAGGCAGAGGATGTTGAGGTACAGTTTGACCCAGAAGAAGAGCGGGTAGAGGTATTAAAGGAAACATTTGATGCATGCTTAACTCTTTCTTCTCTTGCGAATGCAGCATTAGTAAGCAGGCAAGAAAGACCAAATGAGGATGGGTCTTTGCCTTTGAATTGCGCTCCCACCTTTTCTATGGCGAAAAACATTCACTACATTCTCCTCACAGATATCATGCATGATCTAAATATACGGAAGGACTACTTCTTAGCTGCAATTGCAAATTTTTGTGAGGTAGACATGGGATTTGTGGAGGATGATGGTGTGGACCAAGATCTCCTTGGTGACACAACTGTCCATGACACACAGTTTACTTCACGGGGGAAACTTATCATAGATACATTCAATGAAGCAAACTCTAGAGAAGCCAAACTGCTAACAAAGGAGTAGTTCCAATCAACCACAAGACAACTTAGCTTGGAAAACATGGGTGTCCATGTGGCACCTATAGCCCAAGTAGCGAATAATAACTTTATTCACTTCTGGGGAAGGTCCATGCTGGAAATGGACGAGAATCAGATGGTAATTTTCTTTAGGGATTCACATGGTTTTGGACATGGTCCAATGATACAATATTGAGATAAATTTTCTTGTTGACAGGTGCTTGTGTATGACAATAGTTTCCTTAGATGAGCACGACTGTCAGGCCAAGGGCCACCCTAGAGGTCAAGGACAGGACCAAGGGCCGACTGCCAACGGAGATAGTATCCTAGGGGCAAGGCCTATAAAGGGGTCTTGGAAAGAGGATCAAGGCAAGGAAGTCCCAGGGCCTCACACTCGTATCAGAGAAGTTCTATTTGGGGAAAGAGGGGTGTGGAGCCACCTACTTGGTTTTTGCATGTTGCACAGAGGCGGGGAGGTCCAAAGGGCGTGTAAGCTCCCTACATAGAGGGAGGAGCCAAAGCTACAAAATGTGCAACGACCCTAAGGGGGAGAAGAACAGGGCATCCGACCTGCACGAACTTCGCCGAGGGCGGGCTTGAAGGGTGCGCGTCACCGGGCTGGGGATTAGCTCTTTAACTACTTTGTTTTTAAGTTGGTACAATTTTTTTTATTTTTTATTTTTTGTAGTTTTAAAATTATGTTGATCTTGTTTTTCACATCGGCATCGGTCTTAATATTGGACCAGAAGTGTCGTTGTGAAATGCTAGACCAGCAGGCACTGTTTTACAACATGTCAATTGTGTTCACTTCGGCATCGGTTCTATTTTGGACTGGAAGTGTCATTGCTAAACATGGTTGGTTACCTTCACTTTATAGGTAGTTCTACTAGCCTTGTTATTATCATCAGTTCTATCATTGGACTGGGAGTGTCGTTGTACAAGCTAATAGACTTATTTCTATGTTTTATGAGTGATATACGTTGTTGGGAAACAAGCAAACTGGAACACCTCTATAGCAATGTCACCCAAGAGCGTTGAAAGAGAAATACAAGAACACCAAAATCTTTGGTAAACCCCTTTGAAAAACCACAAATCCAACAAGAGTAGTCCCCTTGGGAATTTACTGGTCGTCGCCCACCCAAGAGACTATGTCACAAAGAAGGAAGAAACTTGTTTAGGCACGGAATTACTGACGTCACCTACCAATTCTCTTGAAAAAAAAGCTTTCCCCTTCATCAAAAACAACTTTAAAAGTCCCCCTTCAAAGCATACATCACCCACAAGACATATGGGTTTCCACAACTCAACCTTCATAGTTTTTTCCCAAAGCTGACATACAATGTAGGCTGCAAAGAACAGACCATGACTCCAAAACCCCAACTCCAAAAGACATGATTTAAAACTTCAAAAAAAATATCTTCAAAATATGCAACAAAAGTGTTGAAATCCTTCAAATCGAACCCACGCACAACTATGTGAAAAATCAATGCGAACAGGATGTTGCAGTAGGAAGACTAGGTGTAGAGAGAGCTAGTCGAGGGCAAAAAACTGAATCCAAAGGAATCAAGAATCCAGAACGAGATCAAACCTGCAAAATTATGAACTTTGGCTGAAATTTTTTAAGTTTCTGCATCAGTTTAAATTATATACAAGTCTCCCTTCAAAAAACTCACTCACGGGCACTTACAGTAGCCCGATAAAACTGTTACTAGACTAGCGACTTGTAGTGCATGTACATGTGCTTGCTAAAGCAAGCTAAAAAACCCACAAAAAGAAATGCCACACACCCTTTTGACATCGGGTGTCATGTTCGTATGTACAAATTTACAAAAAACAGGGTGGCAGAAATGCGCCCAACATAGTTTGCCACACCCCAGCCTGCTAGATCATTCGTGATCAATAGCACAAAAGAGGTCCTGTAAACCACATGAGGGAGTCTTCACTTCATCTTCATCCTTAGCCACATGATTGGAAAATTCTTCAAAACCAGGCTCATCCTCAATCATAGTCATCAACCTTGCAATATACTTATTCAACCTGTAGCCATTCACACTTGCTTTATCTGGGGTAACATCCAAGTCAGCAAGCTCATATGTGCCATTTGGAAACCTGCTTAAGACCAAGAAAGGACCTTGTCACTTGATTTGCAACTTATTTTTAAAAGTTCTATCAAGCTTACTATTGTAACGAAGAACCATGTCACCCTTCTTGATGTCCTTGTCTTTCACTTTCTCATTTGCCTTTGCTTGATTGTTCTTCAAGGCCTGCTCATAATGCTCAAAAGCCAAGAACCTATCCAATTGTACACATTGCAAATATAGAAGCCTCTCCTTGAATGCATCATTGGGCTCTTCTTAAAGCTTTAGCATCATCTTCAAAGCTGGTATCTCCACTTCAATAGGAAGTAAGGCCTCTTTGCCAAAAACTAGATGGAAGGGAGAGAAACTAGTACCTGATTTGATAGCAGTCCTGTAAGCCCATATAGCACAAGGTATCTCTAAATCCCAAGTCTTTACATTGTTTCTTGTCATTTTGTTTTGTAATCATCCTTATGAGCTCTCCATTAAAACTTTCATTCATGCCATTGCATTAGGGATAATATGGAGTATTAAACCTGCGTGAACATGAAGCTTCTCACATAGATAATCCACAAGCTCTCCCCTGAAACTTGGACCCTTGTCAGAAAGTAAGTGCAATGGCATGTCAAATTTTCATCAATATCCCACTTCTCAAACATCATAAACCACAATGGTGCCTCTAATTTCTGATTTGAGAACCCTATTTGCCATGCTTTGACACTCTTTACAAGACCTGCACCAATGTTGAACATCAGGTTGAATGCTTGGCTACACATACCCCTCCTGCAAGACTTTATGCAAAGTGATCTTTGAAGCATAGTGACCACCACAAGAACCCTCATGATTCTCCTCTAAAATTTTGTTAAATTTCCTCTTTCCAAGGAATTTTTCTCATCACAAGATCAGCCCCATGTATATATAAGGCATCACCAAGCAGCACATACCTTTTGGCACGGCGTAAGAAGGCATACTTTTTTGACTTCTCTAACTCTGATGGAAGCATACCTGTTTGTAGAAACTCTTCCTCCCTCTCTAAAGATTCCCTTCCCAAATAAAGAGGAGAATCAGCCCTTATCATATACAATTGCCCAATTAAAGCATGTGCTTCTTCATTTTGAGACCTGTCCACATGCCTATTACTCCAAACTTCAAAATGCTTAAGCAGATTCTTCACTTTAAAACACATATTTTTCAGCCTTGGATTATTACTTTGCCACACCCCAAGTACTTGCTTAACCACCAAAAGAGCATCACCTCTTACCCTCACACGATGGATGCCAAGTGAATGGTTTAGAGAGAAGGTAGTGCTTAAACCTTCTACATGCATAAATCACACTCACCATGATGAGCTCCACCTCAGTATAGCCTCTTTCCACCTCTAGCTTCACCCTACTAGCACAATAGATAGGCTTCATGTAGTGGGAATTTTTACCTTGTTGAAGAAGCATAGCTCCAATAGCATCCTCACCTACTGATGGATTCACGTAAAACTCCTTATCCCAATTAGGGGCTTGCATAGTAGGAAGAGAACCAAGAACCTCTTTGATACCTTGAAAAACTTCTTCACATTCATTTGTCCATTGTAGAGGATCCAACCTTGCTACTTGCTGTAGAGGATAAAGAAGTTGAGAGGACAAAGGAATGAACCTTTCCATATACTTCACCTTTTGAATGAAAGTAGCAAGTTTCTTTGTATCCTTAGGTGATGGGAGGAGCACCAAAGACTTCACTTTGTCAGGATCCGCTTCAATCCCATTCTCTGAGATCATATGCCCCAAAAACTTCACTCTTGGTTGAGCAAGATGACACTTCTTTGGGTTGAGTTGACCTCCACTTTCATCATATTACTTCAATGCCATCCGAAGATTTACACAATGATCCTTTCTAGAGCTATAAACACAAAATTCATCAATAAGATCCTTCACAAACTTTCCAAGAAAGGGAGAGACACCTTATTGACGTGCTTTTCATACCACGCACAACCATTCGTAAGACCAAAAGGAAGAACACGATAATAACAACATCCCCATGGTGTCATAAATGTGGTCTTCTTTCGATCTTCTAAATCCAAGGTGAGCTGAAAATATCCAGAGAATCCATCACATACACCATACCTCTCATGCCTTGCAATAGAACCAAGTATGTCATCTATGAAAGGAAAAGGGTATGGATCCCTCTTCATAGATACATTTAGAGGCTTAAAATAAACACATATCCTCCACTTTCCATCCTTCTTAGGTGTGACAACAATAGGACTCACCCATTCTGCAGTACTCACAG
Organism: Adiantum capillus-veneris; assembly: GCF_014529385.1. Classification (NCBI taxonomy): domain Eukaryota; kingdom Viridiplantae; phylum Streptophyta; class Polypodiopsida; order Polypodiales; family Pteridaceae; genus Adiantum; species Adiantum capillus-veneris. The sequence goes on along the minus strand of NC_140941.1, from coordinate 92,038,715 downwards.
GACATATGAAACCTGCTTCAAGAAGCTTGACTACCTCTTCCTTTAAAGCATTAAGTTGTACTTGTCCCATTCTCCTTAGCTTTTGGTGTTCATACCGGTTTAGCCACACCGCCCTTTAGCACGGCTAAAGAAATTGAATTCGGCCGAGTTTTCGAGATCAAAACCGTAAAAATCAACCCATCCAGGAAGCTGGACGTAAAGAAACAACAAAAAAATAGCATTTTTCTTATTATTATTGCCACCACCAACCCACACGCATGAAGTAGGCCGCCGCATCTCCTTTTGGCACCAAACACACCCCCTCTCATCTTTTACTTCCTCTCTCTCTTCCACCAAGCCCCGCAGGGCGCATAAAACAGCTGCCTTTGGTTTGTCTTCCAGTGGTGGGCCTCCATGCATGGACAAGAGCCAAAGGCTCTCTCTCTTGCATTATTCATACACACACACTTTCACATATTTTTTTATCTCTCTCTCTCTCTCTTCCCTCCCATCCATACTCTCTCTCTTCCCCTCTTGCTTGTCAACCAAGGTGGGGTGCCGCCATGCTAACTTAGTACCACACACACCCACTCCCTCCCCTCATACACTCTCTCACCACCTCATCAACCCCCCCCTTTTTTGTCTAAGGCGGGCCGACCGTCTTCTCACTACTCCCTCCCTTCACACTCACTCATTCTCTCTCCCTCTCTCCCTACCTCTTCCATCCTAATCCCCTCTCGCTCTCTGTGAGAACGGCCCCCACGGGCATCCTTCTCTCTCTCTCTCTCTCTCTCTCTCTCTCTCCCTCTCTCTCTCTCTCTCTCTCTCTCTCTCTCTCTCTCTCTCTCTCTCTCTCTCTCTCTCTATTCACTTACCCCCCCATACCCCTCATCCCCTACTCATCTCTGTCGGATACAGAGGCGCCACATGACTCTGTGTGTGTGTGTGTGTGTGTGTGTGTGTGTGTGTTCAAGCCCGCAGGCGTAGCCAATTACACTCTCTCTCTCACACACACACCTACACACACACACACACACTCATACACACTCATACACACACACACACTCTCCCCTCCCCTCTCTCCCCAGCGCCCATGCTCCTCTCTCTCTCTCTCTCTCTCTCTCGTCTCTCTCTCTCTCTCTCTCTCTCTCTCTCTCTCTCTCTCTCTCTCTCTCTCTCTCTCTCTCTCTCTCTCTCTCTCTCCAACACACCACTCTCATCCCCCCTTTCCCTGACCCGCTACCCCACCCCGTTGACCAACCCCCCCTCTCGCTCTTCGTCGGCCATGAGTAGCGCGAGCCCGCCATCTCTCTCCCTTCCTCTCTCCCTCGCTCTCTGTTTCGGGATAGCCCATGCAGGGCGCAGCCAGGAAGCCATCTCTCTCTCTCTCTCTCTCTCTCTCTCTCTCTCTCTCTCTCTCTCTCTCTCTCTCTCTCTCTCTCTCTCTCTCTCTCTCTCTCTCTCTCGTGTGTGCGCTCTCTGTGTTCAAGCCCGCAGGTGCAGCCAATTACACACTCTCTCTCTCTCTCACACACACACACACACACCTACACACACACACACACACACATACACACTCTCCCCAGCACCCGCGCTCCCTCCCTCTCTCAATCTCGTTCTCTCTCTATGTTTCCCTGCGAACCACGCAGTGTTAAAAAATAAAAAATAATAAAAATATATATATATTATTATTATTACTCCCTCTCTCTCGTTCCCACACACACACACACACACACACACACACAACCATATACATGCGCACACACATTCACAAAACAAACACACACACTCACATATATACGAGCACACACGCCTAATGCATCCGCACACACTCAAACGCATATGCGTACAGTCACACATACATACACGAGAACACCTACACGCATGAACATAAACACACCGAACACGCATACGTGCACGCACACACTAGAACAATCACATGTACGTGATACACACTCACAAGGAAAGAAAAAAAAGAAAGAAGAATTCGACATCAACAAAGGAGAAACGCCAAAAGCACGAGGAACCGACACCAAAACAAGAAAAGGCGCCGAAGGCGTGCCCCGGCCGGCACCGAAAGGAAGTGACACGTAGCATTTCGGCTTCAGGCAACAAAGTACCAATTTTGGCAGCATTAAACCTCACACTGGCCACCCGAACCATCAACAAAACCCTTGTAAATTCCCCGAACTCCACTCTTCCGTAATAACCTAGCCAGTGGCTAGTGGATTGTAAAAAAACTCTCCCCATCCCAGTCTTTCTCTCTATCTCTACCTTCTCTCCCTCTCTATCTCTCTTACTAGAGAGGCATCGAGACTTTCTACAGTGAGACCACTGGATATTTTCAAGGGCCATTAGGTAAGGACCACCTCTCAAGCCTATATAAAGAGGCCTCCACTAAGCACAAAGAGACACAAGTGAAGGAGGAACACACTAACTCCATGCACTCTACATTTTAAGCACCACTAAACACATAATGCACCTCCCAAGCTAGGGAGCTCATGGCATCATGTTTTGTTGCAAGCATGGGCATTTTAGCATTAGCTATATCACCATCTTCCCCATTCTCCACCACACCATGGTTGAGTTACTAGTCATGACCACTCCATGCACATAAGGCAGTCACTACTCCCCTGCAAGGCAACATGAGCATGCTAGGATTGAATGCACAGACACCATGCTACCCCAGGCCGCTCTCGATGCTAGTGATTGATGTCGTCGGTGGCTGCATCGTCTTGATGTTTTCCCTCAACTAACCTCCCGCTAACTCAGTACTTCACCATGCACCATATGGCACTCACATTCCATCATGCATCCCTAGTTCCAAGAGCCAGGTTTGTAACAGTCCAAACCACCGTTTTTAAGTATCATCATCATTAATAAAAGTGTGCAATGCTGTCTTGATCTTTGGGTCCATTCTCTATTCTCCTTAGCTTTGTTTTCCCACATTTGCGGGATGTTTCATCTCTTGTATATCACTCTTCTTGTGCTCCATCATGTGCAGCCTCTCCAGTCAGTCAGTATGCTCCATTCGGACCTGGTCACATACCTCTCTCATACACACACTCCTGACCATTGACTAGGCATTTTCTACATGTGGACGTTTGGTGTATCACCATTTCATGTTGGTTACCTAGAGTTCATCTCACTTTTGCTACCCTAGGTCATGTATGTGTGCATCCTAGCCGCACTTATGCTAGGTGGTGCCCCCTCTCTAGTGATAGGATTACTCCTACCTTGAGATGATGCTTGGGGATGTTTAGGCTATGTGTGGTGTAGAGGCCACCCCATATGGCATGTCATTTCTGGTTATCATTTTCTTGGCGCCCCCATCGAGGATCCTTTCATGAAACCCTCCAGTGGGAGAGTCAACCAACATGTCAGACTCAGTGGATATACATAGGCCATGTGCCAAGGAGAAGAAGGAGGAAGTCAAGACCATGTCCGCAACCTATGACCAACCCGCAACAACAAGATGGAGGGAGCTCTGCACAATAGAGAATCAACACTATTCTACTTTGAGGATCGGGTAGCTCAAGTCACCAAGGTAATTATCACAATAAGTTTCCAAGTCGCACGTCATGATGCAGCATAGATAACGGAAGCACATGCTCACGCTCTCACTAGAGAGACTAGGGATCTACTGAGCTTGTTTCAAGAAAGAACACCACCGTCTCCCACAAGCTTGGATAGTGACTAAGCACCTCTAAGCTTCAGATGAATCAGTACAACTTACCTCAAGGCAGATCACACATTCCGATACGAGTACGCTCAATCAAAGTAATACTGGATTGGAAGGCTCACTACCAGCACGTCATCGACACCATGCTGGGTGGGGAGCGCTTCTTTGAGGTTCTGGCATCAGATCAGCCATTTGTCTTACCTTTGGTACAAGGCAATGTACTGTTTGAGATTTTAATCTATGTTCTAGTATAAAAAGGGTATACACGCCTCCTTATAAAAAAAAAAAAACTTTTGATTGCAAGCTAAGCAGTGTGTCTTTCTAGCTCTCTCTCTCAGTAATCATGGCAAGTGTAGCATTTCCAACATTTAAAAGAAAGAAGGGGGAGGATTTGGTAATAGATTTCCTAGATGACTTTGAAGTAGCATGTGGAGAAAGCAACAAAGATACAGATGAATCCCGGGTTAGAATCTTTAAGCATCTCATTAAGCTAGAAGCTAGGTCATGGTACCACAAACTTCCACAAGCGACTAAGGATTATTGGGAGCCCTTAAAAACTGGTTTTAAGAGGCTCTTTGGGGGAGGCACCACTTCAAAGAAGCTGTGGGACAAATTGAGAGACTTTAAGTAGGAGGGTCTTTTAGAGTATGCCACCTATGAGTCCAAGTTCGTGGATTTGTGGGAACGCTGGGTTGAGTCACTGGCAAGAGGGGAAGCTACACCCGATTTCCTCGAAAAGGACCGGTTCACGCATGGTGTATGGCCGCTTCTCAAGGAGAAGGTGAAGGGTAGATTCTCGGCTACGTACAAGTTAGCTGTCGAGATTGCTCACCTTAAGGACAAGAAGCTATGGATGAAAGACCATAATTGACCAACTGCATAATTTTTATGTCCACTTGATATAGCAATGAAGGAATAAGGAAAGAGATCAAGACTCGGGAAGAGCACGACGACAAAATAGGGAGTATCACTGCTACAACTACGAAGAAGATGGTCACGGTATGTACTGTTGTCCCAAACCGCGACAAAACTATAATAGAAGAGGTAGGAGAAACCAATTGTCACCCCCTAGAGAGAGAACACCTCTACCCCGAGCACCAGCCCCACCAACACAAATTCTACGTCCACCCCAGGCACCACCAAAAGCACCCATTCCACCTATTCCACCGGCACCACCACCTGATCGCCCTGTAAACATCATAAGGCTAGAGGAGAAAGGAAAGGTTGTAGTAGTGGATCCACCCAGAGTAAAGGAGAGGGATAAGAGTAAGGAGAAGGTAACCTTTGTAGAACCATTTGAAGCCATGACTGTAAAGAGAGCTAGGAGGGAGAAAGCTACACAATCTGATGAAGAGAGAAGCATGAAAGGAGAGACTAGCAAGAGGCCGTCAAGGCCACGACGGAAAATAGGCATCACCAACTTCCAATTAGGGGAAAGTTCTAGGCCCTATGATCTAACATTGGATGTGGCAAAGCAAGGACCAAAGATTAAATGGCCACAGCTGCTACATCTCGCACCAAAGGTAACGCCGCAATGGTCCAACATGGTAAGTACAAGGCGCTCCAAAGCAAAGGTAGCCAGAGAAATTTCGGGATGCAACATGCATGACATCCTTCCAATTGTTGACATCAACATAAAGGGTAAAAGGGTTGGAAACACCTACATTGATGGAGGAGCACAAACTTGTGTGATGAGTGAAGCTATGATGCTTCGGCTAGGGCTCGAGGTTGACAGGACTTCTCCATGCAAGGAAAAGATGGCAAACAACGCAAAAGTAAAATGTGCAGGTGTGGTAAGTGTTGTAAAGATAAAAGCTTTCAACATTGAGCTAGAAGTAGATGTTTTTGTGATGCCTACTAAGGGGGAGGGATATCCATTAATCTTGGGAAGGCCATGGTTGATAGCCATGAAGGAAAATCAGGACTGGGGCACTGACATTCTACGCATGACTGGTAAGAAAGGGAAGACAATCTACTACGACATGAAGACTGAAAAGCAGAAACAAATGGACCTAGAGACATCAACAGATGAAAACACTAGTGAGTCTTCCACTTTTGAGGAGGAGACCACATCCACCAATGAAAGTGACAGCTCCATCGATGTGATGGGTATCATCATTGAAGGATCTACAAAGGGGTTAAGCACAACTGGCGACCCGTCACCACAAGGGCAAAGCAACGAAGAGCAAAGAAAATCACGTGGCCTAGGAGAAAGTAGGTTGAAGAGTATGTTGTCTATGGAGTTAAAAATTGAAGAGAGAGATAAATTTTTGCAAATTTTGATGGGATTTCTTGACCTTTTCATCGACAACTATGAAAGAATCACAGGTATTATAGTAGTGGAACATCATATTAAGCTGAAGGAAGGGGTAAAACCAGTTGTGCAAAAGCTACGACAGCTGGGGGTCATACAAGAAAAGGCACTCTTGGTGGAGGTAAGGAAGCTACTAGAAGCAGGGTTCATCTATCCTGTGGAAAACTCAGAGTGGGTGTCACCCGTAGTAGTGACGCCTAAGAAGAATGGTAAGTGGAGGGTTTGTGTTGACTACAAACCACTAAATGCATCCAAAGAGAGACCACTTTCCTCTCCCTTTCTTGGATGAAATTCTAAATGAAGTGGCTGGTTTTGAATGCTACACCATGTGTGATGGTTATTCTGGGTATTTTCAAATACGCATAGCCTTGGAAGATCAGCTAAAAACTACTTTCATTACGCCATGGGGTTGTTTTGTGTACAGTGTTATGCCATTTGGTCTCACAAATGCACCTACCACATTCCAAAGATATGTCACATATGTCTTTCAACCGTTCTTTGGAACATCCATAATAGTGTTCATTGATGATTTTTGTATATATAGCCCTCGCATTTCACACTTAGAAAAGGTAACTGAGGGTTTAGCAAGGTTGCAAAGCCTAGGTGGGCAATTAAATGTAGACAAGTGCCACATTGGGGAAAGTAGAGTCATTCTTTTAGGGCATGAAGTTTCAGCAAAAGGTATCAACGCCGATCCAACTAAGGTGTCGGCACTCATATCCCTACCTTCACGAACAACCACACGTCAACTGGTCTCTTTTTTACAAAAGATGATGTACTTGAGTAGATTCATACATCTACTATCACAACTTGTTCTACCACTACAACAACTCACACAATGATCAACTTTCACCTGGGACGAGGAGAGAGAACATCACTACAACAAGGTAAAGGAGGTCTTAGCCACCCTACCAACTATCTCACCACCTAAGTGGGATGAAAAATTCTATGTCACCTCAAGTGTGGGTGATGACTCCTTGGGGGATGTGCTACTCGAGAAGGATACAACAACATCTTTCATGAGGCCAATCTACTTCTCTAGTCCAATGATGACAGCAGCAGAGAAAGGTTTCACCCATGTGGAACACCTAGTCCTCGCTCTTAGATTTGCAACTACAAAGTTTAGGTCATATTTGTTTCCTAGGCAATTTGTGATTTTAACCATGGATCAGATGTTTCCCTATGTGGTACAACACATGGAGGTTTCTGCTAGGATTACTAAATGGCTAGTTCGTCTGCAAGAATTTGACTACACGGTACATGTGGAAAGCACAACAAGGGCAAGCTTGGGGGGACTCTTGACCTACCAAAACTTTGAGAAGTCGGTAAAGAAATTTAAAGGGGAAGGAATTCAATCACTTCCAAAGCCACCGATGGTAGAAAGAGCACACTCTCTCTACTTTAATGGAGCCTACAAGCGAGCATCTGACAAAGCAGCTACAGGCATAGTGGTCTTTGATGACAAAGGTATCAAGGTATTTTCGCTTGGCCATTTGTTGGAATCACATTCTAACAATGAAGCTAAGTATGCAGCACTAACTAAGGGTTTATAATGGTGCGTCTCGCAAGGGGTAAAACGCCTTAACATATTTGGGGATGCTCTACTTTTGGTAAGGCAAGTAAATGGAGTATGGACATGCAAGAATCCTAGCTTGAGGACTCACTTAAGCTGTGTAAAAACTTTGTTGGGTAAGTTTGAAGCAGTTCAACTACATCACATCCCAAGGGCTCAAAACCATGAAGCTGATGCCCTAGCAAGTGAAAGACTGCAGGAAGTGGTGGTTGGGGCTATAAAGCAAAAACTCCCTCTATTTCAAGATAGTGACACCTTATCCAACATCATGAATTTTTTGGAATCAGGGGAATGTCCACTGGATTTAACAAAAGGACAGAAGCAATGGCTTACCCAGAAGGCCACAAGGTATCGGCTTATCAATGACGGTTTGTATTGTAAGGGTAAGGACCAACTACTCAAGAAGGTCCCTCTCTCTAATGAAATTACGGGGGTAATTGCCAGTTGTAATGATGGTGTTTGTGGTGGTCACTTTGCCCTAGATATAACAAGTAGGAAAATCTTGCAGGTTGGTTTTGTATGGCCTAGCCTCAATCGTGATGTACACCACTGGTGTAAGACATGTCAAAAGGCCGGCACCAGGTCACTCATGCATAAACCACAGAGTAAAGGAGATGTGCTTGTCGACTATATGACTAGAGGGGCGGAAGCTATAGTAGGATCACAGTTGTAGAGGTAGCTAAGTTTATCTACAAGCAAATATGATGCAAGTTTGGCACACCATTAGAAATTATCTCCAATAGAGGACCAGGTTTCATAGTAGACTTGGTAGGAGAGTTAATGCAAAAACTAGGCATAACAAGGAGGCACTCCTCACCATATTACCCTCAATGTAATGGCCTAGTTGAGAAAGTGAATGGAATGGTTTGTAAAATTATCACCAAGCAGGTTAACAACCATCCTGGAGATTGGGATAAGTATCTACTCCCAGCTTTGTGGGCCTACCGAACCTCACTCCGCACATCTTTGGGATTCACCCCATATAATTTGGTATTTGGCAAGGAGGCAATCTTACCTATTGAGGTGCAACTAGCAAGTCTCAGAGTAATGGCAAGCCAGCTTCAATGGCCCAACATGCATTTGAGAGATCACATCCTCGACTTGGAACGACTACAGCTGGACAGAGAAGAAGCAATCAATTATTATGTGTAATGGAATTTGCCTATTCAATTTGAGAGTAGCGGAATTTAATGAGAGTACTTTCAAGAAATGATTTTGTGAGCATAGCGGGTTGACATAATTGAAGATAGCAACATAATCATAGCAATTAGTTAACTTGGCATAGACAATACTTTTGCAAGAGAGAGAATTTAGAGAACATGACAACAGTTGAGGACCGGATTTATGTGGAGCCCGTCCCCCCTCCAATAGGCATTTGTATTATGATTTCTCCCATAAAGAGAGACTTGTTACAATACATTCTTTGTGTTCCTTGTGACCTAGGTGAAGCAATGAAGATGGAAAGCTTCATGCATCACCATCATAGCATAACCTAAACTTAAAGAAAGCTTTAACTATACCAAGCCTCAGTCCCAAGACCTCAAACACCTTCGAAGGTGGAGAGAGCTAGCAGGGAATGAGGGTAGGGAAGAGGAAGAAGAAACATTTCATACGAGAAAGAGCTAGTTCCTCACTTATCATAACTCTTGTGCTAGCATACATAATAGCATAGTAATGAAGAAGAAATAAATGGAAAGCTCAAGCATTGAAGCATGGCTCTTGGATGGATTTGCACTCCATAGCCAAGAGTGTTGGTGTAGGCTCTCAACCTCTACTTGCTTGGAGAAGGAGAGCGAGTTCTTGCACTTTGCATAGTACACAATGAGAGTGCTTGTGAGTGTGTGTGGGTGAGTATACCCCCTAATCACCCCCCCTAGCTTGCTTGGGTCGACCCCCCCCCCCCCCTTGTACCTCATGCTTGAAGCTCATTGGACCCCTCCAGGCCTAGCCAATCACAAGCAGGAGCCATTACAAGCAACATGGGTAGCCTTGGGACAAGTGTCCCCCTTTCCCCTTTGAGAGAGAGGACTTGATAAATGCAAAATCAATTAATTAAATATCCTAAATTATCATTGGACCCCTTGGGTGGCCAACCAATAGGTTTCAGGCACACCATCAGGGCAACATGAGGAGGAACTTGACAAGTGTCCTTGCTGCCTCTTCAAGCTGGGGCTTCCCTTGTGTGTGTGTGTGTGTTCTCTCTCTCTCTCCCCCCCCCCCCCCCCCCCCCCCCCCCCCCCCTTGTAGGCTCGCCCCCCTCCTTGTAGGGATATTTTTGACTTTGGATGAGCAAGCCCCTTAGTCATCAAGCATGACTGAGCACTTGAAGTAGGGGGTGTTCCCACAAGCATCTCAGGCAAGCTTCTTAAGGCACTTCAAGCACCTTAATCATGCACCAAGTCAAGCACCTCAAGCATGGAGCCAGTCAAGCACCTCGAGCATCTTAATCAAGCACCTCAAGCATGACAAGCACCTCAAGCAGGACAAGCACCTCAAGCACGACAAGCACCTCGAGCTTGGGCCGGGTTCCCACCTCAAGCTCAGCCCTAACTTACCTAAGGTCAAAGGACTTTTACACACATTATTGGAGGTCTTCAATGAAGCTAACCCTAAGGTCTTATGCTCCATTGGTTAGCCTTGCTCTTGATAGACCATCTCCCATTTGGGCCCCTTTACTATTGGCCCCGTGTTGAGATAGATCTATAAGCACATATCTATATCTTAACACTTGTTCCCATTTATTCTCCCACATTAAGTGATAAATTTAATATGAGAAAATCATTTGGGTTGGTTAGATATTAGATTTTATGACATTACCTCTCTCTTGAAATCATAGTCGTCCTCGACTATGAGGTAGAAGAGATAAAGCCTTAGTCATTAGTCAATCGTACTTAGCGGGTAGAGGATCCCTTTTTTACCCTACGACATCTTTCCAAGATGGATGACTAATCCATTTGGTGCTTGGGAGACATAGCTACCGCAAGCATGTCTGCTCTTTAGTCCATTTCATTCTCCCAAAGTAGAGTGACAAATTCTACTTGGTGTTTGAGAGACGTCGTCATCACAAACATGATTCTAAGAATGCATACTAGTTAAATTTGTGCACAATTAAAAAGAGGATTAGTCTTATAAGACAAAAACATGAGTCATTTAAAAGAGAGTTGTACATTTGCTTACTCTAATGTAGCATTGTAAGCATTGACAAGGTTCATACTATCCTTAAGTTGTACTCCTTGCATCCATTTAGCATCTTCAAAAGGATAATTTTTAAACTTAATAAGATACCGTCGGATTATCTTACCATGTCATAGTACCTTGTCTTCATGCCGAAGGACAGCTTCGGGTTGTAGCACCTCTTCTTGGTCTTGAACTTCAGGAGGGTCTTCAATAATTGGTTCAGTTGGTGGCTCTCCTTTGTAGGGCTTAAGTAGGCTTACATGAAAGGCATTGTGTATAAGCCAATGGTTGGGCAACCTGAGTTGATAAGCCGTCTCATTGATGGGCTTCAAGATTTGGAAAGGACCATAGTATCTTTTTTCTAGTTTAGCATAATACTTTTGATGGCCCGTAGGATTCTTGCCCGTCGTTTGCCTTAATCGAGCCTTAGGAAACTTGAGTAAGACCCAATCATTTTCTTTGAACATTAAGGCTCTTCTATGCTTATCAGCAGCAGCTTTTTGCCTTTGTTGAGAGATGGCTATAGCCTCTCTAATCTTTTGAAAAGATTCTTGTAGGTCACGGCTATACTCATCGGCGGCGAAGATCTTCCCATGTACTTTGAGTAGCAAGGGACTTTTAGGTCTTCCCTCTATGATCTCGAAAGGTGCTTTCCCCGTAGAAGTATGTACAGTATTATTGTAGGCATACTCTACTAGAGGTAAATACTTTTCCCATTGTGAGCATTGATCTACTTCGGTAACATAAGTCTTGAGTAGATCGAGTATCGTAAGATTGGCTATCTCACTTTGGCCATCCGTTTGTGGGTGATAGGCCGAAGAGAAATTCAATCTTGTTCCTAGATTTTCAAAGAGACCTTTCCAGAAATTACTGGTCATTCTAGGATCTCTATCTGACACGATGGATGTGGGTAATCCATGGTGCTTGAAAATTTGAGATGTGAAGAGAGTTGCCATTTGATGTGCCTTAATAGTATTTTTGACAGGAATAAAATGTGCTTGTTGCTAAACCTGTCGACTATTGTCCATATTCCTGTATTCCCATGGATAGACTTGAGTAATCCAAAGATGAAATCCATGGATATACTCTCCCATGGTGAATTTAGAATAGGCAATGGCTGGAGTAATCCAGGTTGCTTCCCTCTATCATACTTGGTCTTTTGGCATACTACACATTTTGAAACATACTCTTGTATGTCCACTTTCATGGTAGGCCAATAGAAATACGTCTCTACTCCTCGGAGAATAGGTTGAATACCTCTATGCCTTGCATATGGAGGAGCATGGGATTCATACATAACCTTCTCACGAAGGGAATGGGTAACACATAGCCTATTGCCGTGGAGAAGATAACCATCCTGCAAGGTGAATGGTTCCTCTTTCTTCACCAAAGCAAGGGCTGACATTATGTCTCTAAAGTCAGGGTCAGTAGCATACTCATCTATCATAGAGGATAGATCATTGTAAGTAGCTATAGACACCGCATTAACTTTTGGTCGTCGTGAAAGTGCATCGGCAACTTGATTGTGCTTACCAACTATGTGAGCAATATGGAAATTAAATTGTGAAAGAAAATTTGCCCACCTCATTTGTTTGTCGGAAAGTTTGGTTTGCGTCATGAAAGACTTGAGACTTTGGTGGTCGGTTCGTAGGATAAATGGAGTCCCCAATAGGTAGTGCTTCCATGTATCTAGGGCATGTAGAACAGCTAAAAGCTCTTTCTCATAAATGCCCAAGACTCGTTCATCACTATTGAGCCTTCGGCTCTCATATGCTATGGAATGCCCTTCTTGAAGCAAAACCTCTCCAAGGCAATCACCACAAGCATCACATTGGACCTCAAATGGTTTTGAGAGATCCGGAAGCACGAGGACTGGTTGGGAAGTAAGCTTCTCTTTGAGTTTTTCAAAAGCATTTTGCTCCTTAGCAGTCCATACAAACTTAACGTTCTTCTTTGTTAAGTCGTGTAGTGGTCCTGCTACTTGAGAGAATTTTGCTATGAAGTGTCTATAGTATGCACACATACCAATAAAGCTTCTTAGCTCATGTAGATTCCTTGGGTTAGGCCATGATTTTATTACCTCTAACTTTGATGGATCCATACGAATACCATCGTGAGAGATAATATGACCTAGATATTGAATCTCTTGAAGGAAGAATTCACTTTTCTTTTGGTTGAGAAAAAGTTTGTTTTCCCTTAAGGCTTGAAAAATCACTTGGAGATGTTGCTTATGTTCCTCCAAAGATTTGGAGTAGATGATGATATCATCAAAGAACACTCCAGTGAATTTACGATATGGTCTAAAAATTTTCTCCATGAGACGATTGAAAGTAGTTGGTGCATTAGTCAAGCCAAAAGGCATGACTAGATATTCATAAAGACCAATTTTTTTGCGAAACGCGGTCTTTAGGATATCTTCATCCACTATCCTTATTTGATGATAGCCACTTTGTTAACCCTCACAGCTCACGGACACCCCATCACCTACGACGGACGTGTATTATGTATTTGGTAGAGTCAGGTACCGGGCTTGTCGGACCAATAGGAAAAGGGTAAGAGTGATCACCGATGAGAGGCGCACTCTAACTGGGACATTCAAGGGATTGGTTGGCTAAGCATGGGCGCCCAAGTGTGAATGGGGTGAGCTGATATAAAAGCCAACTAAACCTAAAATTCACTCATTCTCTCATTTGTGCAATAGAAGAGTGCTCTTGCTCCATCTCCATCTCCATCTTCTTCTTCTTCACCTCCTCGTGTGTGTGTGTATGTGTGTGAGAGAGAGAGGGAGAGTGTGTGTGCGATCGAGCATTACGAAGGCACGACGACGGCGAAGCGGTTGAGCGTGGCATGACTGAAGCTTCTTCTTCATCGCGGTGAGGAATCCACCACGAAGGCGAGCGTAGATCGGTGAGTGACACACCCTTTGCTCTCTTGAGCTTACTAGATTAGTCTTGTTGTGTGCTTGGAGCCATTTGTGGCTCGCACACGGTGTATCGGCAATTCCCTTGCTTCGACAGTGCGGCAAGGAGCGCAAATTTTTGGCGCCGCTGCCGAGGAATCGCCCTGCACTAAGCCCAAGAGGCACTTTGTGCTTCTCCTATGAGTTGTTTGTAGTAGGAAAGAAGAGGAAGAGGAAGAGGAATGAGTTGTTTTTCTGTAAGTTGGTAATTTCTATGTTGTCTGCAAGTTCTGTGATTTCTGCATAATGTTGTGTTTTTTGTTTGCACAATTAGTAGTCGTTAGCTTGTTTGCAGTGAATGAATAAGTAGGAAGGCAGTTAGCAATTTCTGTTTGCACACAGTCTGTACACAGTTTTCTGTCAAGGTTTGGTTGCACACAGTCTTTGCACAGCAAGGTAGTGAGAGAGAAAGTAGGTGGATAGTTAGCTCACTGTCAGTAAGCAGTTAAGCAAAAATATTTAAGCGTGAGTGACTGGGGGCTACACTAAAATTTTGATCGGGATCGGGATCATTTTCCCAAGCCCAAGCCCAAGCCCAAGCCCAGGCCCAGGCCTCAGTCCTCAGTCCTATGATATATACTAGACTCACTCTTATATATATACCCTACCCCCTCAAGAGGGAATGAGAGCATGTGGGGCAAGTCCTCCACTCTTCTCCCTTCTCTTCCCACTTGCACCCTTAGACTTTCTAATTTGGGCCTAGTTCCCTACTAGAAACTGACGGTTTTAGGGATTTCGAGGGCATAAAGTGACCAAACGGAGGGCTGTAAAGCACGGCACGTCCCTCTGACCGAGACACTCGTTTTGAGCTATCATACGTTCTATTCTATAACTGGGTCAGAAAAAAAGGACCTAAAAATCAAAAAAAAAAAAAAAAAAGACTTGGGTTGCAAAACACCCAAAATTACTAGGTGAGCAGCCTTCACGGGCCCTCACTGACACTTCTAGGGGATCCAAGTCATATGAACCTATGCTCTGGACGAGTGTTAGAGCACGAGCATATTGGTAGTGCCTCCATTTACGCGGGCACCCATTATTCCTCCACCCTAGGTTCTGGACCTTCGGCCGGGACTCAAGGTAGCGCGACCCAAGATCCTCATATCGCGTCTAGTGATTCTTCCTCTGACTACGAAGTCATGGAGGGGTATCCTACACCAAACCCTGATAGTTCAAGTCAAGACATGCATGCCATGGGCCCACGGCCCGGGTCCAGCGTGTTTAGCCGCTTAAAAGAGACCCTTAGTAGAGCTACTCGCTCCGAACATGCGGTTAATGAAATAAATGAAGGGAGTGGGAAAGTAAATTCGTCATTCATGCCTAAAATGGACCCTATGCTTCTTGAGAGTGTGCATGTGAATGTTCCATCCACTGCACCTCTTGATCCTTTAGGACTATCTCCCTCTGAGGTTTTACTACCCGATGGCAGGAGTCTTGCTGAAGTAGAAGAGATCGAATGCTATATGCAAGCAACAAGGGGGAGGGAAATGGAGAACCTACGAAGGCTAGAACAAAGTCGAGCCCTGAAAGCAAAGGCTCCTATGAAAACAATCATGCCAGCCGAGCAACCGAGTGCTCCCAAGGTAGTAATCCCGAAGGGGCAAGCTATGGGGAGCAATAATGCTTCCACTTCAAGGGAAACCTCCAGCACGCCAGGCCTAGGTGGGATATTCCTAAACGAAAATTGGGAGTATGACCTACAAGCAGAAGCTTTAACTGATCGGTACACAGGACAAACCTATCATGTGGGTTGGTTAGATGTTCTACAATCCACATCGGGTGCTACTAGCATAGATGAGCAACAACAGAAAGTCTGTGATGTCCTCCATAGGATTGTCGAGTTAGAAAGACAGAACACAGGGATCAACAGGCCTAATGAGATTCTTGGATACGGGAAAGGCCAACCAACCAACTCTGTCACAAATAGAGACTCCCTCAGCGAGCCCCATTGATCCTCCATATGTTGTTTTGCCAGGAGCCTCAGTACAATCTGAGCCCACAAGTGGCAGCTTTACCTTCCCAGATCTAGCTCATCTTTCTCTTAATGACACTACGGCTACCATGCATATCCCAATGGTGAGCATGACAAGAAGTACACCATGGAGTTCAGTTGTTAACACTGCGCCGATGCCTAGTAGCACAGTGCCCCCAACTATACCTACATGTATGTATCAATCATGTGCACCTATCGTACCTCAGTCTCATGTAGCTCCTACACCTCCGATTATTCCAAGAGCTTACAATCCAAAATGGAATTATCCAAGATCTTATACAAGGGATCCATGCCATTTAATAATAACATGCCATATCAGGCACCCCCTATGCCTAGGGCCACGCCTGTAAACTTTGGACCACCGTTTGGTACACCACCATACGAAATTTGGGACCCAAGAGCCGCGCGTATGCCAAGGCCAAGGCCAACTCCCATCTCACATGTGGTTCTAGGACCACATACACCCATTATACCTGCTCAAATAGGAGATTTGGCAGAATTTTCTCAAACTATCGGTCACTCTATTGCGGAAAACATGTGTAGTGCACCTGATAGAGAGCCTAGGAGCAAGGCAGTTCAAGTAGCTAAGCTCACACAGAAATTCAGTGGAGACGGAGATGCTAGAAAGCATATGGAAGTCTTTGAACATGTGTGCGATTCCTTGGAAGAGCACAATGAGCTACATAAGTGTAAGGCTTTGAGTTTGACCCTAAGTGGAAAGGCTGGAGATTGGTATAGAACCTTAAGAGTAGAAGAGAAAACGATCTACTCTACTCTTAGGAGACTATTCTTAAAAGAATACATACGAGAGGGAGTACTTTGGGGTGTAGCCTCTCAGCTCCAGAAAGCCCAACGAGAAGAAGGTGAATCCGTGAGAGACTTCATTAGTCGCCTAAAGAATTTGAATTCTCGATGCAATCCAAACGAGCGATTCAACAACAACCAATTTCTCGATAGATTCACTAGGGGACTACGACATGAAAGTATCTATAATGGCCTAGTCATTAGAGGTATCACTACTTGGGAAGCAGTCACCATGAATGCAATCCAATTGGAGGATAATTTAATGATTGCAGGAGAAAGAGTGTCTGCCGAGCCGAAGTCAAGAAGCTCGCAAGCATCAGGGCATGAGCCAATGAAGATAAAGCCAATCGTGAAAGAGCAAACGATATCTGAGATGACTTTGGCAGATCTCACCAAGGCCATCCAAGAAAGCTTAGGGGTAATCGTGCTCCACAAAACACTCATATGTATCCAAGAAGGGAGCAACAATGGTGCTCAATTTGCTTGGGCCAACATACTACGAGTGAATGCCCTACTTTCAAAAAAGTAAAGTTTAACGGGACTTGTAACGCGTGTGGTAGGTATGGCCATCAAGCGAAGGATTGCCTAATGCTTAAACGCATCATGGAAAATAGACCGCCTATAGCTTGGGCAGACTCACCTCGAGTTCCTGCATTGATGCCTACCCCACCCATGGAGCAACAGTTGCCATTACAGCCCATGGTCCCTAGAACCCAAAATGTGGTCCAAACCACACCGTTGCCACCTCCAGTGCTAGGACCGCAACCCCCGCATCCAAGAGTTACACCTATGAACCAAATAGGTTGAGAGTCATCTAATACTTATGTAGATTTCGAAGAGGACATAGACTCTAGTATCACCTATGGAGTCGACATGCTTGAGGAGTGTCCCATGTACTATATGGAAGACCATTGGGGACAAATCAAACCGGTATATCAAGCTACTGCGCTAGCAGCAAGAGGCCAAAACATTAATAGTTTTACCAGGAGACCACCTCTTCAGTGCTACGAATGTGGTGGACCACATCGAGTAGCTGAGTGCCCCATTAGAATGCAAAAGAATGCCGCACTAATGCAAACAAGTCAAGGGAGTGCATTGGCAATGCCAATACTCACTTGTAATCGTTGTGGCATAGATCATTTGATCGCACAGTGTCCTAACAATCCAAACGCACCGAAAATCACACCATTGAACATAATAGAGATTGTTGATGGGACACCACCAACTATAAACATAGCACCAGTGAATGCACTCACACGGTCGATGCTCCAAAAGCAAAATTACATCCTCGAAGAGAGAGATGCTGCATCCATTGGCCGAGCGAGAAAGAAGAAAACACGAAGAAAGAAATCCCTTAATGCTTCTAGCTCAAAACCTAGTTCAAAGACTAACATAGGGACAGGAGAGGATCCCGTGTATATGAATGACCCTGAGGATGACTCAGATTCGATAGAGACCACGGAGACCAAAACTGTTACTACAAAGGAAAAAGCCAGTGAGGAGGATCACGAGAGGGAATTACGACGAACACCAAAAGAGTATTCAAAGTTAAACCACCCAGTTGCGAACCCCCAAGATAAGCCATGAGAGGCAAAAAATGAGGATTGCAAGAGAAATATTGGAACCTATCCAAACCCAACAGTGGAAATTGAACGAGTCCAACAACTGAGGGGTTTGGTGGAAGAAACTCAACGAACATTAGAACGTGAACCCAAACATATCCAAATGTCGGACACAGCGTTTCCCACACAAGTTCAACCTCACAAGAACTACAGACCTCGGAAGTTCGGGAAGAGAGTGAGGGTAGGACATCTGAAAGTGGACTCACACCTTTCCTACTAGAGAGAATGTTTGGTGAGGGAATACTAGAACCCCTTGAGGAAGTGGAGATTCCATCTTCACCATTCTCTTGTCAGGGTCCTACGTCCCACAAGATGCCATTAAATGTTGCCAAATTGATGGATTTCATGTCTTCAGAAGTTAGAACCACCATCATGTCCAAACTATATAAAGACCTCGAGCTAGTCTTAGCTCTTCGAGCCTTCCTCAATGGATAATTACAGGCCGGATTACCACAGTTTGCACATATGAACAAACCTGACTCGGTAATGAATGATGAGGAACATTATGCACCACCATCTGACCTAGCGGGACATGAATCTGTAATTGAAGTACTCGTTAACAAGTTGGGGCAATACTTTGAAGGTGATGAATCTAATGCTACTCTGCCAATCACTACTAAAGGATTAACTGCAAAGGGAGTCCTGGACGGTGGTGCGGGAGTCAGCATGGTGACAAAGAGTTGTTGGGAGTCTATGGGGCGACCTTACCTTGAAGCCACAAGCGTAGTGGTAAAAATGGCTAATGGATCTATTGTTACGCCTATTGGAATGCTAAAGGATCTCAGGATCAAGGTCTTGGGACACAAGGTAAGGCAGACTTTCATTGTTATGGATTTTTCCAAGCATCCTATGTCATTTGAGATGATCTTAGGGCGTCCATTCATGAGGGAAGAAAAAATGGTGCATGACTGGTCCAAAAACCACGTCTACTTACAGTTCCAAGACTCTGTCATTCGAGTTGATCTTTTAAGTGGTCGAACGCATCCTCTAGGAAATAAATTCATCATTGATAATCGATCAGACACAACAATTCACTCAGCTCCATTACAGTATTGTTACACGTGTAACGAAGACACGGATATTGGGGAGAACTCTCCTTATATGGATATCCTACCCGGAATGGCTGAGTCAGACAATGTCGATTGGGTACACCTAGCGGCAACTATAGATACATGGGGAGCTAGAGGAACAACCTGGGTAACACCAGATGGGGAAGAGATACCACACATTGCACCAGTAAACATGTTAGGTGTAGCGCATGTAACATCCGATGATAAGAAAGAGGCACACCTACCTGAGAGTGAAACCGATGATTCCTCAAAGGCTTCAGGCCAATACACATCAGAAACGGAATCTCAGGGAGAAATGGATTCAGAACCTGAGGAAACATCGAGTGACCAAGTATAGAAACTGAACACTCAAGGTCTAGTACGACCATCTATGGTAATTTATATGAGAGTGAAGAAGATACAAGCGAAGACCTATCAAGCGAGTCGAGTTCAAACATTTACCAAAATCAAAACCTTAACAAGAAACAAAGGTCATATAAGAGACGACGATATCGAGCAAATGTGAGAGCTAGGATAAACAAGGAAAGATCTACTGCAGAATGGCTTAGCTATCTAGGGGCATGTGATGCTCATCGAAAGCTAGTAGACAATTGGGGTGAACATCTCCAGAGTGTCATGTGGTGCAGCCCGCGACCCATTGACCTCGCTCAATTGGAGGTTACAGAGCCGAAATTGAGTCGAACTATAAGAAGACGTCAAAACCGAGAGTTAGCACAACAACAAAAGGAGGCAGAACTAAAAGAAAGGTCTCCGTCAGGACAAGAGCCTGCTGACTTACATACGGCTCCTGAACATTTTAAATCTTATACCACGGGGGAGCGAAAGGTTGTGTATGCCAAAGCCCAACGAATACCTACCAATGGAAGCAGTGGAGTCTATGATGGTCCAGCGGTAGTTAAAGAGATAGAATTAGCAGAACCAGGTGAGGAGTCTAAACCAGTCTTTATTGCTCAAGACCTTACCGAAACTGAAGAGGCTGTACTTAAGGAGCTCCTCAAGGAATACAAGGATATCTTTGCTTGGACATATCATGACATGAAGGGCGTTCCACCTTCTGTGGTGCAACATACAATTCCCATGATCAACACTGCTAAACCCGTCCAGCAACGACCCTATCCAATGAATCCTAAGTACGCCAAAATTGTACAAGAGGAGATTGAAAAACTTATCCAATGTGGATTCATATACCCTATTGAGCACTCAGAATGGGTTTCTCCAATAGTCATTGTGCCAAAAAAGAATGGGAAACTAAGAGTGTGCGTGGACCTCAAGAAAGTTAATGCAGCCACTAGGAGAGATCATTATCCCTTGCCATATTCAGAACATGTGCTTGAAAGAGTTGCGGGCAAGGAAGCTTATAGCTTTTTAGATGGGTACTCTGGTTACAATCAAATCACAATTGCATTAGAGGACCAAGCTAAAACTGCTTTTATCACAGAGTTTGGAGTGTTTGCATTTCGTGTTATGGCTTTTGGCTTAACGAATGCCCCTGCTACATTCCAACGATTAATAAACACTGCGTTTAAAGAATTTCTAAGGGAGTTTTGTGAAGCTTTCCTAGACGACCTTTGTGTTTATTCTTCTTGGGAGAAGCATTTGTTATATCTACGAAAAATATTTGAAAGGTGCAGATTTTATCGCATCTCATTGAACCCTTTCAAATGCCAATTTTGGGTTAAGCATGGAGTCATTCTAGGGCATATAGTGTCCAAGAACGGGATATCCACAGATGAGAGTAAGATTAAAGCCATTGCCGATTTGCCACCACCTACTAACTATAAAGGAGTTCAAAGATTTATGGGCCATGTTGGTTATTATCGAAGGTTTATTTTAAACTTTGCCGAGATAGCGCGTCCATTGTACAAGCTTCTTATCGAGTTTCACTGGATGGAAGAATGTCATCAATCTTATGAGTTATTAAAGAAGGCCCTAACAAGTGCTCCAATCCTGCGAACACCTGATTGGAATGTACCTTTTCATGTGCATACTGATGCATCAAATTTTGCTATTGGGTGTGTTCTAACTCAACCAGGAGAACATAAATTGGACTACCCTATTAGCTTTGCAAGTCGCCGATTAAATGATGCCGAGATGAACTACACTACTACAGAGCGCGAAGGTCTAGCTATGATTTACGCAGTAAAGAAATTTCGCTATTACCTTCTTGCTACCAAGTTTGTGTTTTATGTTGATCATCAAGCATTGCTATATTTGGTAAACAAGCCGTGTTCCACGGGTCGAATTACACGATGGTTGTTAATTCTTCTTGAGTTTGACTTCACCGTTGTTGTGAGGCCTGGGAGGAAACATGTCACGGCGGATCATTTATCTCGTATCCCTAATGGAGAAGCTCCTACGGGGGTTGATGATGAATTTCCTGATACTCCTTTGTTCATTGTTGAGACAATGCCTGAATGGAGTGAAAAGATTGTTAACTTCTTAGTTAATGGTTTTCCACCCAAAGAACTGCGAAAAGATATAGCTCAAAAATTAATCAAGGAATGCGAACCCTATTGCTTACTGGCTAGAACTCTCTATAAGAGAGAAAAAGATGATGTTCTTAGACGCTGTGCCCGCGAGGATGAGTATTTATATATTCTACAAAAGGCACACATGGGGGTAGCTCGTGGTCACTTTTCAGGAAAGTTGACTGCCCGAAAGATCTTACAGTCAGGCTATTGGTGTCCCACTCTGTTTAAGGATGCATCACTTTTTGCAAAGGGATGTGATGAATGCCAATGCTTCAACAAGCCACAAAGAAGGGATAGGATGCCTCTACATCCCATCAAGGTAACCCAACCATTTGAAAAGTGTGGCTTAGACTTTGTAGGACCGATTAGTCCGGCTGCACGTAACACGCAATCACAATATATCATTGTCGCTACCGACTATGTAACCAAATGGGCTAAAGCAAAAGCAACACGAAAGGCGGATGCAAAAACAACAGCTAAGTTCCTCTTTGAGAACATTATCACACGTTTTGGATGCCCCTTTGAACTTGTGAGTGACAATGGAACTCATTTTATAAATGAAGTAATAAAAGAACTCACATCAAACTTCATGATATCTCACCACAATTCTACACCCTATTATCCCCAAGCAAATGGCCAAGCTGAGAGTACCAACAAAACTCTCATCTCCATTTTGACAAAGACAGTCGAGGCTCATCGCACAGATTGGGACCTAAAACTTAGATCAGCTTTATGGGCTTATCGTACTGCGTATAAAGTTGCTATTAATTGCACACCGTTTAAGATGGTGTATGGCCAAGAACCAGTTATGCCATGGGAGTTTGTCATTCCTAGTGTTCGAGTAGCTTCTCAAGAAGGTTGGGATGGTAACCCCTTAGTGGAGCGATTATATATCCTGGAAAGGCTAGATAAAGAGAGACAATTAGCTGTGCAAAATGCTCTAGTGGAGAAGGATAGGAGAAAGAAGTGGTTTGATAGCCATTTAAAGGATAAAGACATCAAGGTTGGTGATAAAGTTCTTATGTACGGGGTACGTAATGAAAAGAAGAAATTGAAATACGTTGGTAAGGGACCATATCGAGTGTGTGAAATTACCCCGCAAGGTACCATTCGTGTGGAGACTCTAGATGGATTTGAAACCATTGGATTCCTTAATGGGAGTAAATTCAAAAGATATTATGATCCTCTAAGCCAGGAAGAGTTGCAAGCCATCCATCAAAAGAAGGCTGCCAAGGAACAAGCAGAGCTTTAAAAAATCCAAGCAAGAGTTGAGGCTCGAGAACGACAACAACGTCTTAGACGCCAACGAGAGGCTAATCTGGGAATCATGCAAGCATTTTTCGAGGACACAGATGACGGCTCATTAGAATCTGAGCCACCCCTACGATACCCAATTGAGCTAAATAGCCCCTATGGGAAAGTACTATACAATGCCTTATTAGATACGGGAGCTAAACACAATTTGTTATCCTATGGAGTTTGGTGTCAATTAGGGAAACCGACCCTATCCTCGAGTACGATGCAAGTCAAGGGCATTAATAAAAATAAAACTGCTATTCTTGGAGTCCTTCAGACCCCTGTTGTTTATGACAATGGAAGCATAGTGCAGAATTTTCTAGTCATGCCCGCAGGAGCTATGGAAGGCAACGTAAACCTGGGACGCACGTGGATGTTGGCAACCAAATGCACTATTGATTGGGATACTGGTAGTGTCACGACGCGACCACCGACTCTTACCCCTATCATTCAAGCAATGTCACCTACGTTGCGAACTCTAGCAAAGTTGAAGGATAGCCAACATTCACAAGCCAAGGTGGTTAACTCATCTTTGCCAGCTACCCATGAATCTAGCACTTCAACACTTGTAGTTGCAGCAAGCAGTAATATTGCAAGTACTCAACCTGCACGACCTAAGAGTACATATCAATGGGTCCCCAAGGCCTTACTTCCAACTACCTCAACCCTCCCATCCATTCCAAGAAAGAAATTCTCGGGAAAACCAAGAGCGCTCCCTAGGAGAGTCAAGACCAAATCACGATGGATTCCAAAACAACTATTAGAAGCCCAAGGCTACTATGATGGAAATGAGCAAATTTGGGTACCTAAACCTAAAATGTGTCCTTCCCTATCGACAACAAACCCATATGAGTCAAACAGTGTAACGCTAAAGCCAATGGCAGACCGTGGGAAGGGAAAGATCACAGAATGCTACACACCTAGTCCAGAGCTAGTTTGGGCTCCAAGGAAAAACCAATTTATTCCACCTAGCTCAGAAAGGGGGGAGTTCCATGAAGCTTCTAGCTCCTCATGTAATACATCCATAGAGGTAAAAGCTTCTACACAGCCTCCATCTATAGTAGTGGACCTCCATGAAGCTACAAAAGAATCCACACCTCCCAGTGTTCAAGAATCACCTGATGAACCACTTCAAGTTCGATCCTGGGAGAGTACCTTACCACCCTTGCAACTTGACGAGGCACCTAGGGTAATAGAAAAGTACTAGCAAAAATCCTCACCTATTACCAACTGGAACAATTGGTTTCAAAGGGTGACGACATCATTTCAAACGGTATGATCTACCCAAGGAAGGGGGGAGTGTTTGTGGACATCCATCATTCACTTGCTTCCCTCTCAACCTTTCATCCTGACCTCTTAATCTTCAATCTTAGGGAATGTATATATAAAGCCTTATACTCACAAAAACAAGATAAAAAAGTAAAAGAGCAAGAGCCATAACACAAATCATAAAAACAAATTATGCACAAGAACACGACCCTTGTAATATTTGCACTCTAACCATCATCTATTTGCGTGTACAGATATGGCTAGTACGCTAGAGTCATCCACTCCTGCCTTGGGTGAGAGGTACCCTCGTTACTTTTCACAAATATTTCACATGGTCTTTCCAGTGCTTGCATGTGAATGGGATTTGATAGGTACGCTAGCATGTGAGAGGAATTTTGAGGAGTTAGAATGGCTAATACGTCTCTTGACCACGTCTTATCCATACTTAGAAGAGAGCGTTTCTCCCATTGCACAAGCCTACCCTTTTGACCAAGATGACTATAGGCGTCTAGTGACCTTCTTAGTAAACATGGGCACCTATGATGAAGAAGAAAATTTACACAACTACACGGATGGCACATATGGTCTCATGGATGATGACTTTGTTATCTCGACGACGAGGATAGGGGTTTAGCCTTAGGGTTTCCCCCCAACCTCTACAATATCCTATTCCCTTGACTTTCTAGGGGGAGTGCAAATAATTAGGTTAGGGTTCCTTATGTTTTTTGTTGTGTTCAATAAGTGTTGGTACCTTTTTCCACTAATGTGCCTCCTGGAGGTATTCCTTTTGTTTCCTAGTGTGTACAGGAGCGTGTTGCTATTGGTAGGATTTGGACCTTCATGGAATCTTTATCTCGACTCACTCTTCAAATCAAGCGCGACCATCGACACAAACAGGTGTTTCTTGTCCATTAGCATTGCCCCTTATCTTTTTTGCATCTATGATTGTCAGCTTTAATTGTGATTGGTAGCCTAATATTCACCGCATTTGCTTAGTATCAAACATTTAATTCAATGTAATTTTTTGTCATAATCACTTGTCTAGGTTTAAAAATCAAGCAGTCCGAAAAACTAGTTTGACCAAGTTAGGTGTTAGAAATCTTCTCTTAATACCATGGGGAATGCCTTTCTAATAATCAATGGTTACTTAGGTTCTTAATCCGATTTAGGCAGCATTGTGTGAAATGTACTAGGGCTTTCTAGTGGGCTGGACCCTATTGACCTTTAGCTTAAGTATTATAAAGGGAGTTAACTAGTGTGATGAGCCTGGGGAGGTGTATCAGTGTTATATGACCCCCCAAAGTTACAAAATTAAAATGCTGAAAATGAACAAACAAAAAATCAAAGTGCCACACAGTAAAATCTTAAGCTGGAAGAGAAATCTCAGCTTGATTTGGTACTTCACTCACATGTATTGCCTATGGTACTAGAGTCCTAGAGGTTCCCAGTGTGGGCTCTTTTCCTTGAAAAGCAAAAAACCCAAGGCATACAAAATAAGCACACACATCAAAATTGAATCACTGTGAAAAGACTTTGGGGGGTCAAAGAAAAAGTAATCAGTCAGGTGATGATTTCATGAGAAATTCCTTTTATGGTAGCTTAACTACAAGGTCTTCTAGATATAGCCTCTAGTCAGCCCTCGAACATGAATACTTGGCTCTCGCGATTAAACAACTTAATTGACCACAGAAAATTAAGAAGCTTACCCATGGTATTAATATTCGATCTCTAGTGCCTTTTGACCGTCAAATTAGCGACCCTAGACTTGTTTAATTTTTTACCTTTACATCTCTTTATGCATTTGATTACATTGCAATTTAATGTTCATTGCTGACCAATTGTTTGAAATTATTTTACCAATCAATTTGTCTACCTAAAACTGCATATGCTTTTTAATCACTTATGAGAATGCAATTACTGTGCCAATGTTGTTTGATTTTGCAGTCACTGAAGAAGGCTAAGGACATTCATCTCAAATGCTCTTCCACCTCGACGAACGAGCTTCAACTCAATAGCTTCTGAGGACGGAATCTACATCAGGAAGGGGGGCATGTTAACCCTCACGGCTCACGGACACCCCATCACCTACGACGGACGTGTATTATGTATTTGGTAGAGTCAGGTACCGGGCTTGTCGGACCAATAGGAAAAGGGTAAGAGTGATCGCCGATGAGAGGCGCACTCTAACTGGGACATTCAAGGGATTAGTTGGCTAAGCATGGGCGCCCAAGTGTGAATGGGGTGAGCTTATATAAAAGCCAACTAAACCTAAAATTCACTCAGTCTCTCATTTGTGCAATAGAAGAGTGCTCTTGCTCCATCTCCATCTCCATCTTCTTCTTCTTCACCTCCTCGTTTGTGTGTGTGTATGTGAGAGAGAGAGAGAGGGAGAGTGTGTGTGCGATCGAGCATTACGAAGGCACGACAGCGGCGAAGTGGTTGAGCGCGGCACGACTGCAGCTTCTTCTTCATCGCAGTGAGGAATCCACCACGAAGGCGAGCGTAGAGCGGTGAGTGACACACCCTTTTCTCTCTTGAGCTTGCTAGATTAGTCTTGTTGTGTGCTTGGAGCCATTTGTGGCTCGCACACGGTGTATCGGCAAGTCCCTTGCTTCGACATTGCGGCAAGGAGCGCACACACTCTTAAGGTCAATCCTCCTGAAGTAGGTAGAGCCTTGTAGCTTATCAAACAGATCTTCTACCCGAGGCACGAGAAATCTGTTTTTGATAGTGATATGGTTTAGTGCTCTATAGTCCACACACATACGGTATGTACCATCTTTCTTTTGCACTAAAAGGACTGGAGAACAAAAGGGAGAGGAACTAGGCCTCACCATCCCTTTGTCTACCGATTCCTGTACTTGCCGCATAATCTCCTCTTGTTGAGCTTGTGAGACTCGATAAGGAGGTTTGTTAGGCGGTGAGCTTCCTGGAAGGAGCTCAATAGGATGGTCATCATCCCCTCGTTTTGGAGGTAGGTCCATAGGGATATCATCGATGAACACATCTTGGAATCCTTTTAGAAAAGTAGACAAGTCTAACTTTTCTTGATTCCTATCATTTTCATTTGATGAAACATTATTAGCTTTTAGAGACTCTTTGACATAAATCATGTACGCAAAAACTGAGCTCTTCATTGATTTATCAAAAGAAAGAGGATTTACAAGTGGAATAGTGCGACCACGCTCACTAGCATCTATATACATGTTCTTTCCCCTGTAGGTGAAGTAAATTCTCCTTTCAGGGAACTTCATGTTGGCAGCCATGCGATCAAACCATGGTGCCCCTAGGATAACATCCTGATGTTGGAGAGGAGAGATGAAGAAGTCTTCTTTGTCGACATAGCTTTGGACATGAAGCCTCAACTTCCCAATCAACGGAGTAACGGAGGCTTGTTGTCCCTTGAAATCTGTATCAGCTGTTACTATATCTCCCATCTCAAAAGCTTGAATGCCCAACTTGGTGGCCAACTCTATTGATATGAAGTTGAGAGTAGAGCCAGGGTCAAACAAGATGAAGGCATCATGCTCTCTTACCTTTCCCCAAGCATAGGAGAGTGATGATCCTTTGCAATGAGCATCCTCTTTTGGAGCTTCGATGGTGGAAGCCCTAGGAGTCTCATTGCGAGTATTCTTCTTGGGGCAAGAACGATAGCCATGTCCTTGCTCCCCACACTTGAAACATTTATGGTCCTTGCAAAAAGCTTCAAGCTCTTCAGGAGAGAGTTTGTTTTTACCTTTGTAAACTCCCTTCTCCTTGGACCGATTGTTGTTGTTGTTGTTGGAAGTGCCTTGGGAATTATTTTGTGCATTGGATTTCCCCTTTGCATCATTTTTATCTTTGTTTTCCATGGGCTTGACATTACGTCTAGCCCCTTGATGGAAATTGATGCGTGAAGCAACCATGGTGTGATGGATTACTTCGGTAATAGTACCAGGCCGTTGAGAGTTAATGTATTCGTCCATCTCTTCAGGTAATCCCGCACAGAATTGCTGTCTTTGCTCGGCAAAGTCTATCTTTTGAAAGACAGTAGCTTTGAGATGTAAATCCCAAAACTTGTCTACATACTTGTTGATAGACTCATGAGAGAGAAGCTTCAAGCCGCGCCATTCGGTAAGAACTTTATCTTTAGTATCGCTTGGAAGAAATTGCTTCATGATGGAAACTCGTAGAGTTTTCCATGTCTTTGGGGCTTCTCCATTGCCACGAAGGCTAGCCCACCATTGACGAGCTGATTTTTGGAAGTGCATAGCTACATGGCATAGCTTGGAGGACTCTGTGAAGCCCTCGTCCCCAAAGGCCGCATCAAATTGCTGGATGAAGGCCAACACTTTGTCGGTAGCACCAAAGGTGCCATCGTAGGTGAGAAAAGAGATACTCTTTCCTCCCTCCTTGAACTTCTTTAGCTTTTGTGACCTTCGCCATGCAGGAAATGATTTGCGATGTCCTCCCCTCTTGTATTCTCCAGGAGAATAGCCATAACTTTCATCGGAAGAGGAGGAAGGTGAAGAAGAAGGAGAAGAGGGCGACCTCTTCCTAGCCCTTTTCTTCCTTTGTTTCCTCTCTTGCCTTTCAGAGTGATGAGGAGAAGGACTATAGGTTGCTCTTTTCCTCTTGGGAGGATTAGGCGATCGTCTAGACCGCCATCTTCGTGGAGCCACCTCTTCAGAAGAACTTAGACTTTCATTGCTTTCTTTCTCTTTGGATTCCTCCTCTCGAATGGGAGAGAGTCTTATTTTGGGGGTCTCTTCAAGAGGCCTCCTAAGCTCTCTCTCCTCTGGGAGAGGAAGGGAAATTCCATAAGCACGAAGTTGTTGAGTAACTTCAGCTTGCAAAGTAGGGTTGCCCATAGCTTGCTGCAACCTAGTGACGAGATAATTCACAAACATGGGAGCATCATCATTAGCACCTTCATGTGCAAAATCAAAGCTATCAATGTTCATTCTACTCTCTTGATTATTGTCAGCCATGTTAACAAAATTTATGTTTATACTTAGTGTATGCTTTCGCAGTTCAAAACCTTAGTTGCCACTCCTCTTAGCCTTTGAAAATCGGCTCTTAAGTATCTACACCCACGGCTCAAAGTGGTTAATTATAGAGAGTAGAGGAGTAGGTCTAACATAGCAGAGTTGCCAAGGGCTAGCTCCTTTCAGACTTCTTATGGCTCAATAATGGTAAAGCCGTAGGCAAGTCTAAAAAGACTCCATTATTAAGTCCAAAGCTCCCGAGGTGTGCACCATCCCCCACATAGTGGGCTTAACAAAACCGATATTAGATCCCAGTTCCACTTACTCTATTATAATTAACAACATCAACTATTTATAGGCTACTTAAGGACCTCTCTTCTTAAGCAAGAAAAGAGAAACCAAATGCTCTGATACCAATGTAATGGAATTTGCCTATTCAATTTGAGAGTAGCCGAATTTAATGAGAGTACTTTCAAGAAATGATTTTGTGAGCATAGCGGGTTGACATAATTGAAGATAGCAACATAATCATAGCAATTAGTTAACTTGGCATAGACAATACTTTTGCAAGAGAGAGAATTTAGAGAACATGACAACAGTTGAGGACCGGATTTATGTGGAGCCGGTCCCCCCCTCCAATAGGCATTTGTATTATGATTTCTCCCATAAAGAGAGACTTGTTACAATACATTCTTTGTGTTCCTTGTGACCTAGGTGAAGCAATGAAGATGGAAAGCTTCATGCATCACCATCATAGCATAACCTAAACTTAATGAAAGCTTTAACTATACCAAGCCTCAATCCCAAGACCTCAAACACCTTCGAAGGTGGAGAGAGCTAGCAGGGAATGAGGGTAGGGAAGAGGAAGAAGAAACATTTCATACGAGAAAGAGCTAGTTCCTCACTTATCATAACTCTTGTGCTAGCATACATAATAGCATAGTAATGAAGAAGAAATAGATGGCAAGCTCAAGCATTGAAGCATGGCTCTTGGATGGATTTGCACTCCATAGCCAAGAGTGTTGGTGTAGGCTCTCAACCTCTACTTGCTTGGAGAAGGAGAGCGAGTTCTTGCACTTTGCATAGTACACAATGAGAGTGCTTGTGAGTGTGTGTGGGTGAGTATACCCCCTAAGCACCCCCCCTAGCTTGCTTGGGTCGACCCCCCCCCTTGTACCTCATGCTTGAAGCTCATTGGACCCCTCCAGGCCTAGCCAATCACAAGCAGGAGCCATTACAAGCAACATGGGTAGCCTTGGGACAAGTGTCCCCCTTTCCCCTTTGAGAGAGAGAACTTGATAAATGCAAAATCAATTAATTAAATATCCTAAATTATCATTGGACCCCTTGGGTGGCCAACCAATAGGTTTCAGGCACACCATCAGGGCAACATGAGGAGGAACTTGACAAGTGTCCTTGCTGCCTCTTCAAGCTGGGGCTTCCCTTGTGTGTGTGTGTGTGTTCTCTCTCACCCCCCCCCCCCCCCCCCCCCCCCCCCCCCCCCCCCCCTTGTAGGCTCGCCCCCCTCCTTGTAGGGATATTTTTGACTTTGGATGAGCAAGCCCCTTAGTCATCAAGCATGACTAAGCACTTGAAGTAGGGGGTGTTCCCACAAGCATCTCAGGCAAGCTTCTTAAGGCACTTCAAGCACCTTAATCATGCACCAAGTCAAGCACCTCAAGCATGGAGCCAGTCAAGCACCTCAAGAATCTTAATCAAGCACCTCAAGCATGACAAGCACCTCAAGCAAGACAAGCACCTCAAGCACGACAAGCACCTCGAGCTTGGGCCGGGTTCCCACCTCAAGCTCAGCCCTAGCTTACCTAAGGTCAAAGGACTTTTACACACATTATTGGAGGTCTTCAATGAAGCTAACCCTAAGGTCTTATGCTCCATTGGTTAGCCTTGCTCTTGATAGACCATCTCCCATTTGGGCCCCTTTACTATTGGCCCCGTGTTGAGATAGATCTATAAGCACATATATATATCTTAACACTTGTTCCCATTTATTCTCCCACATTAAGTGATCAATTTAATATGAGAAAATCATTTGGGTTGGTTAGATATTAGATTTTATGACATTATGCGGCATACGCAAAGCACAGACGGCTTAGTTTCAACCAGCATCTTCGGTGCAAAGATTTAAAGAAGGGCGTGTTGGTGCTTCGCTACGACAATCGCTTCGACACACGCAAAGATAAGAAGCTCCTACTCCGATGGGAAGGCCCTTTCATCATCAGGAAAAAGTATGCCAATGGGAGTTACCAGCTTATGGAAGTTGATGGAAAGCTTCATAAGACTAGAGTAAATGGTTGGCGGCTCAAACCTTATTTTCTACAATTTGATCAGACTCCACCTATCGACATTCCTGATGACGATACACCATCAACCTCCACCTACGGTGACAGTGATCAAACAAATGAGTTACAGGCATAAATGCCCAAACCTTATGGGGAGGGCTAATGATACCGTTTTAGCCGCACCGCCCTCTAGCACGACTAAAGAAATTGAAGTCGGCCGAGTTTTCGAGATCAAAACCGTAAAAATCAACCCATCCAAGAAGCCGGAGGTAAAGAAACAACAAAAAAATAGCATTTTTCTTATTATTATTGCCGCCACCAACCCACACGCGGGAAGTAGGCCTCCGCGTCTCCTTTGGCACCACACACACACCCTCTCATCTTTTATTTCCTCTCTCTCTTCCACCAAGCCCCGCAAACAGCTGCCTTTGGTTTGTCTTCCACTGGCGAGCCTCCATGCATGGACAAGAGTCAAACTCTCTCTCTTGCATTATTCATACACACACTTTCACATATTTTTTATCTCTCTCTCTCTCTCTCTCTCTCTCTCTCTCTCTCTCTCTTCCCTCCCGTCCATACTCTCTTGTCCATACTCTCTCTCTCTTCCCCTCTTGCTTGTCAACCAAGGAGGGGTGCCGACATGCTAACTTAGTACCACACACACACACTCCCTCCCCTCATACAATCTCTCACCACCTCATCAACCCCACCCCTTGTTTGTCTAAGACGGGCCGACCGTCTTCTCACTACTCCCTCCCTTCACACTCACTCATTCTCTCTCCCTC
This sequence comes from Adiantum capillus-veneris, assembly GCF_014529385.1. Classification (NCBI taxonomy): domain Eukaryota; kingdom Viridiplantae; phylum Streptophyta; class Polypodiopsida; order Polypodiales; family Pteridaceae; genus Adiantum; species Adiantum capillus-veneris. Next base: position 92,006,457 of record NC_140941.1, on the reverse strand, counting down.
TCTCCCTCCCTATTCCGTCCTAATCCCCTCTCGCTCTCTATGAGAAGGGCCCCCGCGGGCATCCTTCTCTCTCTCTCTCTCTCCCCCCCCCCCCCCAACACACCACTCTCATCCCCCCTTTCCCTGACCCACTACCCCACCCTTACCCCACCCCGTTGACCGACCCTCCCTCTTGCTCTCTGTCGGCCATGCACAGCTCGAGCCCGCCATCTCTCTCCCTCACTCTCTGCTTCGAGACAGCCCATGTAGGGTGCAGCTAGCAAGCCATCTCTCTCTCTCTCTCTCTCTCTCTCTCTCTCTCTCTCTCTCTCTCTCTCTCTCTCTCTCTCTCTCTCTCTCTCTCTCTCTCTCTCTCTCTCTCTCTCTCTCTCTCTCTTTATTCACTACCCCCCCCCCATACCCCTCATCCCCTCCTCATCTATGTCGGAGCCACCACATGACTCTCTCTCTCTCTCTCTCTCTCTCTCTCTCTCTCTCTCTCTCTCTCTCTCTCTCTCTCTCTCTCTCTCTCTCTCTCTCTCTCTCTCTCTCTCTCTCTCTCTCTCTCTCTCTCTCTCTCTCTCTTGCGCGTGCGCGTGCTCGCTGTGTTCAAGCCCGCAGGTGCAGCCAAATACACTCTCTCTCTCTCTCTCTCTCTCTCACACACACACACACACACACACACTCTCTCCCCTCCCCTCTCTCCCCAGCGCCTATGCTCCCTCTCTCTCTCTCAATCTCGTTCTCTCTCTCTCTCTCTGTTTCCCTGCGCACCAGGCAACGTTTAAAAATAATTATATATATATATATATATATTTATATTTATATTTATATTTATATTATTACTCCTTCTCTCTCGTTCCCACATTCACAAAACAAACACACACACTCACATATATACGAGCACACACGCCTAATGCATCCGCACACACTCAAACGCATATGCGTACACTCACACATACATACACAAGAACGCCTACATGCACGAACATAAACACACCGAACAAGCATACGCGCACGCACACACTAGAACAATCACATATACGTCATACGCACTCACAAGGAAAGAGAAAAAAGCAAGAAGAACTCGACATCAACGAAGGAGAAACGCCAAAAGCACGAGGAACCAACACCAAAACAAGAAAAGGCACCGAAGGCGTGCCCCGGCCGGCACCAAAAGGAAGTGACACGTAGCATTTCGGCTTCAGGCAACTTCAGGCAACAAAGTACCAATTTCAGCAGCATTAAACCTCACACCGGCCACCCGAACCATCAACAAAACCCTTGTAAATGCCCCGAACTCCACTCTTCCCTAATAACCTAGCCAGTGGCTAGTGGATTGTAAAAAAACTCTCCCCATCCCTATCTTTCCTCTCTCTCTATCTCTACCTTCTCTCCCTCTCTATCTCTCTTACTAGAGAGGCATCTAGACTTTCTACAGCGACCATTGGATATTTGCAAGGACCACCTCTCAAGCCTATATAAAGAGGCCTCCGCTAAGCACAAAGGGACACAAGTGAAGGAGGACCACACTAGCTCCATGCACTCTACATTTTAAGCACCACTAAGCACATAATGCACCTCCCAAGCTAGGGAGCTCATGGCATCGTGTTTTTTTGCAAGCATGGGCATTTTAGCATTGGCACATCACCATTTTCCCCATTCTCCACCACACCATGGTTGAGTCACTACTCCCCCGTAAGGCAACATGAGCACGGTAGGATTGAATGCACCGACACCATGCTACCCTGGGCCGCTCTCCATGTTGGTGATCGACGTCATCAGTGGATGTATCGTCTTGATTTCTTCCCTCAACTAACCTCCCGCTAACGTGCTAACCTCCTGCTAACTCCAAACTTCACCATGCACCATATGGCGCTCGCATTCTATCATGCATCCCTAGTCCCAAGAGCCAGGTTTGTAACAGGCTGAAAGCAAAGGATGGTGGTACAAAAAAAGGGCCAAATTTTTTTCCACCTATTTTGTCCTTTGGAGGGAAAGTTTTGAGGCCCAAAAGTTTTGGAATTTGTATTTTTTAGCTATAATTGTATCTCAAAATACAAGTCGTGCAGTTTCACAATGGGCTAGCCCGTGTGAGAGTATTGGTGTAATTAGTGGATTTAGTGGTCCGAACTGCGTTCGTTTGAATTGAGCGCTTTCTGCCAGTGCTTGGGCTCTCTCTCTCCCCCCTCAGACTCATAGCAGAGCTGCTCTCTCTCTCTCTCTCAGCATTGTAGCAGAGCTGCTATCGTGTGAGTTCTCCCACCATGAGGACCCCAAAGGCTAAGGGAGCTGATGCCAGCAGAGCGTCACCTTCAACATGCAAACAGAAAGGGAAGGCCAAGGAGGGAATGCCCACCCATGGGAGAAGCAACAACAAAGGTTCTTCCACCCCCGCCTCTCAACAAACAAAGCTGGAGAACAAAATCGGTCCCAACACAAGGTCTAGTGCAAAACAGCTCAAGGCTTCTGAACTCGACTCCGAACGGACCTCACACTGTGTCGATGAGGACGAATCAAAATCTGTTCAGTGTAAAATTTGATACCTTGGAGCATCGCATTTGTAATCCATATGCATATGAGAGAAAAATTAGAAAATTGACTTGGACCATGCTATATATCCAACTTACTCTATAGTATTGAGTGTATTTTTCTAGGATATTCTAGAAAAGTGGTTGTGGAGCTTCAATGTTTGTCGATAGAAAGGTTTAGCTGAGACAATGTACATGATTCTATAGTTTCCCTGCTTTATGTTAGAGCTTTGTATATCATATTCTAAGGATAAAAACTGAAGTTATTGTAGACTATTGTTGAAGTTTCGTGGAAATAGAGTATGGATAAATCATATTGTAAACACATTAGTTATTAGTTATTAAATGTACAGTAACAAATGTGGTACTTTGGATTTGTTTCACAATAATTTCTGATTTGTTTGACATTTCAGGTAAGAATAAAATGGAGGAGTACCCTCAACAAACCAGGTTCTGCTTTACAGCAGAGGACTTGCATGAGGAGTATGGCCTTAGTCTAGAAGGAAAACTCCCTAAGGACCTGACTGATGAGGACTTGCCATCCGAGCAGTGGTTATCTGTTTTCAAGTACAAGTTCCAAAAGAACAGCAAAATTTATTTAAATCATTTGCAGCCACATCTGGTGGATGACTACAGATTTCTATTCTCCAAAGTTTATCAGGGATCACCCCCTTCATGCGGTGAACTGACCACCAAATTTGCCAAGGGTTATGCGTTCGAGAAATGTGATACAGCGAGAAAGACCCAACAGGGCATAGAATAGCATGGGCCCGGTTTGAGGAAGGAGTGTTGCAAATGATATCATTTAGGACTGGTGGTCTTGACCGTAAAATTGAGACATGGAGGAAGCAAAATGCTTCCTCCCCTGGAACTGTCCCGCAGTCAGTTAAGAAGGCCCGCATGACTCAAAGTGGCAGCAATATCTGTACAGAACCAGAGCAAGGTGTCAGAGGGGTAGTGGCTGACTTAGAGGCATTGCTCCAAAGACTCCAAAAGTAGGTGTCACATATAGGGTCATCAAAACTAACAGTCCTGAAGGCCTCTATTCAAGAAAACAAGGACCAGCTACTGGTATATGAGGGTAAAGAGGGAGTGGCGAAAAGTTTGATGGAGGATATTGATACCTTGGAGGTGCGCATCGGTGTGCTGCGGCAGCAAATACCTATCCCTGATGAAGCGATCAGAGAGGTGTAGGCTCAGCTGGGAGCAAGTCGGCGCTTGTTACAAAGGCACGGGGTTTCTGAAAATATCAAGAAGCTCCAAGCTGAGATTGAACAGCATGAGGTATTGTATTTCTGGCTTATTGCATTGTGTACGACCGTTACTTTTTAAACTGATTTGGGTATTTAATCGAACACTAACTGCTATGTTCGTACCTCCCTTGTAACCTTTTGGTGCTTAGTTATTTTAATTGGTTCTCTCTTCGATCATTCTCGTATTGGCTTGAGAATTTTTGGTACTCATATAGTTTACAGATATTGTCTTGGGTGCTATGTGGCACAATATTTGGTACTCTGGGTGCTTTTCTATTCATTGGGTACTCTTATTACTTATTTTGGAACTATCTAGTTACAATCTTATACTGTAATGTTGAGTTTAACTTGGGTACTTTTGGTGCTTGATACTGCTTTGGTACTCTTGAAACATTTGGTACTTCAACCTATTTTGGTACTTCCCTTGTAACCTTTTGTGCTTCTTTATTTTATTTGATTCTCTCTTTGACCATTTTGGTACTGCCTTGAGAATTTTTGGTACTCATATAGTCTACAGATTTGCCTTGGGTGCTATGTGGCACAATCTTTGGTACTCTGGGTGCTTATCTGTTCATTGGGTAGTCTGATTACTTATTTTGGTACTTTCTAGTTACAGTCTTATAGTGTAATGGTGAGTATGACTTGGGTACTTTTGGTGCTTGATACTGATTTGGTACTGTTGAAACATTTGGTACTTCAACCTATTTTGGTACTTTTGGTACTTTCCTTGTAACCTTTTGTGCTTATTTATTTTATTTGGTTCTCTCTTTGACCATTTTGGCACTACCTTGAGAATTTTGGTACTCATATAGTTTATAGATTTGCCTTGGGTGCTATGTGGCACAATCCTTGGTACTCTGGGTATTTATCTCTTTGGGTAGTCTGATTACTTTTTTTGGTACTTTCTAGTTACTGTCTTATACTGTAATGTTGAGTATGACTTAGGTACTTTTGGTGCTTTAAACTGCTCTGGTACTGTTGAAACTTTTGGTACTTATGGTATTTCTAGTACCTTGATACTACATTGGTATTTTCTTCTAATAATGTTTTCTTTGCTAAATTTTTGATTTGGTATTGTCTTGGTTCTATTTTGTAACTGTTGCAATAATATTTTGGTACTGCATGTGTTATTCCTTGCTAGCAGTCAATTTTGGTACTGTTTTGTTCTATTTTGGTACTCTCTCAATAATTTTTTGCTATTGCATGTGTTCTTCCATGCATCTTGTTTGTTTTGGTAAGTAAATTACGAGAGCATTCTGTTTTGCAGAGAGAGTATGCCAGGCTCTACAACGAGTCCCTGGAAACCCAAGACCAGTACGAATTTGTAAGCAAGCTCGCTGCTGATGTGAAGAGAGGGATGACTCACACATTGACTCCAAGGCCTCATGTTGTGGACCCTGAAAACACAATACATGTGTTTGGTTCTTGTGTTGCCTGTGGGGAGGCTTTGGAGGCTTCTTACGTGGTTGGTACCTTCATGCTTCCCTGCAGGCATCAATACCATCCTTTGTGTTTTGCACGTGTATTGAGAATGGAAGATACGTGCATGAAGGAACTTTGCACCACTGCAATCCCTTCGGAGGCAAAGGCCTGGATTTCAGGGAGGTCATTATTGAAGAGTAAGTGGGGTGTTTGTGTTGGACACTACATGCTTATAATATCAATTGAATTTATGATCTAATCTTCTCTTTCATCTTTGTGTATATGTAGGGAGAGGATCTTTCGGTGTGGACACCCATGACAACACCAACACCCCTGTGGATCGGAAGGATCTTCCTGGATACGGCAAGTCAGATGCCAGTCACATGTTCCAGGAAGATCCTTATAAGTCAGTGCATGAAGTACTGCATGACATTGGTGCCAACACGATGGAAGGCAAAAAGGGTGAGCCTGCTCTAGACTCCAGTTTGGAGGAAGATAACACGAAAGCCAAAGCGTAGGAAAGACAGCAAGGCCCTAATGCCAGCACAGTGGAAGGGAAAGGGTCTTAAGCTGGTGTGGGCTCTCGTATGGCAGAAGCTAAACTGAAAACTGAAGTGCAGGAGAAGGATAAACAGGAAAGCAAACCGATTGAGGAAGTTGATGACATAGAGATAGAGCTAGGCAATAAGAACATCGCAAAAATTCAGGCTGATGAGGAGGTGGTAGTGGAAGTTCCCTTGGCAGCCAAGTGTTTGGATGCAACTCCAAAGTATGTAGAGGAGAAGGCACGCAGAAAGACGAGGCAGCACGCAAAGAGTGAGGCGGAACTTGCTGACAGTGCATAGGAGGCGGAACCTGCCGAGGGTGCGAAGGAGTATGGCATGGAGGAGGCAGCTTATTTTGCGGAGGAGACGAAAGCCATGGAGGAGGCCGAACGTGCGGGGCAGGCGACAACCTTAGAAACAGGTTATAGCATTGATTGTGCCACACTCTCCGAACTCTTCCTTATGAAATGTAAAAAGCGCCCCAAAGGTCGTGGTCTCAAGCCGCGAACCTCCAAGAATTAGCTATTTAACAGCATTTTGTACTTGCTTCTGGCTTATCATGAAATACGATCCCATTTTGCATTTGTCAATGTTTGGTGTCATGTCAGTCAGATGTTAATGTGTTTGTTCCTTGTTATGTCATGCTGTCAACAATTTGTAACCTTTAATGGTGCTAAATGTCCACACTTTCTATTGCCAAAATGTTGGGTGTTCCTTTAGTCATTTTGCTTCGTGGTACTTCAGTGAGGGACAGGTGGTGACTGAATGAAAAGAGACCGGATACATCAATGCCGCTGGATGTAAAGGCGAGCACTAAGCGCCTTGTCATTCTGGATGTGAATGGAGTTCTATTGAAGGATTGTCATGAATAACCCAAATATTTGTGGTGTATCCCATTTCCAGAGGGATGTAGGCCCCAATACGTGTAGGTCTCTCGGCACAAATACTGCGTGGTCAGACCTGATGCGGAGGATTTCATCCATAGCCTGAGGAGGCGATGCTACGTGATGCTTTGGTCCTATAGCCAAAGACACAATCTAATGACCATACTGCATGCTTGCTTCCCTAACTTGATGAAGATGCAAAGTCTCTTTTTAGGTATGAATCCCTTAACTTCCAAACTGGTTTGGCTGATTTTGGTATTGTATCTACCTTTGCTACTGATTTGTACATATTCTGGTACTATTGGTTCTTTTTGTACTATTTGGTACTATCGTGTATAGGATTTGGTACTGTTTGTACAAATTGATATTGTCCACACAATTTTGGTAATGTTAGCACAATTTGGTACTGTTTGCACAATTGGGTACTATTTGTTTCTTTTGGTACTTTTTGGTTATTTTTATTCATTTTAGTCCTTTGCTACATTTGGTACTTTTGGTACTGTTTGCACAACTTGATACTGTCCATACAACCTGGTACTATTTGCACAGCTTACTTTGGTACTGTTATGTAGAGAACTTGTTGTTTTTCTTTTTTTGGAATTTAAGTACTTTGGTACTTTGGTACTGTTATGTACAGAACTTGCTGTTTTTCAGACTGTGGTGATTTAACTCCTTTGGTACTTTGGTACTGATATGTACATAACTTTCTATTTTTCTTTTTTTGGTTATTTAAGTCCTTTGGTACTTTGGTATTGTAATGTACAGAACTTGCTATTTTTCAGACTTTGGTGATTAAGTCCTTTGGGACTTTTGGTACTTTGGTACTTTGGTGCTTTGGTACTGTTATGTACACAACTTGTTGCTAATTTTCAGACTTTGGTACTCTGAACTGTATACCTGCTCTAACAACTTATTTACTTGACACAGATATTTTTTACCAGTCCCATTGTGAAAAATGGGCTTCCTCTATGAAGGATGTGGCAGGCCTTTTGGGGCAGTTCGGCAACAAGCCCATTTTCCTGAAGCTACTGCAATAGTTTGGTGCAAGCATCCTCAATTTAATGAAGCCAGCACGCTCCTTGTGGACAACACAAGATACAAATCATTGAAGAACGATTATGAGCCGTGCTGCTACATTTGGACATATGAGCCAAACTATTACGATCCGTACAAGCCGAAGTATCTCATGGATGTCATTCTGCCATGGATCACAGGATGGCTAGATGAGAAGTTCCCCACCTCTTATAGCCGGCGCACACCCCTGTTTGATGTAGATAGCTCCCTGTATGTTGCTGACTACTTTGTATCTTTGGAAGGCTACTCGTACCGGTTTGACCCCCCTGATGTGTAAAAGATTCTATAAAAGACTGGCATTTTCGTGTAATAAGAAATTATTGATGGGCATGAACCTTCGTCTGCAAAAGTTTTACACATGCACTTAATTTTTCTGCACATGATCTTTTTCTTGCCACTTCTTTGGTAATTTTTCTGTTGCTATTTGCATGTGAAGCCTGAATCAGCAGAAATGTCAAATAATCCATGAGCATTGATTACTCCTTCCCACTTTAATTTCTGTCCCATTGATACCTAAACCCGAATTCTTGCACCTGCCTAAGATATTTTCAACCATATTAAAGTATCCTGCTATCAAACAAGGATTAGGCAGTCTGGCTATCAAATTTGGTACTACAAGAGTCAGCTGAAAACAAATTAGCAAGTACACACTACTGATCACAAGTAAGATTCTATTCAAGAGAATTACAATTGTTGCTGCCAGTGGCTAGACTTGTAGTTGGGGTTTATGCTGTATGGCTCTCCTCGTGGTCACTCCTTTCATCATATGGCATATTGTTGTAGATATTTTCACATATCTCTGAGGATAGTTTAAAATGGTTATGCAGGCCCGGTTTGACCTCCATGGGGAACCATATGTCTCTAACAAGATGGGAGTAGATCATGACCAGTGGTTTCTCATTTAATAGGGTATAAGTATCAACTTTGCCCTCAACCAGGGCATAGTACAAACCCTCAACCAGAATTCCACCCTTTACGATCTTGTTATGCCAAAGGTCCTTCAGTACTCTTGGTGCCTGGTACATGGTTTTGGTGCACTTTAGAAGGTAGAATTCCTCTTTCTCCTCGGCTGCTTTCACTGCAAAGTTACCCCCAATGGACAGCAATTGGCTCAGCACCTTAGGGTCTCCTTCATACATAGGCATGGTTAAATCCACACTCACTTGGGAGGAAAGAAAATCATTGTAGTTCTCCTCATCATCCTCGTCCTCATCACTACCTACTTGTACAGACTCTGTCAATGGCTCAATGGAGAGATATTTCCATTCTTCAGTGTGTTGCTATTATTATATCTCCTCCATTGCCCATGCACACAAGGATCACAAAAGCAAGACAACGTCCGAAAACGCACATCACATGGATTGTGTGTTGAGTAGCCGTCAACACAATGGAATGAGCGAGACCCTGCAATTGGTTTGCAGTCCCATAGTGGAAAACGCAACACATCATTCGATGAAACCAACCAGAAGACCCTTCTTGTGCTAGCACCCCCACCTTCCCTCGCTGTGTTAAACCTCGCGTTTAGAAAATTGACCACATCAGCCGCACACTTCATGGTCCATCCATCGGGCTTTAGCTCCTCATGCGTCAAGGTTCTCTTGATAATAGCACCTACACCATCATGCTCTCCTTTTCCATGTCCTGAAGTGGAGAAGTTGTGCATCATATGAAATCCTGTCAACTGATAATACATGGCTACAAAATACTATGGTCGTCGTGCCTTGAACTGTGAAGCGGCACCATCTCACCAAACCCAATGATAACGGAAACATTGTCCTTGTTGTTTCATCCAACTATCATGGAAGAGAAAACAATGCTGAATAAAGAGCGTGTCATGAAGTTTATCGTCTGATATGTAAAAATTCAGAGTCTTCTCAATGGCTCCTATTGAATTTCTGATATAAGAGATGTGCACCAGTATTGTGACCTGTGTTGACCACAAATGCATGGACTGAATCTCATTCTGCACTTTAAAGATGTAATTCTCTGCAAAATCAACAACAGAAACCACAACGTCGCTTGGAAACTTTAGCAAGCAATCTTTAAATTGTTGGGCCTGCCACCTAAAAACAAAGTTGTGCTTGACAAACTTTTCAGATGATCTGAAAAAAGCTGAATGAAAGTTGCACTTTTCATCCTTTCCACGACTAACGCCTTTCTCTTCTTCTTGTTTCCTTCAGCATTAACCTATCCAATACCCACATCCTTAAATGCCTTAACAATCACCTCCTTGCTATCTGCTGCAATCTCGTCTGGGCAGAATGACAACTTCCTTACAACACATCTAGGGCACTCTCCCCGCAAGCATCTCTATGCATGATATTCATGATCCTTAGGGTGAGGGCACAATATGAAATCCAGCAAGATACTTATGTGCTGAAAAAATACCTGGTTTGCAGAACACTCACCTACTTCACACTGTGTACCACAAATGGAGCATGTACATGGATGTTCCTTTGCTTGATGCCTAAACTTGTTCTGGCGCATTTGATTGAAAGCATCCCTGAAGTATACCATCTGGATATGGTAAATACAGCAGCAAGTATAGCGCTCCTTTAATTTTTGGACAAAGAATGGCTTGAGTGTCTCAAAGGACCTAAGTGACAACTCCACCGTAGGATACGTGCTTTTGAATCTTTTGTAGAGCTCCACCTATATACAAAATTTGATCCACATTAGAGCTCAGAATATTACTATAAAATAGTAAAGCACCAAAGTAGTTTACAATACCAAAATTAGCAATGTAAACCACCAACTCATTCTAAAATACCAAATTTGGCACTGTATTGCCAGATTTCAGGCTATAGTACCAAATTAAGTGCAGAAAAGCACCAAACTGGATTGATAGTACCAAACTGGATTCATAGTACCAAAGTGGGTACATTTCTGTACATTGCATAGAACCAGCCTGTATTCATAGGACCAAGCAGGGTCCATAGTACCAAATTATGTACATTGCATAGTACCAACCGAATCCATAGTACAAAACAGGGTCCCTACTACCAAATTGTGTACATTGCATGGTACCAGCCTGAATTCAGAGTACCAAACAGGATCCCTAGTACCAAGTTTTGTACATTGCATGGTACTAGCTTGAGTTCATAGTACCAAGCAGGATCTCTAGTACCAAATTCTGTACGTTGCATGGTACCAGCTTGAATTCATAGTACCAAACCTAGTACCAAACAAGATCCCTAATACCAAATTCTGTACATTGCATGGTACCAGCCTGAATTCATAGTACCAAACATGATCCCCAGTACCAAATTCTCTACATTTCATGGTACTAGCCTAAATTCATAGTACCCAAAAGGATCATTAGTACCAAATACTGTACATTGCATAGTACTAGCTTGAATTCATAGTACCAAAAAGGATCCCTAGTACCAAATCCTTTACATTTCATAGTACTAGATTGATTTCATAGTACCAAAAGGATCCCTAGTACCAAATCATGTACATTGCATAGTACTAGCTTGAATTCATAGTACCAAAAAGGATCCCTAGTACCAAATCATGTGCATTGCATAGTACCAGTCTGAATTCATAGTATCAAACAGTATCCCTAGTACCAAATTCTGTACATTGCATAGTACCAGCCTAAATTCATAGTATCAAACAGGATCCCTAGTGCCAAAGTGGGTACATGTCTGTACCCTGCATAGTACCAATTTGGAAACCTAGTACCAATTTGGGTACTTTTTTGTATACTGCAAAGCTACAAAATGGATCCATAGTTCCAAAATAACAACTTTCCACATACAAAAAAGTACCTAATTGGGACTGTGCATCTTTACTTTGGAGCATTTCTACCAAAAAATGGTACTATGCATCTGTTTGGTACTATTCAGAATCTAGAGAAGCTTCAAATTGGGTACTATTGAGGTAGGAATTGGTACCAGAATGATACCAGATTTGGCATGCTAGGGATTGGTCAAATTTTGGCATGCTAGAAATGGTACTATGGAGCTGAGTATTCATACAATGATTGTTGGCTAACAAGTTGTGGTATTCTGTGTTAATCCAAGAGTAAAAGGCAAGCAAGGATTACAGTGTGGGCAACACATATTACTTGAGAATCATCTCGAAGATGTATGAAATGTTTGATGACACGTTTTGCCTCAATCATGTGCTTACAAATATCCTTTTTGTTAGGAGAAACTCTTGTCTCGGATTTCCAGAAAGCGGCCACCAAATCTCTAGTTTCGATTGTGATACTTGTATGCAGAGGCAACTGTGTGTGACAAGCACTAAGTGGCAACACTTCAAGGACATCTTTCATTCCCAATCAATTGCTTCCTGGCGCTATATTACGTCGATAAACACCCAAGGTAGCAGCAATTTTGGACTGGTTCACAGTGGTTATGCTCTAATCACCATTGTTCAGTATCATCGTCAAAGAGGTTCTCTTCACAAAAAGCTCAGTTGAAGAGTGGGGCACTTTCAGCTGAGTCAATGTGTTGCGAACGCCGAAAAGAAGACTCGATGCACATCCAAACTCCTCAACTTGGAAAATGGCTAATGATGCATGAGCTGCTCTAGAGTTTCTTGTTGTTCTAGTGTTGTTAGTCCTTGGGTCTGTCGACGCCAACATCTAGCCATGGCTTTGCATATATTGTTCCTTGATCTGGTTGTATCAAGTTCAGCTCTCTTAGCAGGGTTGTGCTCCTTGTGTCGTTGCTCACGCTTCTTTTGTGCCCAATAATCCCGCAAAAATACTTGGTTGTTGATAGGTTCATGAATGCTCGTGGTTTCCATCATAGCACCCTCTGTAGATATAGGTACCCCTGACTCGAGATAGGTGAAGGAATCACGCTCAGTATCCATCATCATCTCTGAAGATATGGTACTAGCCTGAGCTGCCATGGCTGTATGGTGGTGGAGAGAGAGAGAGAGAGAGAGAGAGAGAGAGAGAGAGAGAGAGAGAGAGAGAGAGAGAGAGAGAGAGAGAGAGAGAGAGAGAGAGAGAGAGAGAGAGAGAGAGAGAGAGAGAGAGAGAGATAGATAGATAGATAGATTTTATTATCGTCCTCGAAGGTCAAATATGACCTATGGGACCAAAGTTACATGTGATGTAGTATGTGTATGGCTGATGAGTGACTCTCGATGCTCCAAAATTGTAGTGATGAGAGTCGCAATGGAGAGCCCACACTTTGGCTGGGAGAGGAAAGTGTGTAGGTCTAAGTTATGGCTGAAAATGTGAGAGAAGCAAGTTCGGATGAGATCAAAAGCTGAGCACTCTAGTAGTGTGTGGTACTCAGACTCTCGAACTTGCAGTGAGCATAATGTGCACAATCGATTTGACTCTTCTCCATTGCCCCAACGCCCTATCTCGCATCGAAGGAAATGGGAGCTAAGCCGAATTGCTGCAATAGTGCGTATCGCGGACAAGGGAATAGGCTCAAGCATGTAAGTGTGAGTACGGTTTCCTCTCTCAGCGAAGAACATGGTTTTGTAGTTGGGGGCAATATAGGTGGTGTAATGTATGAAGCGTGACCCACCGGATTTCTCCCAAGCCGTAATACATTGGCGTTGTAGAAAAGCTTCATTCACTTGAGAGTCAATTGAAGCATCATGTAGCAAGTGTAATGCATCCCATCTCCCAAACCACTTCTTTATGTCTTGCATCCATCCCGTGCTCAAGATCTTGCTTTTATGCGTCTTTTGAACTTTTTTGCTTGCTTCCCATGCAATTGTAGGAAGTCGATGTGAGGGGTTTTGACGCATCTTTATCATGTACTCCACAACCCTTTCCATGCCCATAACCTCAATTGGAAGAGATCCCGACTCAAGAAGTAGGAGCATATATGGTGTTTGTGTCTTAACTTGGAGAAAGTTTGTAAGAAAACGCTTTTGGACATTCTCAAACTCTTTCCAAGTAGACTTTGAGATGCTCCCGCCCCACACTTCAACTCCATAAAGAAGAACCGGTGTCACCAATGCATCAAAAAGATACTTCTTGAGAGAGAGAGAGAGAGAGAGAGAGAGAGGGTGGGCGGGAAGGGTGGGTGCTTCATAGAGAACAAAACAGAGAATGTGTGTGTGTGTGTGAGTGTGTGTGTGTGTGTGTGTGTGTGTGTGTGTGTGTGTGTGTGTGTGTGTGTGTGTGTGTGTGTGTGTGTGTGTGTGTGTGTGAGAGAGAGAGAGAGAGAGAGAGAGAGCCAGCCGAATCTCCTTCCCCACTTCTTGCACCCACGTCGTTTATCTGTTATAACCCATTTTGGGAAAAAAGAATAAAGTAGAGTATATTATAAAGCCTCCAAGAAATTGATTTTATTTTTTCTCCTTTTTGTTCAATTTTGCATCTTTTAGTTGGGTCTGATTCTCCTTACCACACCCACCAAGCCTAGGTGGTGTCAAGGACAGCCAATTTTGTACCACCATCCCTTGCTTTCAGCCAACAGTCCAGACCACCGTTTTTAAGTATCATCATCACCAATAAAAGTGTGCAATGATGTCTTGATCTTTGGGTCCATTCTCTGTTCTCCTTAGCTTTGTTTTCGCACATCCGCGGGATGTTTCATCTCTTGTATATCACTCTGCTTGTGCTCCATCATGTGTGGCCTCTCCAGTAATCAGTATGCTCCATTCCGACCTGGTCACATACCTCTCTCATACACACACTTCTGACTGTTGACTAGGAATTTTCTACAGGTGGACGTTTGTTGTATCACCATTTCATGTTGGTTACCCAGAGGGCATCTCACTTTTGCTACCCTAGGTCATGTATGTCTGCGTCCTAGCCGCACTTATGCTAGGTGGTTCCCCCTCTCTAGTGATAGGATTACTCCTACCTTGAGATGATGCTTGGGGATGTTCAGGCTATGTGTGGTGTAGAGGCCACCCCATATGGCATGTCATTTCTGGTTATCAGCGTACGGGTTGAGCTCCTTCCTGCATTGGAATGTGGATTTCCTCTCCCTTGAAGCCTCTAATTTCCTCATAATAAGTGATGAATAAATGGTGAAATTGTTGTATCATATGTAGGTACTCACCCTTCTCATGACTAGTCAAGTCGGGAGACAACATACTTTGTATTAGCTCCTGTTTGACATTACTTGGATCTTTGGGTTGCATCAGCTCTTCAATTTTCTCATAAGGACTAGATATATCCTCATTCTTATTTGTTTGTTTCTCATCATGCTCTTCTTCAAGAAACAAGGAGGCCCAACATCTAGATCACTATCATTGCTATCTTCCACTTCACTACCATCATCCCCATTGTCTTCTTCTTCACTTGAATACTCTTCTTCATCACTTTTCTCATCAAAATCATTGTCCAAATATTGCTTGCTAGTTATATCAGACCTCTTCTTATTACCCCTTCTATTGTAGAGAGTGATGGTACCATGTCCCCAATCTTGTACAACTTTGGTTGCCTGTAACCATGGTCTTCCAAGGACGAGAGGGAAAGCGCCAATACCTGTAGGAAAAACATGGAAATTGACCATCACTTTAACATCAAATACATACACCTCCAAGTCCTTTATAACTCTCGAGCACCTCACACTTGATTGGTTGACAAGATTTATGCGAAAACCTGAATTCTTCACCATGTTGAGTCCCAACTTTGATACACAAGCTTGAGTAATAACACATACTTGTGCACCTCCATCAATATAAGCCTCTCCCATGCACTTCCTCTTATGCCATGCATCCATAGTAGGGTATTTATCAGGTAGCTCATTCAAAGATAGGACTCTCACTGACCCCCTTGCAGGCTCCTTCTTCATGGGGTTGACTACATGCTTCCATTGCCTCTTTAACTTAAGACACATTTCCATGAGTTGCCCCAAGGTAACATCAACCTTTCTACCCACCAAATCAGCCCTTAAACTATAATTTGGTTACCCTTCTCCCAAAGGAAAGTCGGATGCATTGTAATGTTGCTTGGGTTTTCTCTTCTTCTTCTCTTTACTTGTACCTGTTTCAACCTGTTTCCCTCTTTTATGGGTGGGACTTGCATCACTCATGTCATGATCTCTTGTAACCCTATTACCTACATGCATGACCATAGCTCCCAAATCAACCTCTTTCTTCTCCAAACGGATTATGCTTACCACCTTTGTTTTGCCCTTCTCTTCAACTGTCAAACCACTTGGCCCTTCTTCCCCTTTAATCTCAATACCATAATCTTGAGCTCGAGAAGGAATTTGTGGAGGAAGAGGAAACATGTCACCACCCATTCTCTTTGGCTTGTCACATTGAGAGCTTTCATGAACCCATTCACCACAATTATAACATTGAAACATAGCCCCTCTTCCAGCCAAGCCTCTTCCTCTACTTCTATAAACCCCTCGTTGCTTCCATATCCACATTCATATCCATAGCTATGACTTCTTCCACCTCCCATGATATGCACATTGAGATTCTTCATAATATCTATAACCTCTTGCATCTCGTTGCAAAAAGCATTCACATCATGAGAAGCTTGTTAATCATAACCTGGCTCCCTGATGAGGACCCTTGGTTGCTCTACCGCTCGACATTGATTCCAATTTGATGAAGACGCTCTGCTTTCCATTCTTTATTCTTTGCAATTTCGATTGCCTCCTTAAAGGTCCTTGGCTGCTTAAGCTCCACCTTCAAGCGTAGGTTACTCCTCAAACTTGCAAGAAACCTATCCTTCTTCAACATGGATGGAGAAATTTTAGCCCCCAAAGATGTACACCACTTTGCCCATAATGCATTGAATGCCTTCACAAATCCTTCTATGGTCTGGCCTTCACCCTGTACCAAGCCTTGAATGGATTTCCATACCTTTTGTGGGTCTTCCACCTGTTGAAAGTGTGTAAGAAAAGCATGTCTTACCATTTCATAAGTCATAACTTGAGGAGGTTTGGCTGATTGTAGCTCCTTTTCGTAGCCTTCCAACAATTCCCTAGCATCTCCCTTCAAATAGAAGAGGAAGATTTGTGGCATTTAATGGCCTAGTAACTTGTGTGTAGCAGAAAATAGCATGAACATAGTGAGCATTTCATTAGAATAGATTCCTAATGAGCATAACAAGAGTGCTTGGGTGGAGAGAGCATCAAAAAGCATAACAACTAGTTAGATAGCATGAAAAATACTTCAAAAGAGAGAGACATTAAGCTATTGACAATAGTTGAGGACCAGATTTACATGGAGCCGGTCCCCCCTCCAAAAGGCTTTGTATTATAGGTTTCTCCCATCAAGATAGACATTTTACAATACAATTCTTTGTGTCCCTTCAATACTAGCTAGTGCAATGAATATGGAAGCTTCAAGCACTAAGTAAAACACTTATAAAACACAACATCAATTCCCTCACGGTCTCAGACCCAAGACCTCGCACACCTTCAAAGATGGTGAGAGCTAGCAAGGTATGAGAGTAGATTGAGAGGAAGAAGGAGTAGTCTTACGAGAAAGATATACATCTCCTCACATAATCACTCATATTAGCATAGCATAGCTTAGTAATTAGCATGGTAGAGGAGATGAGCATGCATTGAAGCTTGGCTCTTGGTTGGATTTGCATCACAAAGCCAAGAGTTGTTGGAGTAGGCCTCCCTTCTCACAAGCTTGGAGTAGGTGATAAGCTTTCCATTAAAGCTTGAGAAGGAGAGAGAGTCTTATAGCTCCACACATGAGATTTTGTGAGTGTGTGTGTGATAATGACTTGACAAATTCAGCCCCCTCTCTCTCTCGGTCAACCCCTCTTGCATTTTACTCATGCTGACACCCCATTGGACCTCTCCAAGCTTAGCCAATAGGATTTAAGGAGCATAAGTGATAGTCTTCTGACATGTGTCCCCTTTCCCCTTTTGTGAGAGCTTTAGGTAATTAATTAGTGCAACTAAACTCTCATTGGACCCCTTTGTCTCCTCGCCAATAGAAATCAGGCAAGCCATTGGGCTGTTGAATGCTCATTGGACCCCTTGGGAGACTGTCCAATAGTATTCTAAAGAGATTAATTCTTATTGGTTCTTTAATTAAGTGTTTTTAAATTAATTAAACTAGATTTACTCTAGCCTAATTCTCATTGGTCCACCTCCTTGGCCATCCAATAGGATTTAAGTACACCTTTGGGCATCTGGGCTAGGGAGCTGACATGTGTCCCTCATTCCCTTTGTGTAAAGGAAGCTTGTGTGTGTGTGTGTGTGTGTGTGTGTGTGTGTGTGTGTGTGTGTGTGTGTGTATTTCTCTCTCATCTCCTACTTCTAGGGATCACCCCCTACTATGTAGGATTCATGAAGACTTTTTGTACACACTCAAAGCATCCAATTTAATTAAGCTTTGACCATTGGACACAACCTTTGAATTTTGGAACCTTAGCATTTTGGAAGTCTTAATGGGTTGAACCTTAGGGTCTTTAAAGCCCATTGCTACACATTGCTCTTTTGGAGATGCCCTCCTCCTTTGGATCCCTATTTTCCCTCATTTGGATCCCTACTGTGGCCGGTGGTCTGCCAGCTTAACAAATATTCTAGATTTTTCTCCCCCTGGTACTTCCCCATAAATGATCAGTTTAACATGAGAAAATCATTTAGGAGAATTAGATATTAGTTATTATGACATTACCTCTCTCTTGAAATCATAATCATCCTCGACTATGGGGTAGAGAAGATAAAGCCTATTCATTAGTCCTTTTTCTAGTGGGTAGAGGATCTCTATGTTACTCTACGACATCTTTCCAGAATGGATGACTAGTCCATTTGGCGCTTGAGAGCCTAAGATTCCACAATCATGTCTGCACATTAGTCCTATCAATCTTCCATAGCAGAGTGACAACTGACAAGCTCTACCTGGTGTTTGGGAGACGTCGTCTCCGCAAACTTGATTCTAAGCATGCATACTACTTCGCATTTGTGCACAATAAATAAAAAGAGAGTCTTATAAGATAAAACCTTTGTTCATTTTAAACATTTGTACATTTGCTTACTCTAGGGAAGCATTGAAGCATTGACAAGGTTTAGGTTATTCTTTAATTGTATGCCTTGCATCCATCTAGCATCTTCAAAAGGATAATTCTTAAACTTATTAAGATATCGTCGGATAGTCTTACTGCCTCTTAATACCTTGTATTCATGTCGGAGAATGGACTCGGGCTGCAGCACCTCTTCTTGGTCCTCAATCTCCGGTGGGTCTTCAATAGTTGGTCTTGAGGTGGCTCCTTTGTAATGCTTTAGTAGGCTCACATGGAAAGCATTGTGTATGAGCCAATGGCTGTCCAACTTGAGTTGATAGGCCATCTCATTGATTGGCCTAAGAATCTGGAAGGGACCATAGTACCTTTTTGCTAACTTAGCATAGTACTTTTGGTGTGCCGTAGGATTCTTGCCCGTCGTTGTTGGACGGATACTCCACGACGGACGTCAGTATAGCGAGAACTCACCTAACATATAATTGTCAATTGAGGACGGAGCTCGACCCGCAGGCGCGTGGAAGCAAGCAAAGGGTGTCAACCTCTACTCGACCGACTAATGACTACTTCCTACAGAGATATCAAATCTACATGCCAAAATCCCATTAGACATTCTCAAAACGTTACGAAACTTGAGGGATATCCTATCAACACCAATAGGCCACTCTCCCTATGGTCCGTGATTAAAAAAACCTACCCAATACCCTCCATGCAGAAAACGCGTAGGATGTCTGGCCGGTTTTTGTAAGTCGACGTTTTCGAAAACTAAAGTGCCTAATTTGTAGCTCTACTTGCTCTGATTGCGTGGATATGCTAAAATGCAAAAACGGACAACAGTTACTCACCGAAACTCCAAAAGTAGCTCGCGGGTGAATCTGCCAAAACACAGACGAAAGCGCGTGATGTAAGCATCAACACGTAGCTCTCCTCGTGGGGAACACACTGCTGCTCTCCGTTTGCGATTCTGACCACCGTAGCTCTTGTAGCACACACACACACTCTCTCACTCTCTTGCAGTCTCCCAACGACACAGAAGATTAGATTATTAGAAGTCTCCTTACAAAGCTTTAGGTTTTGGCTTATATACTAAGCCTTAGAAAACCTAATGTCCGACCAAAATGACCTGATTTGTCCCTAGGCTTCTATAGAGCTTAATTAGAACATTGTGAGTTGGCTTTACTCATCCAGCAAGTATCTGTGGCCAAAATACAATTGCCGACTTAAAATATGAAGTTCCCGTAAACATTACAAAAGTGGTCGTAATGGCTCAAAATAATAATAACGGGATATTTGATGATGTCCATGAGCTTGTATCTTCACATTACAGCATCCATCTTTGTCTTCATCACTTCATCAGCATCCTTATTTGGAATCTTTAGAGAATCTTTGAGGAATCTTTATGGAATCTTTGTGGAAGCATTGTTGAAAGGTTGACCTTTCAACACTCTCCCCCTCCGAAGTCTTGTCGTCCCCGACAAGACCCTATGTCTGCAGTGGCCTTGGCGAGTGCTTCATGTTTTGGTGTTAGTTGAATCTTTTGTTGTTGCAGTTGCTTCTATCAGATGCTTTGTATGTTGTAGAGGTACCTTTTTCTTGCACGTGTAGTGTAGTTGAAGCCATAGCTCTCCCCCTCTGATTGGTTGTTGTAGCATGAATAGGTTGAGTGATGTTTGTTGTTGCAGCAAGTCTTTACCGTGGTAGCTCTGTATTGCTTGTTCTTTGGGTGTCATCCTGCATGTGTACCTGTAAACTTGAAGCCTTTTTGAATTTTTTCAGGGCCGCTCCCCTTTGATCTTCTAGTTGATGAGCATGTAGTTGTTTGGGGATGTCGTTGGTCTTCTTTTCTGTGTTTTTATAAGAAAAATAAAATAGCAAAAATAAAATGTGGCGTATATTACAAAATGAAGGTCTTGGATACCTGGATAAGACTAAAGGGAAAAACCCAGTGGGAAAAAATGCCTTCAGTCACGATTAAATGTGAGGCTATATGTACTTATGTTTTTGATGTAACTGAGTTTTGTTGAGTTAAAGTAGTTATGGCCGTATGGCTACTATTATTGACTGGATATACATTGGATAAGTGTTAGTAGCTTGAAGTCAAAGTCGTTGTTGTTGAGAAAATGCTTATGAAACCTGTTACCGCTTCGTCATCGTCATTTTGTTGTGTAAGTGCATGGGTGGAACACAAATCGTGTCAAATGAAAATGTCCAATGATGGGACATTATATATGCTTGCACAGATAGATGCATGGGAAACAATATGCGGTGCGAGAGGAGTTTGAATGGGTGCTTCCAGGAGTGAACGTAGCTAGAGAAGCAAAAATATATTTGACTTCAAGAGCTGCCGTTACTCACAACAAGGGTTTTTGTCGACGAGGTTTTTTCCACTCTCCTCACTGTGTTCATGTGCGTGAGTGTTTTTTGGACTACTCTTCCACTCCACCATTTAAAATAGTAGACTTCGACTCTTATGCTCACCTATCCAGCATGAGCGACCCCATTTTACAATATGCTCAACTCTTCCAGCTTGAGCTATAATATAAATATCTAGACTCATAGACCACAAAAAATATTAAGACCCAAGCTTGCTCATTTAGTGGCTCAGCTGCCCGACTCTTGACTCTTATGCCATGATTTTTATGGCAACTTGACTTACTCTCAGGAGCTTTCGACCAAGAATAGGTTTTGAAATTCAAAACTCCCATCCTCAAAGAGAGGATTTGTAAAGGACCATACTGGCAATATTGGTTTCTTTTGCCATACCTGTGTGACCTTGGTTGTCAAAATTTCTTTTTGTTGTTGTTGGTCCCTTGGTTGAGAAGATTGGCTTGCTCCATTCTCCGTAACACTTTGTCTATCATGTCTTGACATTTCTTGAGAGCTAGAGACGACTTCAATCTTCTTCGGTACGTGTGGTTCTTTTGGCACCCATTTGTATCTGCATCGTGTGATTAGCGTGTCTTTGCAGATATCCTTTGCCTTGACTGTGACATTGTCCTTGATTTTGCCTTTCGTGAACTTGCGATTATCTTCAAGCTAAAGTCGTATGATTGAAGAATGTTTACCTGGCATCTTTGGTAGTCAGATTCTCCGATTTCCTTGATAGTAACCTTGTGCTTGAAGAATTGTAGATGGCACTTCCCATGATGTTTTTGATGTCGTATTGAGATGTACAAGAGTGCCATTTTTGGGGGTATTTATCGATGAAGTTTTATGTTGGTATGAAGGCCAGTTGGATTTGAAATTTCCTGCATCCCTTTGGCGAGCCTTGTTGGTTGGTCTCCTTTGGCGATATAAATATGAGCTTTGTTGCTTTTGGGGACGCTTTTTGAAACCTCTATCCACCACATAAGCCGAGGTCTGTGGTTTTGGTAACCAAAGTTTCTTTTGACCCTCATAATAGCCTTGATCTGCTAAGCTGTAGTGGGAGGCTATCCATCCCATGTGTTTACCTTTCGTCAATTGGCTAGGCTCATTTACCCATATTGGGTCCTTGACCTTTATTTCTTCAGTTTTCATGTAGACGTTGAAAACCTTTGGCGGCGGTGATCTCGCAGTGTAGGGTATTTCGGTTGAAAGGTTTTCTTTGGAGTCTGCCTTTCATGTGGAAGCATGTGGTCAGTTAATATAGAAGCTCTATCTTGAACTTTTCTGGGTTGGATTGAAGACTCTGATTTAAGGGGCTTCTTCTGTTGGTAGGACATTTGTGGGCTCATTTTGGCTTTGCCTTTGTCGGCAGCCGATAATCTTGGAGCGGTCATAGGCTGGCTTTCTTGAGAGCTAGTCGTGATGACCATTGTTGAAAATCCAGGTTCTTCTTCAACTGCCTTTGCCCATTTCTTGGACAAAATCAAATGTGTACTCATTTTCAATGAATCCACCACTAGGAATCTGTCTTTGATTACCTTTGACCATAGTTTAAGGGTAGCTTCTGCACTTAAACTTGTGACAGCTATTCCATGTGATATAGGAACTTGTACCTGAATTTCATACAGTTCTGGCTTACCTAGAAGTAACCACATGTCAGTTGTATAAAGAGGAAGATTCCTGATGGTACGCAAAGGTGAAGGATGCCACTTACTGCTATACTACTCCACCTGCTTGTTGGCTTAATGTGGAAGATAATGTTGCAAAGCTTGAGAGGGAAGTAGATACTCTCTAGAGAGCTTAATGGAGAAGGAGCAGGAAACCTATTGAGGAAGGAAAGAGCGATGACCTAGCACAAGGATATGTTGTAGACTTCAACTTTAGCTAGAGGTGTTTAGTTCATGAAGCCCGTGGAGAAATGGAGAACTTCAGCTTGAGGAGAACGCAACCCTCAAGAATGCAGTAAGGTTGAGGAGGGAAAGGAGGTTCAAACTTCTGTTGCAGAGCTTTTGGGAGGGAAAACTGAATGGAAGGAAAGGGAAAAAAGGTAAAGTGAAGAGAAGTGAGAGATGGTATAGTACAGAGAGAGAGGGAGGGAATGATCAACACGTTTTTGGAGGGACCCCCTTTTAGGAGAGAGGGAGGGAGAAACTGGTAGCTAGTAGAGAGAGAAAGGATTGGTTTTTACTCAATTATTTTGAGAACAATTTAGTTTTTTGAATTTAAAAGATATTTTCTCTTTATATTTTATAAGAGAGTACAAGTTTGACCACTTACTTTTAGGCCCTGCCATACCCCCTATTTCACTCCACATGGCATCCACCCATTTGCCCCTTCCATAATCTCCTTTTTAATCCCATGGCAAATAAAGAGGCCCCCTTAGGCCCCATTTCCTTCCTAATGGAATCAACCCCACTATTGGGTTGGAGGTGTCATTAGTTGCATTGAATGATGCCCTTGCTTTTAGGCTAGTTTGGTGTTTCCTTCGACATCAGCTCTACCATTGGGTTGGAGGTGTCATCACTTTCATCAAATGATGCCCTGATTTTTAGGCTTAGTTCGGCGTTGCTATTGGCATCAATCCTACTATTGGGGGTTGGAGGTGTCATTAGCTACATTGAATGATGCCCTGTTTTGTTGGGTTAGTTTAGCGGTTGTCTCAGCATCAACCCTACTATTGGGTTGGAGGTGTCGTCACTCTCATTAAATGATTGCCTACTCTTTAAGCTAGTGTTGTCGTTAGTTTCAATGCATGAAGTATATATTTGTTATAAAATTAAATGTTATGTTGTCTTTAAAAATCCTGAAATATGTGATGATTGTAGCATACATGGATCCTGTGGAAATGAAGGAGTTAAAAACCAAGATCAGAACTATGTTGATCACATGAATATGTGCCCTGACCACGGAGGAGATCACCTCTATATTAGAGAGTGAGATGCACAGAGATCGTTTCTTTGATACCATAATTGAAGCAGTTCAGGCACACTTCTCAGCTGTATATGCAAAGGCTATCCGTAGGCTTATATATAGTATTGTGGGCAATATGATACAATGCTTAACAGACCTGGGTGTTGATGCACCAGCGGATGCAAATCTAGCCAAGCTACAACATTGGATTAATATATGGCGTGTAGAGAGGTCAAAGTCAAAAAGAGTGCGCAATATTGATGCTCAAGATGTCCATAGCCACAAAGCTAGATCCATCTTTTATTCAGCAGTGTCCTCTCAAGATGCGTAGTAGGAAGATCAGATATAGAAGCTAGGACGGACCGCAAGCATTCATTACGCACCCATTTTATGTCTTAGTGTGCCATTGGTGTTTACCTCACCCCCGAAGCTATCAAACGTGGTCAAAATCTTGGGAAAGGAAGCTATGGAGTTGTGTCAAAGTGCAGAATCAAAGGAGTCACTTGGTTGCCACCAAAAGTGTAGTATGTGGTCAAGAACTTCAAAGGAGATGCAGCAGAGAGCTTCCAATCTTTTTCTCTAGAGGTGAGCGTGCAATTGTTCCACAGGGGCATCGCTAGATGGATAGCACAAACACACCAAGATCCATGGTCCCTGGTTTTTCCTCGCTTCAATGGAATGGATCTGGGTGACATGTTAGAGTGTGTTCCACCACCCAAAGGCAAATTTTCTAACATACCGGCGACTCAAAAAGAAGATCCTAGACGCCCTTCCGCAGAGCAAGAGTTAGAGATGTGAAAACATATGCTCAATTGGGCGCCTTCTTTTATGGATGCTCTAGTGAAGACCATGGCACATGCACATAGCAAAGGAATTATACATTGTGGCTTGCCCCCATGGAACATCATGACTTACTTCACTAAGGAGGGTGTGTCACATGTGGGTGTCATTGATTGGGGGTTGGCACTGCGAGTGGGAATTGAGAAGCCAGCAACCAACATCAAAAACACCACAGAGCATGCCCTACATCCTTGGAGGGCCCCCAAGCTTTAAAACCCAAAATCGGCCCGTCCGTATTCGAAAGCCACTGACACCTATGCAGTTTCTTTCTGCATTGAGCAACTACTTGATTGGTGCAAAGATTTTTCGGATCGTTACAATGTGCCATGGCAAAAGCGAAAGCAAACTGATTGCGACATGATTGTCGCTATAATGCAAAAAAACTACTTACAACAGCCACCTAGACAGAGAAAGGCATTGCAGACAATGAGTGAGCATTTAGATATGTTAGAGCTCAACTCGAAGGTGTGTTTGTGTCCGCTTAGTGAGATGATGCCTAGATGTTAGTTTACTTTGGTCACTTTTGTAAACAGTGATCTTTTTCGGATTATCTGACAAATATAAGCTTTTTGTATATTCATGGACTATTGAGTTAAATTGTATCTCTTTATAATGATGGAGTCATGGTGCAAAGCGATTAATACACAATGTGGTGTGTCATGATACTTTCTGTTGAATTTTGGAATCTGTATTCAAAAGTAAAGTCTTTTTATAATGATGGAGCAAAACGATTAATACAGAATGTGGTGTATTATGATATTTTCTATTGCAATCTTGACATATATTCGCAAGTAAATTCTTCTTATAATAATGGTGTCATGGTGCAAAACGATCAATGCAGAATGTGGTGTGTTGTTATAGTTTTTGTTGAAATCTGGACACTATATTCGCAAGTAACGTCTTTTCATAATGATGGACTCATGGTGCAAAGTGATTAATACCGAATGTGGTATGTTGTGATGATAACTTAAACCAAGATATACCAACTTGGAGAAATCATGTTTAGGTGGTACCAGTTTTTGCACCTTTTGGTTTACCACCAATAGCACCTAGGTGGAGGGAAATTCAATGTTTTTCAAATTTGGGAAAGGAGGGAGAGGGAAATTCTACATTTGCATGCAGTATAATTTATGTACCTATAATCTAGATACATGCGATCCATTACGGGGTGGAGTGGGTCCCCTTTTTTTGAACTTACAGTCATCATGGCCTAGACACTCCTTGTCCTCTTTCTCCTTTCCTCTCACGCAACTAGCTTGTCACTCGGAATCCCACCTGTACTTGTGTGCTCGCTCTGCTCCCATAGCTCGTGCTTCCCCCATTGCATGTTGTAGCCGTTGCGCTCTGCCCCCCATTTGCACCCGTTGCGCTCTGCCATAGCCTTGGTTGAGCTCTGCCCCCATTTCCCCCGACACGGAAGCTTAAAGGCTGCTGCAACACCTACTGCAGAGATGACTCCCAAGAAGAACACTCCCTCAAGGAAGCACACAAACCCAACTCAGAGCATGGAGGTGGTATAGCAGGCGGCCCTTGCGACAAACACCACAACACAACACACCCTCGCAACAACCACCACACAGTAGACCCTCGCAACACATACGACACAGCAGACGCCTTCAACAACCACGACACAGTAGTCCCTTGCAACCAACACGACGCTATAGACCCCAGCAACAAACACAACCGCTGAAACTTCCCTCTCCAAATGCATGTTGTCGGTTGAAAAATATGCTCGAAAAGGTGAGTTCTACATCGCGTTTTGGTCATGTCTATGCTCCTCATAGCAATGCATGACCAAAAATCCTATTTCTCAGCATTGGTTGCAAATCATTTTTCTCCATGGCTTTGCTTGCAGGATCGATGGAGTATCCGATACTTTCCAGATTTTTCTATTCTGCATTGCAATTGCATGAGGAATATGGACTGAGCATGGAGGGCAAGCTGCCCAAGGATTTAACAGACAAGGACCTGCCACCTGAACAGTGGTCAACAATGTTCAAGGTGCCAGAGAAGAATAAGACTAAGATCTTCCTCCACCAGGTGCATGACCACCTTCACGATGCATGCAAGCTTTTGTATTAGACGGTCTACCGGTCTGCCCCCTCCAACGGCGAGCTCATGATGAGGTTTGCGAGGGGGTTTGTTCGGTATTCAAGCCCTGGTCCGGTTAGTCAAGCCCGTGGGAACAAGCCTCATAAGGCATGCAGATAAGAGTAAGTTCAAAGTTCACTTTGCATGCCAACTTTGCATGGCAAGCTATATATGTAAAAGGCTCTTCAATCAATTATACAATACAATAGCGTATTATTTTTCTTATTGTGGCAAATTCTCTCTCGCTCTCTCTCTCTCTCTCTCTCTCTCTCTCTCTCTCTCTCTCTCTCTCTCTCTCTCTCTCTCTCTCTCTCTCTCTCTCTCTCTCTCTCTCTCTCTCTCTCTCTCTCTCTCTCTCTCTCTCTCTCTCTCTCTCTCTCTCTCTCTCTCTCTCTCTCGTTCTGCACCACCCTTCTCGCCGTGGCACCTCTCAGGCGGCATCCCCCATAGTTGCACCCTTCATATGGTATCAGATCATGGTGCTCTTGGTGCTGGCAAGGCAAGGATAGCCCAAGCGGGTAGGCATTTTGATATGCTGCAGAAGACGCAGCCAAAATTGTCATCAAGGCAAAGCGACACCTCTCAAAACGCTGATGTTTTCTGGCATCTGGGCGTAGCAGGAACATCTTCCAGACCCGGTTGCATTTCAAAACGCTGTCAAGTGCTGGCAAATTTTCAAGTTTCCTCACTGCGTTTCAAAACGCCTCCTGAGGCTGTTTTTGCGATCATATCAAAAGTACCTGCATTGGTAGTCCCAGGTGTTTTTTTGAAACACTGTCTGCAACGGTTTGGGATTTGGTGGTGCAACAACATCTCAAAAGGTTGGCAGTTTTTGTGGCATATCACAAATCTCAAAGATAAGATACTTGTTCTCCAAAATTCTCAACCATGCAGATGCAAGATTTGGGTTGTGATGCCAACATTAGGTGCGACAGTTTTGGAGTCAAGCTCAATGCAACCAAAATTTATGGGTACCTACTTGATCAGTGCATGCAAGATAGCATCAATGCGAGGACGTATGAATATGGCAACTCTTTGAAGACTAGGTTCACAGTTGTTGTTTACCAATTTAGTGTCATAGGTATCTTTTTTGGTTTTGTCTATTGTCAAAAGAAATCATATATTTTCTGTCAAAAGCCTTGTTTTTAGCTTATCAAATGTCAGGTACAGCCATGTCCAAATTTTGTACGGGTTATAGACACTACCACACAAGTGGTAAGACCTCGTTCTCATCCTATTTTTCCTATCTCTCTTGAGGTTATTGGGTACATCTGAAACCCAAGTTTTGGAAGTGAACCAAAAACTCCATTTTTGGTAGCTAAATATTTGGCCTACACCCTATCTATTCAAGGGGGGGTTACTGACCTAGCACCAGGTTATGGGAATACCAAAACCCTTGGTTGTGAGAGAACCTAAAACTCACGGTTGACGAGTACTTTTAAAACTTGAGGTATCATGAGAGTGGTATGTCTAGTTCGGGCTTGAGGGGGGGATTGTTGGGTATTCAATCCCTGGTCCGGTTAGTCAAGCCCATGGGAACAAGCCTCATAAGGCATGCAGATAAGATTAAGTTCAAAGTTCACTTTGCATGCCAACTTTTCATGGCAAGCTATATATGTAAAAGGCTCTTCAATCAATTATACAATACAATGTATGACAAATGTTAGAGAAAATCAGCCTCCCAACTGTCTCCGATGTGGGTTGCAACACTAAGAACGTTGGATGACTGAGAAGTTGTTGTAGAATTTTCCATTGAAGACCCTCAGAAAGCTCGTTTGTTTATTACACCAACACTTAGCAACTGCCCTACAGATTTTCTTTGCCTCCTGCTCATCAATGTCATCATCCTCTTGTGCTCGTGCCATCCTTTTTTGCATGTTTCTTTGTTCCCTCTTCTTTGCAGCCCAGTACTTTCGTAGACTCGGTAAAAGATCCCTTGGGATATGCTGTGTAGCAGATAATGGAGGAAGGTAAAGGGGGTTTTTACTGTCATTATGAGTATTATGTGATTCCATGTGGAACGTGCGAGGATACTATTGACACGACAATGAAGACAGTCAAAACAATGCCACAGTACTCATAGAGAGAGAGAGAGAGAGAGAGGTTTCGTTGAAGCTGAATATGGTTGGCAATGAGAAGCTAGTTGATATGACTTTGTGCTGCGCCGCAATCACCTGCAATGGCTATGGAGGACTGAGAGAGAGAGAGAGAGAGAGAGAGAGAGAGAGAGAGAGAGAGAGAGAGAGAGAGAGAGATAGTTCTATTATCGTCTTCGAAGGTCAAATATGACCTATGGGACCAAATGAACATGTCACATGGTGTGAGTGGAGGTCATAAGTGACTCTCAATGCTCAAAAATGGTTGAAATGAGCGTCGCAATAAGAGAGTCCACATCATGGCTGGGAGAGGAAGGTATGTAGGGAGAGCTCATGGTTGAATATGTGGGGAAAAGAGGACCCAATGTGGTCAAAAGCAGAGCACTCAAGTAGTGTGTGGTACTCACTCTCTCGCACTTGACGAGGGCATAAGGTGCAAAGTCGATGAGACTTCTCACCTGTGCCCCAACATCCTGTCTTGCAACGCAGAGAATGGGAGCTAAGAGGACTGGAGGCAATGGTGCGGATCACACTCAACGGGATGGGCTCAAGGATGTAGGGATGGGTTCGGTTACCTCGTTCGGAGAAGAAGAGATATTTGTAGTTTGGGGCAACGTGTGTGGTGTAATGGCTGAAGCGAGAACCCTTGAATTTCTCCCAAGCCGTGATACATTGGCGTTGTAAGAAGTCCTCATTAACTTGGGAGTCGATCGACACATCCTTGACCGAGTGATATGCATCCCATCTTCTAAACCATTTCTTGATGTCAAGCATCCACCCCAAACTTAGTATTTTGCTCTTGCATGTCTTTTGGACCTTTTGACTTGCTTCATATGTGATTCTAGGAAGTCGATACAAAGGGCTACGTTGTGTCTTAAGCATGTACTCCACAACCCTCTGCATGCCCAAGACCTCAATGGGAAGCGATCCGGACTCAAGAAGTAAGAGCATGTAGGGTGTTTGTGTCTTGACTTGGAGAAAGTTGGTGAGAAAACGCTTTTGGACATTCTCAAACTCTTTCCAAGTAGACTTCCCGATGCCACCACCCCACACCTCCACTCCATAAAGAAGCACTGGTGTCACCAATATGTCAAAGAGGTACTTTTTGAGAGCCCAACACTTGATCTCTCCAGCATTGCACATGTTCTCAAATGCATAATAAGCCCTCTTTACGGATTCCAAGTGACGCATTGTGCAATCCTTCCCTTTATGATTGGATGGAACCTCAAGGCCAAGGTACTTGAAGCTATCTACCACTTCAAGTTGCTCATTGTTGTATACAATGCATGGATTTTTGTCATTGAGGGTCTTTACAAGCATAACCTTGGTTTTGGATCCATTCACGACCAGCCTGCTATGTAGGCAAAAGCATTCCAAGACACTCGTAATCTTTTGTGCATCTTCTAAGGTATGTGCTAAGAGCACTACATCATCGGCATAAAGCAAAAGCATGATCACCGCATTTCCGATCTTAACCTCTTCTATGCCTTCTTGCTGCATAAAATCAAGAACCATGCATTCCAATTCATCAATGAGTATCCCAAAGAGGGTTGGGGAAAGTGGGCATCCTTGTTTGACACCAATGGTGCTTGCAAAAAATTCTGAAATTCCATCTCTCATACGTAGTCAACATATCACTTTTTGGTAGATGCGAAAGACTGCATGCATCTCTCGGCACTTGAAGGCTTTGCATACGTCTCCAAAGATTTCATCGCGGTACCATGTCAAAAGCTTTCTTGAAATCCACAAAGCAACAATACAACTTTTTTCCTTTCAATCGAGACGCTTCCATAAGAACTCGAAGAGTGACAAGGTGATCAATAGTGCTATGATGCTTTCGAAAACCAGCTTGGCCAAGCACACATTTGTCATTTTTTTCAGCCCATTCACTTATCTTCATCTCCATGATACATCCAAATAACTTTTCCATCAAAGAGCCAACCATTATAGTGCGATAGTTGTTCACATTGTTTATATCTCCTCCTATGTGCAAAGGTTTGATCCAATTTGCACTCCGAGAGAGAGAGAGAGAGAGAGAGAGAGAGAGAGAGAGAGAGAGAGAGAGAGAGAGAGAGAGAGAGAGAGCATTGAGCCCACAAGCCTGTAGACGCTACACGAGCCCGACAACAGAAGCTAGAGATTAAAGATTCATCGGGGGCCGGTTCCGTACCAGTCCGGTCTGCTCGATCGCTGCGTGTTAACCCTCACGGCTCACAGACACCCCATCACCTACGACGGACGTGTATTATATATTTGGTAGAGTCAGGTACCGGGCTTGTCCGACCAATAGGAAAAGGGTAAGAGTGATCACCGATGAGAGGCGCACTCTAACTGGGACATTCAAGGGATTAGTTGGCTAAGCATGGGCGCCCAAGTGTGAATGGGGTGAGCTCATATAAAAGCCAACTAAACCTAAAATTCACTCATTCTCTCATTTGTGCAATAGAAGAGTGCTCTTGCTCCATCTCCATCTCCATCTTCTTCTTCTTCACCTCCTTGTGTGTGTGTGTGTATGTGAGAGAGAGAGAGAGAGAGAGAGAGAGAGAGCTTGATCGAGCATTGCGGCGGCACAACGGCGGTGAAGCGATTGAGCACGACGTAGCGGCGTCTCCTTCTTCTTCGCGGCGAGGAATCCTCCACGGCAGGAGCATAGAGCGGTGAGTGACACACCATTGCCCTCTTTTGAGCTTGCTAGATTAGTCTTGTTGTGTGCTTGGAGCCATTTGTGGCCCGCACACGGTGTATCGGCAAGTCCCTTGCTTCGACAATGCAGCAAGGAGCACACATTTTTGACGCCGTTGCCGGGGAATCTCCCTGCACTAAGCCCAAGAGGCACTTTGTGCTTCTCCTATGAGTTGTTTGTAGTAGGAAAGAAGAGGAAGAGGAAGAGGAATGAGTTGTTTTTCTGCAAGTTGTTAATTTCTGTGTTGTTTGCAAGTTCTGTGATTTCTGCACAATGTTGTGTTTTCTGTTTGCACACAGTCTTTGCACAATTAGTATTCGTTAGCTTGTTTGTAGTGAATGAATAAGTAGGAAGGCAGTTAGCAATTTCTGCTTGCACATAGTCTGTACACAGTTTTCTGTCAAGGTTTGCCTGCACACAGTCTTTGCACAGTAAGGTAGTGAGAGAGGAAGTAGGTGGACAATTAGCTCACTGTCAGTAAGCAGTTAACAGATTAGTTAGTACATTATTTAGTGGTTAGCAGCAATGTTAGTAAGTAGATAAGGTAGTGAGCTGTCTGTGAGCTGTGAGCTGTTGACTGGGAGGTTAGGTAGGTGACAGTGTGTGTGGCCAAGAAAGGGTCACCAAAACCGCGCGGGGTCGTCGCCCAAAAAAAAAATAAAAAAATAAAAACCGAAAATATTTAAGCGTGAGTGACTGGGGGGGCTACACTAAAATTTTGATCGGGATCGGGATCATTTCCTCAAACCCAAGCCCAAGCCCAAGCCTCAGTCCTCAATCTTATGATATATACTAGACTCACTCTTATATATATACCCTACCCCCTCAAGAGGGAATGAGAGCATGTGGGGCAAGTCCTCCACTCTCCTCCCTTCTCTTCCCACTTGCACCCTTAGATTTTCTAATTTGGGCCTAGTTCCCTACTAGAAATTGACGGTTTTAGGGATTCCGAGGGCATAAAGTGACCAAACGGAGGGCTGTAAAGCACGGCACGTCCCTCTGACCGAGACGCTCATTTTGAGCTAGCATACGTTCTATTCTATAGCTGGGTCAGAAAAAAAAGGACCAAAACATCAAAAAATAAATAAATAAGAAAAGACTTGGGTTGCAAAACACCCAAAATTACTAGGTGAGCAGCCTTCACGGTCCCTCACTGACACTTCTAGGGGATCCAAGTCATATGAACCTACGCTCTAGACGAGTGTTAGAGCACGAGCATATTGGTAGTGCCTCCATTTACGCGGGCACCCATTATTCCTCCACCCTAGGTTCTGGACCTTCGACCGGGACTCAAGGTAGCGCGACCCAAGATCCTCATATCGCGTCTAGTGATTCTTCCTCTGACTACGAAGTCATGGAGGGGTATCCTACACCAAACCCTGATATTTCAAGTCAAGACATGCATGACATGGGCCCACGGCCCGGGTCCAGCGTGTTTAGCCGCTTAAAAGAGACCCTTAGTAGAGCTACTCGCTCCGAACATGCGGTTAATGAAATAAATGAAGGGAGTGGGGAAGTAAATTCATCATTCATGCCTAAAATAGACCCTATTCTTCTTGAGAGTGTACATGTGAATGTTCCATCCATTGCACCTCCTGATCCTTTAGGACTATCTCCCTCTGAGGTTCTACTACCCGATGGTAGGAGTTTTGCCGAAGTACAAGAGATCGAACGCTATATGCAAGCAACAAGGGAGAGGGAAATTGAGAACCTACGAAGGCTAGAACAAAGTCGAAGCCTAAAAGCAAAGGCTCCTATGACAACAATCATGCCAACCAAGCAACCGAGTGCTCCCAAGGTAGCAGTCACGGAGGGGCAAGAGATGGGGAGCAATATTGCTTCCACCTTGAGGGAAACCTCCAGCACGCCAGGCCTAGATGGGATATTCCTAAACAAAAATTGGGAGTATGACCTACAAGCAGAAGCTTTAACTGATCGGTACACAGGACACACCTATCATGTGGGTTGGTTAGATGTTATACACTCCACATCGGGTGCTACTAGCATAGATGAGCAACAATAGAAAGTCTGTGATGTCCTCCATAGGATTGTCGAGTTAGAAAGACAGAACACAGGGATCAACATGCCTTCAACAGGACTAATGAGATTCTTGGATACGGGAAAGGCCAACCAACCAACCCTGTCACAAATGGAGACTCCCTCAATGAGCCCCATTGATCCTCCATATGTTGTTTCGCCAGGAGCCTCAGTACAATCTGAGCCCACAAGTGGCATCTTTACCTTCCCAGATCTAGCTCATCTTTCTCTTAATGACACTACGGCTACCATGCATATCCCAGTGGTGAGCATGACAAGAAGTACACCATGGAGTTCATTTGTTAACACTGCGCCGATGCCTAGTAGCACAGTGTCCCCCAACTATACCTACATGTATGTATCAATCATGTGCACCTGTCGTACCTCAGCCTCATGTAGCTCCTACACCTCCGATTATTCCAAGAGCTTACAATCCACAATGGAATTATCCAAGCTCTTATACAAGTGGAGTTATGCCATTTAATAATAACATGCCATATCGGCACCCCCTATGCCTAGGGCCACGCCTGTAAACTTTGGACCACCGTCTGGTACACCACCATACGAAATTTGGGACCCAAGAGCCGGGCGTATGCCAAGGCCAAGGCCAACTCCCATCTCACATGTGGTTCCAGGAGCACATACACCCATTATACCTGCTCAAATAGGAGATTTGGCAGCATTTGCTCAAACTATCGGTCGCTCTATTGTGGAAAACATGCGTAGTGCACCCGATAGAGAGCCTAGGAGCAAGGCAGTTCAAGTAGCTAAGCTCACACAGAAATTCAGTGGAGACGGAGATGCTAGAAATCATATGGAAGTCTTTGAACATGTGTGTGATTCCTTGGAAGAGCACAATGAGCTACATAAGTGTAAGGCTTTGAGTTTGACCCTAAGCGGAAAGGCTGGAGATTGGTATAGAACCTTAAGAGTAGAAGAGAAAACGATCTACTCTACTCTTAGGAGACTGTTCTTAAAAGAATACATACGAGAGGGAGTACTTTGGGGTGTAGCCTCTCAGCTCCAGAAAGCCCAACGAGAAGAAGGTGAATCCGTGAGAGACTTCATTAGTCACCTAAAGAATTTGAATTCTCAATGCAATCCAAACGAGCGATTCAACAACAATCAATTGCTCGATAGATTCATTAGGGGACTACGACATGAAAGTATCTATAATGGCCTAGTCATTAGAGGTATCACTACTTGGGAAGCAGTCACCATGAATGCAATCCAATTGGAGGATAATTTAATGATTGCAGGAGAAAAAGTGTCTGCCGAGCCGAAGTCAAGTAGCTCGCAAGCATCAGGGCATGAGACAATGAAGATAAAGCCAATCGTGAAAGAGCAAACGATATTTGAGATGACTTTGGCAGATCTCACCAAGGCCATCCAATAAAGCCTTAGGGGTAATCGTGCTCCACAAAACACTCATATGTATCCAAGAAGGGAGCAACAATGGTGCTCAATTTTCTTGGGCCCACATACTACGAGTGAATGCCCTACTTTCAGAGTAAATTTTAACGGGACTTGTAACGCGTGTGGTAGGTATGGCCATCAAGCGAAGGATTGCCTAATGCTTAAACGCATCATGGAAAATAGACCGCCTATAGCTTGGGCAGACTCACCTCGAGTTCCTGCATTGATGCCTACCCCACCCATGGAGCAACAGTTGCCATTACAGCACATGGTCCCTAGAACCCAAAATGTGGTCCAAACCACACCGTTGCCACCTCCAGTGCTAGGACCGCAACCCCCTCATCCAAGAGTTACACCTATGAATTAAATAGGTTGCGAGTCATCTAGTACTTATGTACATTGCGAAGAAGACATAGACTCTAGTATCACCTATGGAGTCGACATGCTTGAGCAGTGTCCCATGTACTATATGGAAGACCATTGGGGACAAATCAAACCGGTATATCAAGCTATTGCGCTAGCAGCAAGAGGCCAAAACATTAATAGTTTTTCCAGGAGACCACTTCTTCAGTGCTACGAATGTGGTGGACCACATCGAGTAGCTGAGTCCCCCATTAGAATGCAAAAGAATGCTGCACTAATGCAAAACAAGTCAAGGGAGTGCATTAGCAATGCCAATACTCACTTGTAATCGTTGTGGCATAGATCATTTGATCGCACAGTGTCCTAACAATCCAAACGCACCGAAAATCACACCATTGAACAAAATAGATATTGTTGATGGGACACCACCAACTATAAACATAGCACCAGTGAATGCACTCACACGGTCGATGCTCCAAAAGCAAAATTACATCCTCGAAGAGAGAGATGCTGCATCCATTGGCCGAGCGAGAAAGAAGAAAACACGAAGAAGAAAATCCCTTAATGCTTCTAGCTCAAAACCTAGTTCAAGGACTAACATAGGGACAGGAGAGGATCCCGTGTATATGAATGACCCTGAGGATGACTCAGATTCGATAGAGACCACGGAGACCAAAACTGTTACTACAAAGTAAAAAGCCAGTGAGGAGGATCACGAGAGGGACTTACGACGAACACCAAAAGAGTATTCAAAGTTAAACCACCCAATTGCGAACCCCCAAGATAAGCCACGAGAGGCAAAAAATGAGGATTGCAAGAGAAAGATTGGAACCTACCCAAACCCAACAATGGAAATTGAACGAGTCCAACAACTGAGGGGTTTGGTGGAAGAAACTCAACGAACATTAGAACCTGAACCCAAACATATCCAGATGTCGGACACAGTGTTTCCCACACAAGTTCAACCTCACAAGAACTACAGGCCGTTAGCTATACCCAGTATCATTCGGGAAGAGAGTGAGGGTAGGACATCTGAAAGTGGACACACACCTTTCCTACTAGAGAGAATGTTCAATGAGGGAATGCCGGACCCCCTTGAGGAAGTGGAGATTCCATCTTCACCATTCTCTTGTCAGGGTCCTACGTCCCACAAGATGCCATTAAATGTTGCCAAATTGATGGATTTCATGTCTTCAGAAGTTAGAACCACCATCATGTCCAAACTATATAAAGACCCCGAGCTAGTCTCAGCTCTTCGAGCCTTCCTCAATGGAGAATTACAGGCCGGATTACCACAGTTTGCACATATGAACAAAACTGACTCGGTAATGAATGATGAGGAACATTTAGCACCACCATCTGACCTAGCGGGACATGAATCTGTAATTGAAGTACCCGTTAACAAGTTGGGGCAATACTTTGAAGGTGATGAATCTAATGCTACTCTACCAATCACTACTAAAGGATTAACTGTAAAGGGAGTCCTTGACGGTGGTGCGGGAGTCAGCATGGTGACAAAGAGTTGTTGGGAGTCTATGGGGCGACCTCACCTTGAAGCCACAATCGTAGTGGTAAAAATGGCTAATGGATCTATTGTTACGCCTATTGGAATGCTAAAGGATCTCAGAATCAAGGTCTTGGGACACAAGGTAAGGCAAACTTTTATTGTTATGGATTTTTCCAAGCATCCTATGTCATTTGAGATGATCTTAGGGCGTCCATTCATGAGGGAAGCAAAAATGGTGCATGACTGGTCCAAAAACCACGTCTACTTACAGTTCCAAGACTCTGTCGTTCGAGTTGATCTTTTAAGTTGTCGAACGCATCCTCTAGGAAATAAATTCATCATTGATAATCGATCAGACACAACAATTCACTCAGCTCTAAGTTACAGTATTGTTACACGTGTAATGAAGACACGGATATTGGGGAGAACTCTCCTTATATGGATATCCTACCCGGAATGGCTGAGTCAGACAATGTCGATTGGGTACACCTAGCGGCAACTATAGATACATGGGGAGCTAGAGGAACAACCTGGGTAACACCAGATGGGGAAGAGATACCACACATGGCACCAGTAAACATGTTAGGTACAGCGCATGTAACATCCGATGATAAGAAAGAGGCACACCTACCTGAGAGTGAAACCGATGATTCCTCAAAGACTTCAGGCCAATACACATCAGAAACGAAATCTCAGGAAGAAATGGACTCAGAACCTGAGGAAACATCGATTGAGCCAAGTATAGAAACTGAACACTCAAGGTCTAGTACGACCATCTATGGTAATTTATATGAGAGTGAAGAAGATACAAGCGAAGACCTATCAAGCGAGTCGAGTTCAAACATTTACCAAAATCAAAACCTTAACGAGAAACAAAGGTCATATAAGAGACGACGATATCGAGCAAATGTGAGAGCTAGGATAAACAAGGAAAGATCTACTGCAAAATGGCTTAGCTATCTAGGGGCATGTGATGCTCATCGAAAGCTAGTAGACAATTGGGGTGAACATCTCCAGAGTGTCATGTGGTGCAGCCCGCGACCCATTGACCTCGCTCAATTGGAGGTTACAGAGCCTAAATTGAGTCGAACTATAAGAAGACGTCAAAACCGAGAGTTAGCACAACAACAAAAGGAGGCAGAACTAAAAGAAAGGTCTCCGTCAGGACAAGAGCCTGCTGACTTACATACGGCTCCTGAACATTTTAAATCTTATACCATGGGGGAGCGAAAGGTTGTGTATGCCAAAGCCGAACGAATACCTGCCAATGGAAGCAGTGGAGTCTATGATGGTCCAGCGGTAGTTAAAGAGATAGAATTAGCAGAACCAGGTGAGGAGTCTAAACCAGTCTTTATTGCTCAAGACCTTACCGAAACTGAAGAGGCTGTACTTAAGGAGCTCCTCAAGGAATACAAGGATATCTTTGCTTGGACATATCATGACATGAGGGGCGTTCCACCTTCTGTGGTGCAACATACAATTCCCATGATCAACACTGCTAAACCCATCCAGCAACGACCCTATCCAATGAATCCTAAGTACGCCAAAATTGTACAAGAGGAGATTGAAAAACTTATCCAATGTGGATTCATATACCCTATTGAGCACTTAGAATGGGTTTCTCCAATAGTCATTGTGCCAAAAAATAATGGGAAACTAAGAGTGTGCGTGGACCTCAAGAAAGTTAATGCAGCCACTAGGAGAGATCATTATCCCTTGCCATATTCAGAACATGTGCTTGAAAGAGTTGCGGGCAAGGAAGCTTATAGCTTTTTAGATGGGTACTCTGGTTACAATCAAATCACAATTGCATTAGAGGACCAAGCTAAAACTGCTTTTATCACAGAGTTTGGAGTGTTTGCATTTCGTGTTATGGCTTTTGGCTTAACGAATGCCCCTGCTACATTCCAACGATTAATAAACACTGCGTTTAAAGAATTTCTAAGGGAGTTTTGTGAAGCTTTCCTAAACGACCTTTGTGTTTATTCTTCTTGGGAGAAGCATTTGTTATATCTACGAAAAATATTTGAAAGATGCAGATTTTATCGCATCTCATTGAACCCTTTCAAATGCCAATTTTGGGTTAAGCATGGAGTCATTCTAGGGCATATAGTGTCCAAGAATGGGATATCCACAGATGAGAGTAAGATTAAAGCCATTGCCGATTTGCCACCACCTACTAACTATAAAGGAGTTCAAAGATTTATGGGCCATGTTGGTTATTATCGAAGGTTTATTTTAAACTTTGCCGAGATAGTGCGCCCATTGTACAAGCTTCTTATCGAGTTTCACTGGACGGAAGAATGTCATCAATCTTATGAGTTATTAAAGAAGGCCCTAACAAGTGCTCCAATCCTGCGAACACCTGATTGGAATGTACCTTTTCATGTGCATATTGAAGCATCAAATTTTGCTATTGGGTGTGTTCTAACTCAACCAGGAGAACATAAATTGGACTACCCTATTAGTTTTGCAAGTCGCCAATTAAATGATGCCGAGATGAACTACACTACTACAGAGCGCGAAGGTCTAGCTATGATTTACACAGTAAAGAAATTTCGCTATTACCTTCTTGCTACCAAGTTTGTGTTTTATGTTGATCATCAAGCATTGCTATATTTGGTAAACAAGCCGTGTTCCACAGGTCGAATTACACGATGGTTGTTAATTCTTCTTGAGTCTGACTTCACCGTTGTTGTGAGGCCTGGGAGGAAACATGTCATGGCAGATCATTTATCTCGTATCCCTAATGGCGAAGCTCCTACGGGGGTTGATGATGAATTGCCTGATACTCCTTTGTTCATTGTTGAGACACTGTCTGAATGGAGTGAAAAGATTGTTAACTTCTTAGTTAATGTTTTTCCACCCAAAGAACTGCGAAAAGATATAGCTCGAAAATTAATCAAGGAATGCGAACCCTATTGCTTACTGGTTGGAACTCTCTAAAAGAGAGGAAAAGATGATGTTCTTAGACGCTGTGCCCGCGAGGATGAGTATTTATATATTCTACAAGAGGCACACATGGGCGTAGCTGGTGGTCACTTTTCAGGAAACTTGACTGCCCGAAAGATCTTACAGTCAGGCTATTGGTGGCCCACTCCGTTTAAGGATGCATCACTTTTTGCAAAGGGATGTGATGAATGCCAACGCTTCAAGAAGCCACAAAGAAGGGATAAGATGCCTCTACATCCCATCAAGGTAACCCAACCATTTGAAAAGTGGGGCTTAGACTTTGTAGGACCGATTAGTCCGGCTGCACGTAACACGCAATCACGATATATCATTGTCGCTACCGACTATGTAACCAAATGGACTGAAGCAAAAGAAACACGAAAGGTGAATGCAAAAACAACAGATAAGTTCCTCTTTGAGAACATTATCACACGTTTTGGATGCCCCTTTGAACTTGTGAGTGACAATGGAACTCACTTTATAAATGAAGTAATAAAAGAACTCACATCAAACTTCATGATATCACACCACAAGTCTACACCCTATTATCCCCAAGCAAATGGCCAAGCTGAGAGTACCAACAAAACTCTCATCTCCATTTTGACAAAGACAGTTGAGGCTCATCGCACTGATTGGGACCTAAAGCTTACATCAGCTTTATGGGCTTATCGTACTGCGCATAAAGTTGCTATTAATTGCACACCGTTTAAAATGGTGTATGGCCAAGAAGCAGTTATGCCATGGGAGTTTGTCATTCCTAGTCTTCGAGTAGCTTCTCAAGAAGGTTGGGATGGTAACCCCTTAGTGGAGCGATTATATATCCTGGAAAGGCTAGATGAAGAGAGGCAATTAGCTGTGCGAAATGCTCTAGTGGAGAAGGATAGGAGAAAGAAGTGGTTTGATAGCCATTTAAAGGATAAAGACATCAAGGTTGGTGATAAAGTTCTTATGTACGGGGTACGTAATGAAAAGAAGAAATTGAAATACGCTGGTAAGGGACCATATCGAGTGTGTGAAATTACCCCGCAAGGTACCATTCGTGTGGAGACTCTAGATGGAGTTGAAACCATTGGATTCCTTAATGCGAGTAAATTCAAAAGATATTATGATCCTCTAAGCCAGGAAGAGTTGCAAGCCATCCATCAAAAGAAGGCTGCCAAGGAACAAGCAGAGCTTTAAAAAATCCAAGCAAGAGTTGAGGCTCGAGAATGACAACAACGTCTTAGACACAAACGAGAGGCTAATCTGGGAATCACGCAAGCATTTTTCGAGGACACAGATGACGACTCATTAGAATCTGAGCCACCCCTACGATACCCAATTGAGCTAAATAGCCCCTATGGGGAAGTACTATACAATGCCTTATTAGATACGGGAGCTAAACACAATTTGTTATCCTATGGAGTTTGGTGTCAATTAGGGAAACCGACCCTATCCCCGAGTACGATGCAAGTCAAGGGCATTAATAAAAAGAAAACTGCTATTCTTGGAGTCCTTCAGACCCCTGTTGTCTATGACAATGGAAGCATAGTGCAGAGGTTTCTAGTCATGCCCGCGGGAGCTATGGAAGGCAACGTAAACCTGGGACGCACGTGGATGTTGGCAACCAAATGCACTATTGATTGGGATACTGGTAGTGTCACGACGCGACCACCGACTCTTACCCCTATCATTCAAGCAAAGTCACCTACGTTGCAAACTCTAGCAAAGTTGAAGGATAGCCAACATTCACAAGCCAAGGTGGTTAACTCGTCTTTGCTAGCTACCCATGAACCTAGCACTTCAATACTTGTAGTTGCAGCAAGCAGTAATTTTGTAAGTACTCAACCTGCACGACCTAAGAGTACATATCAATGGGTCCCCAAGGCCTTACTTCCAACTACCTCAACCCTCCCATCCATTCTAGCTCCTCATGTAATACATCCATAGAGGTGAAAGCTTCTACACAGCCTCCATCTATAGTAGTGGACCTCCATGAAGCTACAAAAGAATCCACACCTCCCAGTGTTCAAGAATCACCTGATGAACCACTTCAAGTTCGATCCTGGGAGAGTACCTTACCACCCTTGCAACTTGACGAGGCACCTAGGGTAATAGAAAACTACTGGCAAAAATCCTCACCTATTACCAACTGGAACAATTGGTTTCCAAGGGTGACGACATAATTTCAAACGGTATGATCTACCCAAGGAAGGGGGGAGTGTTTGTGGACATCCATCATTCACTTGCTTCCCTCTCAACCTTTCTCCCTGACCTCTTAATCTCCGATCTTAGGGAATGTATATATAAAGCCTTATACTCACAAAAACAAGATAAAAAAGTAAAAGAGCAAGAGCCATAACACAAATCATAAAAACAAATTATGCACAAGAACACGACCCTTGTAATATTT
The DNA here is from genome assembly GCF_014529385.1 of Adiantum capillus-veneris. NCBI lineage: Eukaryota > Viridiplantae > Streptophyta > Polypodiopsida > Polypodiales > Pteridaceae > Adiantum > Adiantum capillus-veneris. The sequence continues at coordinate 91,964,230 of NC_140941.1, read as the reverse complement.
GCACTCTAACCATCATCTATTTGCGTGTATAGATATGGCTAGTACGCTAGAGTCATCCACTCCTGCCTTGGGTGAGAGGTACCCTCGTTACTTTTCACAAATATTTCACATGGTCTTTCCAGTGCTTGCATGTGAATGGGATTTGATAGGTACGCTAGCATGTGAGAGGAATTTTGAAGAGTTAGAATGGCTGATACGTCTCTTGACCACGTCTGATCCATACTTAGTAGAGAGCGTTTCTCCCATTGCACAAGCCTACCCTTTTGACCAAGATGACTATAGGCGTCTAGTGACCTTCTTAGTAAACATGGGCACCTATGATGAAGAAGAAAATTTACACGACTACACGGATGGCACATATGGTCTCATGGATGATGACTTTGTCTATCTCGACGACGAGGATAGGGGTTTAGCCTTAGGGTTTCCCCCCAACCTCTACAATATCCTATTCCCTTGACTTTCTAGGGGGAGTGCAAATAATTAGGTTAGGGTTCCTTATGTTTTTTGTTGTGTTCAATAAGTGTTGGTACCTTTTTCCACTAATGTGCCTCCTGGAGGTATTCCTTTTGTTTCCTAGTGTGTACAGGAGCGTGTTGCTATTGGTAGGATTTGGACCTTCATGGAATCTTTATCTCGACTCACTCTTCAAATCAAGCGCGACCATCGACACAAACAGATGTTTCTTGTCCATTAGCATTGCCCCTTATCTTTTTTGCATCTATGATTGTCAGCTTTAATTGTGATTGGTAGCCTAATATTCACCGCATTTGCTTAGTATCAAACATTTAATTCAATGTAATTTTTTGTCATAATCACTTGTCTAGGTTTAAAAATCAAGCAGTCCGACAAACTAATTTGACCAAGTTAGGTGTTAGAAATCTTCTCTTAATACCATGGGGAATGCCTTCCTAATAAATAATGGTTACTTAGGTTCTTAATCCGATTTAGGCAACATTGTGTGAAATGTACTAGGGCTTTCTAGTGGGCTTGACCCTATTGAACTTTAGCTTAAGTATTATAAAGGGAGTTTACTAGTGTGATGAACCTGGGGAGGTGTATCAGTGTTATATGACCCCCCAAAGTTACAAAATTAAAATGCTGAAAATGAACAAACAAAAAATCAAAGTGCCACACTGTAAAATCTTAAGCTGGAAGAGAAATCTCAGCTTGATTTGGTACTTCACTCACATGCACTACAAGAGGTTGTGTGCTCTTGTGACGCTGTTAGCGACGGAAATACACTGGGTTTTTATAACCCCCGGCGTCGCTAAAACCGTCGCTACGAGAGCGTCGCTATAAGCGTCGCTATCAGAGTCGCTATATAGCGATGCTAATAGCGACGCTCATAGCGACGGTTATAGCGACGTTTACACTGAAGACTTTAGCGACGCTACAGAGCCATAAATAGCGACGGTTATAGCGACGCCCGAGAGAATTGTTTTTTGGTTCAATGCCCTGCCACCCATCAACCATATTGTACTTGATTCACTTTTAAAAAAAAGTGCAAGGATAGATAATAGACCCAAAATAGTCACCCACAAGACGCATTGTTTGCAAAATTGACAATTGTACACATCATAGGCAAAATGAATTGATTGGCAAATGTAATAATGACAATTGTACAACATTATAGGCATAAAGAATTGATTGGCAAAAGGAACTGCGGTGACAAATGTAATAATATACATGGTTCAAAAAGACGTAAGCTATGAGAAACCCTAAACTAATGCTATCTAGCTACGGCTAAACTGACGTCGTCTAGTCAGACGTCTCATCGCGTCCAAGCGGCGTATCTGTCGGATTCTGCAAAAAAAGACAATAAGACAGCTTTCAGTAAGTATAAACATATAACGACATTTATAAAACAATACAAAAAATAAAAAAGAGTAAACCCTAATACTAACCATGCCGCCGCGAGAACTGAGAATGTCCATCAGGGCGTTTAAGCCCTTCCTGCCTGCGTACTCGCGCTCGTACGGTGTGGGATCACGTCCTGTCATCGACCACTGTCAAAACATACAAAGATTTCATTATGTTAGAATTAAAAAACTCATAAACCCTAAACTATCGAACATAAAGAGCAATGTGAAAACACTTACAAAATCGGCCTCAAATGATGCCCATCCACCGCTCCCCAAGTGGTGCGAGGTCCCTGCCTCTACTCGCGCTCTGGCTGCATCCTTTTGTTGCTTCCACTAGTCGGGATTCTCGCGCGCTGCTTTCTTCGCATTCTTCCAATCTTCTTTGGCCAGCCAATCTGGCCTGTTCCACCCATTCTTGATTGCTTTTTGTACTTCGGAACGCTTGTGTTTGCAGTATTCGCGCATTCGAATCTTCATCAGGTCTTCATTGAAGCGCTGATCCCGTGTTGGAACGGGAAACTCATCATGAAGTATGCTGATGACTCTGTTTTTTAAATCACTTGGTACTTCACTCCATTTGTTTAGTATGTAGTGTCTAAACAGCTGAGAGCAAAGACCACGCATGCGCGAGATCACCTTCTTGCCGTCATCATCCATGATGATGCCGCCGCTGAAGTCGATGGAGTAAGACAAGCCCTCTGGCCGGTGACGCGTGAACCTGGGTGTCCCGGCAGGGGTCTCTAGCGGCGTGTCGATGGGGGTACGGACGTCAGGTGTCTCCACCGGCGTCTGGGCCCCGAAGCGAGGAGTGTCGAGAGGGGTGGCTCCTGGCGGAGTAGGTAGAGGTGTGTAGCTTCTAGGAATAGTCAGTCGTGCAAAACCTGGCGTAGATGGCGATGTTGTGGTTGGTGTGGGGGCGGGCAAAGAAGGGAAGGGTAAAGAGCCTCGTCGAACACGAGGCGGTGTGGAGGCATCGGTGGCGGAATCCCCACAACAACCGCCACCGCCACCACTAGAGCGCCGGTGTCTAGACGAGTGTGAAGCTCGTCTCGTCGACGCCGAAGCTTTGGAGCACGCCGAATGCTCCGAAAGAGAGGGAGATGCGGATGGAGTAGGAACGCGCGATGATGCGCCAGAGCGATGACGCTCCACGTACCACTGTCTCTGCTGCGGTGACAAAGAAGAAAGAAACTCCTCATCATCCATACCTGCATTAAACACACGAATATTTAAACTTAATATTGAATGAATAGAGTAGACAATGACGCAAAGACCATTAAATACAATGACGTAATGACGCATATAAATACAATGACACAATGAATCGAGTGATAGAAGAGGCAAGTCGAAAACTCAGAATTTTCAATCAAAAGATGTGAGCGCAAGTAGAAAAGAGCGTTATACACCATGGAAGGTACTTAGAGAGACAGAGCTTTTACAACACGGAGCAAAATTGTTCAAATACAATATTTGTGGCTTTAAGAGATCTCTCTCTCATCCTCGCATAACTCAGCATAACTTCCTATCTCTATATAGAGCTCTCCGTTTAAACACATATCCTCTGTTTCATTTTGTAGCTCCTCTGCATGCACCCCATATAGAGTAGTAGCATCTTGATGCTCTTCTGGCACCACCGCAGCGGCTTCTGATTGAGCATCTTCTCTGATCTCCTCCATTGATGCCGTTGTGATTGGCACATGGTAGCCTTCATACGTCCTTGCACTACGAGGGGATACCTCTATGACGTACCACCAGTTTGATGTAGACTTTGTAGGATGAAATATTACCGGCCAGAGCCACATAACTTACATGAGAGCTTTCAAGCACATAACTTGTAAAAGGGGGATGTTAACTATTTACATACTTACTTGTTCACAATGCTCGGGTAGTACGAAAGTGTCTCTTAGGTCAGTCCATTTCTTAGTAGAATCCACCTCAAGAAAACCAGACTCTCCTCTACGCACAGTAGCGTTGCGACCCTCCATGATTATCTTGAACCATTGCACGTCGAACAAGTTGACAAAAAATCCTCTGTAATCAATCCTCAAAATCTCTTGCAGCGTGCCGAAGTAAGTGAGTTCCGCCACCACAGGATCGGCATCAGAGGAACGTCGTCGACTAGACTGTTCAAATTTTGCCATGATTCCACAATCTTGAGTAAAACGCTTTTTGTCGATTCTTTCCACCCTAAAATGTCGACCTTTACACCATGCTGCTGTGTATGACTTATACTACAACGAACAAAGATTATGAGTGGCCGTTCAAACGTTTAGAAATAAAGTCACTAGCTAGTCGTACATTGCAAACTTACCTTGGTCGCGCAACCCCGAGAGTACTCCCACTCTTCCTCAGTCACTTCGTCACCGCATTGTTGTGCGCTTTTCAATTGGTTGTGCAACCATCTTAAGCTCATGAAGGTTGGTAGGCTCTCCAGAACCGCTGGATAGTGCATCAGTGGTCGTCTTCCCCGTCTCCACTCGATTCGTGCCCTTTGTCGCTCTTGCTTTGCATCCTCATATTGTGAAATCCACTTTTGCATCACTGGATTGTAAAGCATGCAAAATCGGTTGATTTTAGCCTCTAGATCTTCCGTCATCTTCTTCTCAACACCGAGATTGCACATGACAATCCCAGATATGCGCTCATCATCTATGGTTCGCCATAGCGTGTCCCGGGATTTATCAAATCCGTCTAGCCACTCTCCAATGTACACTAGGGACTCTGATACCAACCAACCTTCTGCCATGCTACCCTCCGGACGTGCCTTTTGACGCACATATCCCTTAAGCGTTTTCATGAAACGTTCTAAGAAGAACATCCATCTGGAATGAACTGTGCCAGCTATTTCCACCTCATCAACTATGTGAACAAGAAGATGCACCTGAATGGTTAGCATTGTAGTAGGAAAATGTTTCTCAAACATGCACACAAGCTCCGCAGAATTTAGTTTGGCGAATGGTATGGAGTCTACGTTGATCTCCTTTTGTGAGATCCATTGCACCAGCTTTGCAAGTTTGTAGATTGTGTTACGAATGTCGAGAGACAAACATCCCTCAATGGCAACCGGTAAAATAAACTGTAAAGTATGTGCAGCAATGATATTAAAGTCCACATTTTATGCAATGATATTAAAGTCCACTATGAACGTACCTGACACATTTTATGCCAATCGTGTGACTTCAAACCGGTAAGCTTTCCTTCTTTAGTAAAACACGTTCGGAGCGAGTGCATTACGCCAGTGGGGGTCCGCAAAGATCGAATGGTCTCTTTTACTTTGCGTTCTTGGGCTCCTGTGAAAATCCATGGTGCTTTGGGGAGTTTTATCGATCCATCAGACGCTGTTTGCGGCCAATATTGCTCCATACAATCCACATTTCTAAGGTCAACTCTGGCTCCCAAAGTATCTTTCTTGCCGGTCAGATGGTCCCATAGTAGATTACCCACATTCTTGAATATGTGCATTGGATCGAGCAAGTGATTGATCATGAGTCGGGGCCAGTATGATAACTCGTACCATAGAGATAGTCTCTTCATCCCTGGAGGCAATCCGTCATCGCACATCTCCTTCTGCTCTAACCATGCTTGTGCAGACATCCTTGGTGGCTCTCTTTCCAAAAAGCCGTCGCGTAACACATGATTCTTTGGAAGATACGCTTGATGACCTTCGTAGATTTGCTTCTTCAGTGAGGGTGCCCTACGTGCATTCAGTCTAGGTCCACATGTGACACATGCTCTGTATCCGCTTGTTTGAAGCCCTGCATGTATACACATGATAATAGATCAACTATGGGAAAAAACAAGATTTACAGTGTCTGAGTGAGGAGTGTCAATAGATCACCTGAGCATTCTGTTAGCCCGGGATAGTCATGCATGGTCCACATTAGAATGCCTCTGATCAAAGCATTCCGTCGTCCTGTGTGTCGGCTCATATCCACCACCTCTATGCCAATCCACAATTGTTGTAGCTCTTCCAATAGTGGACGAAGATACACATCCATATTCCCCACTTTATATCGCCCTGGCACAATCAAGCTTAGCCATAGGTGCCCCTTCTTCGTAGTCAACCACGGGGGAATGTTGTAGTTGACGATGACAACGGGCCATACACTGTAAGATGTTGATCTTTGACCAAATGGATTTACGCCATCCATAGCCAGGCCTAAGCGTCAATTTCGAGCTTCCCTGGCAAAATCCGACCATGTTCCATCTATATGTTTCCACGCTACGCAATCTGCAGGAATTCGTAGCACACCATCCGAAGATTTATTCTCCTCATGCCATGATGCTAGGGCGGCCATGGACTTACATTCGAAGAAATGCTTGATGCGAGGAAGCAGAGGGAAATGTCGCAAAACCTTTTGTGGAATTTTTGTCCCGTGGAGATCTGCTCGATATCTTTCGGAATCACATTTCGGACACTTCTCCATGTCTATGTATTCCCCTCTGAAAAGAATGCAGTCATTAGGACAAGCGTGGATAGAATTGTAATCCATCCCCAAGTTTCGCAAAATCTTTCTTGCTTCATCTCGGGAATCTGGCATCACATTGTCAGCTGGTAGTATGTGCTCTTTTAGCAATCTACACAACATAAAAATATGATACAGTCATGTAAAAATCTATCAGATCATTATACATTTAGAGTTTTATTAAAGTAAACTAATTGTAATAGATCACCTGAAAAGCGCTGTGACGCTAGTGTCACTCCATCCAAACTTTGCCTGCATGTTGAGAAGAACCAGGAGTGCTTTCAATCTAGACATATGTGCTCCATTATACAATGGCGTATCGGCTTCACTTTTCATATCATCATAGATAAGCCTTTCTGAATCCATGATCATCTCGATCATTTCATCAATCTCGGGCTCAAACATTGCCTCGTTGGGAATGTGCTCTGCATGATCATCCCCCGAGCTGTCAGAGGCTACATCTTGTGGCCTCACATATGCTGCTTGACCAAAGCGCCTGCGAACACGTCTATTGGATTGCAAGATTGCTGCTTGTTGGCCAGCGTCAGAGTCTGACGAGTTATAATTGGCAACAACTCGATCTATAATAGATGGATCGAACTCGCCAAATTCGCGAACGTTCTGCAAAGAAACACGTCTTGTCCGTCGCACAGCATGCTTGCATTGATTACAAGGACATAAGACCCTCGTTGAGAGACAGGTGTTTCGGTTGGACGGTCCCACATCCTCGTCACTACTCATAATGAGGATAAAAAACTTATAACCTGGACAACAAATTTAATATTCTATTGGCATTCTTCGTCTTATTTCTCTCTCTCTCTCTCTCTCTCTCTCTCTCTCTTCCTCACATTCTCTAGTCATGTCCAATCCCCGCACACCTCGGTCTAGAGGTGCACGGAGATCAGAACCACCGGGTTATAATCTCGTCTTTATTGGTCAATACCTATATTTGTGGGTACAAGAAATCTACACACCCACGTCTACATGATACTGCATGTAGTGGACAAAACCCCTTTGCCTCTTCTCTAGCTGTAGCACTTCACAGCATCTTAACATCTTTTCACAGTAGATCTTTTCACTGTTCGTCTAACCCTAAACCCTAAACCGTAAGTAATTCTTGCGTGGACTCGATCTAACGTAAATAAGCGTAAATCTAAATAAACGTAAATCTAACTAAAAATAAACCTAAATCTAATTTAACGTAAGTCCACATCTAACCTAATCTTTAACGTCTTTTGAGATAGTTTCCTACGACGTTAAAACTCTCTTCTTCTTGTGTGTGTGTGTGTGGGTAAACCTAAATAAACCTAAGTCTAATCTAATATAACATAAATCTAAATCTAACGTAAATTATGTTATATTAAAAACAAAGAACTAAACTAACAGGGATTATAAGAACCTTAAAACTGATTTAACACATAATTTTTCACATAACTCGGCAAGAGTTGGCATTCTCATCACTAAAGATGTGAGAGTTAACTTCCGGCGGTGACGCTGCCTCATCTCCATCCACATCTGACGACAGCAATTGGCCCTTTAGACCGTTCTTGCTCTTGTTACTAACTTTGAAGTTGCTGTTGAATGACTAGAGGTTGTCTAGATGGTCATTGTGTCGGGGATGTAGTGACTCTTGCCGCCCTGAAGATCCACCTTCTTCCTATCTTCTGAAGACATTTCACCAGTACTTTTGGATCGACGGAGCCCACCATGAGTGAAGGCAGCAATACCCTATATTCCATTGAGGGCTTTCTTCACCCGCTTCATGCAGGCATCGCAGTCTATGGAGACCTAAATCTAATCTAATATAACGTAAATCTAAATCTAACGTAAATAAACGTAAATCTAGTTAAAAATAAACCTAAATATAATTTAATGTAAGTCTACATATAACCTAATCTTTAACGTCTTTTAAGATAGTTTCCTACGACGTTATAACTCTCTTCTTCTTGTGTGTGTGCGCGTGTGTGGATGTGTGTGCCAATAAAAAGAGATAAATGGTATAACCTTTCTATCACCCATGCCAAGTATGATAGATTGATTATGCCATTTCCCTCTTGAATAATAGGTCTTGAGTTCAACTCCTCGTCGGCTAGATCTTTAGGTCTTTTAATTTTAATTAGTTTCCTACGACGTTAAATTAGTTTCTCTCTCAATGTGTGCGTTTTTTTGGATCGTATGCATGTTTTCTCTCTCTTTTCCTCTCTCAATGTGTGCGTTTTTTGTTTATGCATGTTCTCTCTCTCTTTTCCTCTCTCAATGCGTGCGTTTTTTGTTTATGCATGCTCTCTCTCTCTTTTCCTCTCTCAATGTGTGTGTGCATTCTTTGTTTATGTATGTGTGTGTGCGTTTTTGTTTATGTTTGTACTCTCTCTCTCTCTCTCTCTCTCTCTCTCTCTCTCTCTCTCTCTCTCTCTCTTTCAAAAACACTATGTGTGTGTGTGTATGTGTGTGTGTGAGAGAGAGAGAGAGGGAGAGAGAAAGAGGGGAAGGGAACATGAGAATGAGGAGAGGGAAGGAGCATACCTGGCTCTCCTTCCTCTCCTCGTGTGTGTGTGTGTGTGTGTGTGTGGAGAAGAAAGAGAGAGAGAGAGAGAGAGAGAGAGAGAGAGAGGGAGAGCGTTACCTGCTCCTTGCTTGAGGGCGCCGAAAAACTCATATCTGAGATCTGAGTTTTTGGGCGCGCTCGGTTATTTTTTTAGCCCAGCCGGCATCGCTATGAGCGTCGCAAATTTCTTTGTTAATTTGCGACGCTCATAGCGACACCGGGAAAAAAAAATTTGAGCGTCGTTGTGTGAGCGTCGCTAATATGAATAGCCTCTTGTAGTGATGTATTGCCTATGGTACTAGACCCCTAGAGGTTCCCAATATGGGCGCTTTTACTTGAAAAGCAAAAAACCCAAGGCATACAAAATAAGCACACACATCAAAATTGAATCACTGTGAAAAGACTTTGGGGGGTCAAAGAAAAAGTAATCAGTCAGGGATGATTTCATGAGAAATTCCTTTTATGGTAGCTTAACTACAAGGTCTTCTAGATATAGCCTCTAGTCAGCCCTCGAACATGAATACTTGGCTCTCGCAATTAAACAACTTAATTGACCACAGAAAATTAAGAAGCTTACCCATGGTATTAATATTCGATCTCTAGTGCCTTTCGACCGTCAAATTAGCGACCCCAGACTTGTTTAATTTTTTACCTTTACATCTGTTTATGCATTTGATTACATTGCAATTTAATGTTCATTGCTGACAAATTGTTTGAAATTCTTTTACCAATCAATTTGTCTACCTAAAATTGCATATGCTTTTTAATCACTTATGAAAATGCAATTACTGTCCCAATGTTGTTTGATTTTGCAGTGACTGAAGAAGGCTAAGGACATTCATCTCAAATGCTCTTCCACCTCGACGAACGAGCTTCAACTCAATAGCTTCCGAGGACAGAATCTACATCAGGAAGGGGGGCATGTTAACCCTCACGGCTCACGGACACCCCATCACCTACGACGGACGTGTATTATGTATTTGGTAGAGTCAGGTACCAGGCTTGTCGGACCAATAGGAAAAGGGTAAGAGTGATCGCAGATGAGAGGCGCACTCTAACTGGGACATTCAAGGGATTAGTTGGCTAAGCATGGGCGCCCAAGTGTGAATGGGGTGAGCTCATATAAAAGCCAACTAAACCTAAAATTCACTCATTCTCTCATTTGTGCAATAGAAGAGTGCTCTTGCTCCATCTCCATCTCTATCTTCTTCTTCTTCACCTCCTTGTGTGTGTGTGTGTATGTGAGAGAGAGAGAGAGAGAGAGAGAGAGAGAGAGAGAGAGAGCGATCGAGCATTGCGGCGGCACGACGGCGGTGAAGTGGTTGAGCGTGACGTAACGGCGTCTCCTTCTTCTTCGCGGCGAGGAATCCTCCACGGCAGGAGCATAGAGCGGTGAGTTACACACCATTGCCCTCTTTTGAACTTGCTAGATTAGTCTTGTTGTGTGCTTGGAGCCATTTGTGGCTCGCACACGGTGTATCGGCAAGTCCCTTGCTTCAACAGTGCGGCAAGGAGCGCACATTGTGCCATCTAGGAATTTTACAGCATCATCAGGGTTTGTATGCTTCTATGCAGTTTGAGAAGTCTAAAGGAATTAAAGGCTCGCCAAACTGAGTCTGGGTTCATGAGATAATATGGATTGAGGCCGGTGTCGCAGCTGTCAGCACTATGCTGAGCTGGATAATTTCGGCATTATCTGAGAAGCTCATACAAGCAATTAACAACCAAGTGAAAAAGAGAATGCCTTCCGGCAAGTGCAATCACCTATACTAGCATCTTGAAGGCTGTGTCGTGGAAAATGGAAGCAAAATTCATGATGATAATATCAGTCAAGGACTACTGAAGTTGAAAGCTGTACGAGACAATGCTTTGGTAGATATGTATGCCTAATGTGGTGCCATTAAGAAATCACAAAAACCTCTTGTTGAGCTCATCATTCGAAATGATGTCTTGTGGAGTGCATTGAGTGCACGAAATGCCAACCTTGCCGGTGCCTTGCTTGATATGAATGTCAAATGTTGTGCGACGCAAAGCCTTGGTGGACATATATGTTCAAAGTAGTGCCCATGGAGGGCAATAGCCCCAGAATGCAAGCAGACGGCCGCCCAAGAGCAATGGAAGCCGCCCACTATGAGGCTTAAGCCAGCGGCCAAAGGCCGCCGCCCATAGCATGAATTCAACTGGCCGCCCAACCAAAGGGAGCCCGACCGCCCAAAGCCATGGTAAATGGGGCCCTAAGTTTAGTGGGTGTGTAAGCAAAAGAAGTAAAAGGAGGAAAAGCATGGTGGCAGCGAACAACAGATGGGGATGAGCTTGGGATGCTCACGCAGGGCGCATGCATGCTTAGACGGGCTTGACGAAGAAACAGAAGTTGCAGAGCTCGCAAGGGCGCTCCGGTTGAGACCGGTAGCGGCAAATTTCAGCAAGTCGGGTTTTGTCGCCTGCCACGTCACCAAGCCGAGTTTCCCGTGCCACGTCAGTCATGGCGCCGTGACTGCGTGGTGGGGGCAAAATTGGACTAATTTAGGTTTTTCAACAACGAGAAAAAAGAGGGGGAAGCAACAAGGAGGTGAGGAGCACCAAGGCGAGCAGGTGAAGAGAAGAAAGGCGAGGTCTCTCTCTCTCTCTCTCTCGATAGGTCTCGGCAAGGCGAGAAACGAGGGCAAGAGGGATTCCAAGTGATTGCAAATAAGCAAGAGAGGGTTCTCTATCCCCTCTCTCTCTCTCTCTCTCTCTCTCTCTCTCTCTCTCTCTCTCTCTCTCTCTCTCTCTCTCCTGTGGAGAGCAAGCTCGAGGCTTGAAGTCGGTGAAGCACTCGGCAAGGGAAAGGATGCTTGGTAACAGCAGGTAAGGCAGATCCCGGCAAGGGAAAGAGTGAAGTTTGGCAAAAGCAGATAAGCAAATTTCGGCAAGGGAAAGATAAGGCAAGTGAAGTTTGGCAAGAGTAGATGTCGGAGCTCGGCAAGCATTCAGGGAGTCTGGGGTTAAGTAGCAAAATAAGGGAACGGGAAGGCAAGAAGGAGAGAGGGTAACCTTGCTCTACCCTAATTGGGAATTACAAGGACATCAAGCAAGGAATTTTACCAGATATGTACGTCCTAATCAGCTTCAAATGGCTCTAATGGCAGGCATAAGTGAGAATTTTACAGTCGTGATCTAATTTGAGAGCATTAAACTCTCCTAACACCATCAGTGTCGTTAACGGCAAACATTTGTAATCGAATTTCACTTCGGCTAACCATTAGCAGCTTAAAACATTCCGGTTGTCAAATTTTAAGCATTTAAGGTGTTTTTAGAGTCTTTTGCTTTGTGTTTAGATCTAGTCTCTCGCACCTCCCACAGCCAGAGGCCTGGCGCCTGCCCGGCTCACGTTTCGAACACATTATCCCCGACATCTTGGTGAACCCGACGTGAAACGAGCCGGGGTGGGAGGTAAAGATGGAGATGCCAGAACAGTTAAAGTAGCTTATTGAAGATTTCAATGCCAATGGATTTGATAAAAATCTAGCAGTTGCAGATTTGCCAAAAATGATGGAATTAATTCAGGGATGTCTACAGGAAGCGAAAGCCGTGCAATTAAAAAAGCAGATTGATGATGTTGTAGAGCTAGCACTTGATGCTATTCGGGAGCAGTATTATATTTTTCAAGGATATGATCCAGAAGGTTTTATTGCATGTTACGAAGTTGAGATGAAGAGCCGAAATGTTCTAGAAGATCGGATGATTGCAGCTTTTGAGGAGGTTGTAAACTCGGATTTTAAAAAGCTGGTTCAAGAACTGGTAGAAGAATATCCCACACGGTGGGAGTATTTTGCAGAGGAATTTATTTATGAAAGCTCAAGTATTCTAGATCGGGAAGTAAAGGAGATTACTGAACGAAGTAAAGTTGTCTTCAGTAAAGGTGAAGGGGATCAGATGCAGATCCTCAACTATGATGAATTCTGGGAGCATATTTCTACAAGAAGTAAAGCCAAAGAAAATGTTAAGCTGGAAGTAGAGGATTCCGTTTCAGAGGAGCTTAATTTGAGCAACAAAGAAAAGGTAAACAATAAATTTAATGCTGGAACATATTTATATGAATTTTTTTCAAAGATTGCTCGCATGGACGCTACCTCTAATAATGGTTCCAGTGAAGACATAGACTGTACAGCAAGTGGTTCGCAAGTTGTTGACCTTGACATGAATTATTCTGAAAGAGTTTATCAAACAAATGAACCTCTACAGGATGTTACTGAAACTATTTTCACTATAGCCGAGCAGGATAACATGTCTGATACAGATGATTGCATAAATAAAGCTATTATATACACAGTAGCTGATGAAGTGACCAAGATTGTGGACCCAGCACAGGATGAGCCCGAGGATGTCAATGAACCTATAATTTCTACTAACAATATGCTTGCAGATCATGATATCACAGAAGAGGATCTATCACAGAAGAGGATGCTATAATCGGTGAATTTCTGTCTAGATATGAAGAAGATGTTTATGGCAGTATAGAAGAGCTTTCTAATGCGTATACCTCTTCAAAGGGGGTGCCAAATGAGCCTTTCCCATTCTATAATGTATTGCTAAGTGCAGATGAGGAAGCAAAGGATGATATGGATGAGTATGAAGATTGCTCGGATCATGCTGATTGTGAACAGATTATAAACAGGGATTTTACATCTATGCTTGTACATGGGCTGCATGAGGAGATAACTCCTGCAGTTTTGATTAATGTTGAGACTTCCAAGGGTGATTTTCCTGAGGATATTATGGATGAAGATCTACAGGATAAAGCTGTTTTTCATGATCAAGATGAAAATCCAACAGGTAAAAATTCCTCTGATGATACACGTCGGGAGACTCCCAAGTTTTTTCGTGATGGCAATGAAATTCTTGATGTAAAGTAAAAAAATCATTAGGTATACCATCCAACCTAGGAGTCTTGCCAAGCTTTAGTTTTCTAATGGTTTCTCTTAACTCTCCTTCAAATGAAGGCATGTCTAGCATTTTAGCCATTTGAGAAGACACTGTTTTCTTCCTTACAAGGGAAATTTTTGCCCTGGCATTTGTAATGTCTCTCTTTCTGAGAGATTTCAGAGAAGGGGGGAAGAGAAAATATTGGGGAAAAAAAGCATGGCAACCTGTACATTTTCTTTGTGGTTTTTGGCCTGCATCCCATCTTTTTCTTTTTAACAAAGGGATGAAATCATTACACTTTTTCTTTTTCAATAAAGTAAACATGTGTGAATTGGGCTTGTCAATTTTTCTAGCCCAGAATTGTCTGGTCCAAGAAAGGGCACCCTGGGCTTCAAGGACCTCTTTCTTTTTTAACTTTTCCTTTAAAGATAATAGCTCTAAGGGAGGAGAGTAAGATGGAGAAGAGGCCTCAAGCAAAGAATTTTTTTTGTTAATCATCATCATTCTATGGGCTCTAATCTCTTTAGCCTTTCTCTTACATTGAGTCAATGCATGCTGTGTTTGCTTGATAGCCACATCCCAACCCACAAATGCATTACTATGGACAGAGAATGCATAAGAGGTTTTACTTTATCTAATTACGCCCGATGGGATTTTTTATTTTCCCGTCGGGCAATGTCCTTTACCTGACGGGCCCACCGAGAAAATAAAAAAACCTTGTGGGCCCTGAGGAAAAATGTTTAAACCTGGCGGGCTAACCGGATCTATTGGTTTTTGCAGGTCATCATCAGGATCACGTTAACAATTAACGTGATCACATCTTTTTCTTATGTAATTACTGGTATTATTAACGTAATCATACGATAATGATCATGTCAGTGAAATCCCTACTCCTGGATGAGCAAGTAATCAAAGTTGTTGTTCTGAAGCCAACTAGCAACTTTCTTTACTTTAGTAGGGTCAGAGAGACCCTTGACATTCCAAGAGAGGAGCTTCATTTAACAACTCTTTTGTCTTTTTTATTCTCGGCTTGCATGGGTGGTGTCTGAGCCACACTGGCATGGTTACATTCATTGTCTCTGAGAACTTCCATGGGAGAAGGGCCATTAGAAACTGGGCTGGAGGTTTCTTCTTCAAAGGAATATTCTCCGTGTTCAAGTCTGAGAGGGTCTGGTTGTCCAAAGCGTTCACTTCTTCTTCAAGCATAGAGGGTTGCACATCCATTACAGCTGACCTGGGGCTTTCCTGATCTTGGGTAGGGAGGATATACTCACCTGAGTCCTCCGAATCTGAGTCAACATACTCTTGAATACGTGCCAGAATGGAGAATCTATTGTGCTGAGACTCCTTGCCTTTAGTCTCGTGTTTCTTGGGGTTAATCGGCTTGGCGTGAGTGTGATTAGGCTTGCCTTTACCTTTGGAATGGGAATCACTAGGAGAGCCCTCCTCTGGGTCCTTGGAGGCCGGAGGGGTCAAGGGCTGCTAGTTGGGTTGTGGGGCCTTGGGAGAGGGTTTTAAGGGACATTCTCTCACATAATGCCCCTTCTTGCCACATAAGAAACAAGTATCAGGAAGGTACTTGTATTCACTGGCCTGGTCCAATACCTTACCCTCGTCAATCATGATCTCAATGGAGGAGGGGACGTTATTAGGGTGAGAGATATCCATCTCTACCAGAACCTGTGGGGGTGCCGCAGGATTGTAGAAGTCTTGCCTCTGCCTGCCCCCCAAAACCTTACCTAGCTTTCTAGCTATCGGCCCAAGGTGATGATATGGAGGGGAGATTGGGGAACTCCACCCACATTGGGTAGCCTCTGGACGCGGGCTCTTCAGGGTTAAACGACTTACTCCACCTGAAGAGGCATAACGGGGAGTTTCTGATGACCCAGTGCCCGGAGCTAAGGCTTGGAAAGCCATGGCAAGCTCTTTAAAGACAAAGAGAGAGTGGTTTCAGGGTAAGCATTGTACCGACTCCACCTCAATACTATCTAGAGGCCCATTATTTCTTGAGCCAGGTCTTCAAGATTTCGACTAGGAGGCAGGGCCCTACAAGCAAGCCTACCAAGGCCCGACTTTCCAAATCTTTCTCTACCTTTCTGACTTGCGAAGAGGGTAAAATGATTGAAGGCCTACCCTCTGGAGGTTGACGCTTGCTTTCTGTAGCAGATTTTTGGCCGTTGCCTTGCTGAAACTCGGGGGCGGGGAGACACAGGCTTCCTCTGGAATCTCCAGCAGCAGCAGCTCTGCAGGACTTGTGCTTAGCGGAAGTAAGACTACATCTGGGCCATGCTACTTCTGAGCTTGATTGAGCAACAATTGTGGTTGTGATGAAAGGGCTTAGAGAAGCTTGTCTGCAAACTTCGGGAAAAGGATTTTAGCAATGAGCGGGTATGAAGGGGATACTACAGGATGGGGCCCTATAGTCCCTACTAGAGGTGCTTGGTTGAAAGGGGCATTCAAGAGCAGGAGGGGCGTACGGTGAGGAAGCACGTTAGCGGCATCCCACGCGTTGGACGAGGTCTCATGTGGGAGTACCTAGGAATGATGTCACGAACATCCTTCCCTGGAAAGGGTAGGTACAGGTGGCACAAGCGAGTTACGCCATCGCTGCATAGATAAGACAACTCTCTCTCTCTCTCTCTCTCTCTCTCTCTCTCTCTCTCTCTCTCTCTCTCTCTCTCTCTCTCTCTCTCTCTCTTCGACTAGTGCATTGTACGCACTGTCGACTAGTGGGAGACCCTGTCGACTAGTGCATTGTACGCACTGCCAGCATGCCAATACGTTGTCTTCTCTCAATATTGTAGATGACTTTGACGTAGGCATCACGCAGGTGATGCCTCTTAAGTCGTGAAAGCAAGGATCATGACTCGTGAGTCGTGAGCCAGATGCATCTCGATTCTCAAGGACGCACACCGACGCACGTCGCACATGCATTGGAGGCCAAGCCAATACTCGAAAAATACCTAGGTTTAGTGTAATTTCACCTCCAACTTTTGGAAATCACTTTTGAAAATGAATTTCGAAGGTGGGACATACCTACAAATCTTGCCAAATTGTAGTGTTTGTTTTGTCAAAATACCTCTAAATTTTGGGGAAAAAAAACTCTTATTTTTCTCACTTAAATGTTTTGGCAAATTATTTATCTCGAGCCCTAGTGAACCTCGTCTATTGTGCCAGCATGCCAATACGTTGTCTTCTCTCAATATTGTAGATGACTTTGACGTAGGCAGCACGCAGGTGACGCCTCTTAAGTCGTGAAAGCAAGGATCATGACTCGTGAGTCGTGAGCCAGATGCATCTCGATTCTCAAGGACGCACACCAACGCATGTCGCACATGCATTGGAGGCCAGACCAATACTCGAAAAATACCTAGGTTTAGTGTAATTTCACCTCCAAATTTTGGAAATCAACTTTGAAAATGAATTTCGAAGGTGGGGCATACCTACAAATCTTGCCAAATTGTATGTTTGTTTTGTCAAAATACCTTTAAATTTTGGGGAAAAAAAAACTCTTATTTTTCTCACTTAAATGTTTTGGCAAATTATTTATTTCGAGCCCTGGTGAACCTCGTCTATTGTGCCAGCATGCCAATACGTTGTCTTCTCTCAATATTGTAGATGACTTTGACGTAGGCATCACGCAGGTGACGCCTCTTAAGTCGTGAAAGCAAGGATCATGACTCGTGAGTCGTGAGCCAGATGCATCTCGATTCTCAAGGATGCACACCAACGCATGTCGCACATGTATTGGAGGCCAGACCAATACTCGAAAAATACCTAGGTTTAGTGTAATTTCACCTCCAAATTTTGGAAATCAACTTTGAAAATGAATTTCGAAGGTGGGATATACCTACAAATCTTGCCAAATTGTAGTGTTTGTTTTGTCAAAATACCTTTAAATTTTGGGAAAAACAAACTCTTATGTTTCTCACTTAAATGTTTTGGCAAATTATTTATTTCGAGCCCGGGTGAACCTCGCCTATAAGTGACGTGAGGTCGGAGTAAGGGAATCTACGACAAGGCGGGAGGGCTTTGGGCCGTTGGATCAACGAGGGGGGGGGGGGGGGGGGGGGGGGATTTTATAGTACAAGTGTCACCGTCATTTCAACATGTAGCAATAGGCGGGTTGTATACGGAGCGCGAGTCTTGAGTGGGAGGTCGGTGGTTCGAGTCGCAATGCAACGACGGGGAGTCTAATAATTTTTGCACGGTGGAGATGGGATCAACAGTGGATTGAGTCTTCATCGTAGATCCCTCGACTCTCTCTCGTGGCCTTTATAGACGAGGCTGATCGAGACTTCCAACCGCACTGCCAGCCTACCAGTACTAGTACCTTGGACGGAGGTCCCAATCTTGACCGCTCATGAGAGCGTAAACAAAAAGCTGCAAATGCGACATAAAAGCACTTGACTTGCTGGAAGTGTTTGGGAAAAATGTGTCTAAGCTTAGGTAATATCGTGCCATTTCCAATTTCAAAAATGCCGGTTGAAGGCAAGAGGAAAAGGAGAAATTCCGCCCCAGAATAGAGAAAATAGTGTAAAAACCCAAAAATTTTCTAAAATTTCCTCTTGGCAAACTCGAGGAAAGGAAATTTGTATGTTTGGAATGAACTGCATCAAAGTTTGTCCCATTTCTCCTTTTTTAATTCAACTTCCTGTTCTCACCAAAAAAAAAAAAAAGATTTTTCCCGAACACTGCTTGTTGGTGAGTGGTGAGTCCAGTGCTTCAAAAAAAACCTAGGTTTAGTGTAATCCCACCTACAGATTTTGAAATTTACCTCTAAATTATATTTTTGAAGGTAAGAAAACCTACAAATTTTTGAAAAAATAAGAGTAATTTGGTGTAAAAACTTTCAAATTTTGTCAATTTACCTCTGTTGTTTCACATCTGTAGGTTTGCCGACTTCTCTTCGGGCCAGCTCGGCTGCCGGTACCGTAAGTCCCGGTAACTACGGATTTACCCCAAGGGAAATTGGAATTTTGTTTTTTTCCACTGCACGCAATGCCAGGCTGCCAGGTTGTCTTTTCTGATTATAGGTGACTTGGACGCAGGCGTCAGGCTGCACGCGAGTCGTGAAAGCAAAGATCGTGAGTCGTGAGGCAGACGGATCTCGAATCTCTATTTCTCAACTTCAATATGACGTGCACCACTGCACCGACGCTCGTTGCACATGCGTTCGAGTCCAGAGTCTGGACTCTAGACTCCGACTCGAGACTCGAGAGTCCAGACTCCAGACTCCAACGCTCAACCGCATTGCCTGCCTGCCAGTAGTCCAGTACTTCACTAAATTAAAATTAAATTAAAATAATACTAGTACCGCATTCTTGGACGGAGGTCCCGGCGGTTTACCTTAAACCATCGTTGGCACTAACTTCACAGACAGTTACTCGTCAGTTATCACTGATCAGTTGAAAGTGGCTCGGCAGTCGTCACTGATTCACTATCGCTCGGGCCCCGGGGCTTGCATTGCCAAATTTGCCAGCCTGCCAGTAATACACTAAATTAAAATAAAATTAAAATAATACTTGCGTATGTAAGCATTTTTTTTTCTTTTTTGCCATAAAGGGCGTGGTCCACTTTTTTATGTACGCAGTCTTGGACGTAGGTTTACGTTGAAGTTTGAACCATCGTGGACAGATCCGGACAACCACTCTCATCACTATCACTGATCAGTTGAGAACTTGAGAGTGGCTGTCCGGGACTCCGGGCCCCGGGGCTGTTGACTACCTACTACCAACCAACCAGGCCCTGCGGATTTCACGAGATCCTTTATGCAGTGCCAGCCTTGCCAGCCTGCCAGTACGTTGTCTTCTCTCATTATTGTAGGTTTTAAAGTTTATAGGTGACCTAGACGCAGGCGTCACGTAGGGGACGGCTCGGGACTCGTGAAAGCAAGTCGATTCATGACTCAGGAGGCGCATGCATCTCAAGAGTCGATTCTCAAGAACGCGCCAAGTGCCACAGACGCACATGCATGCGAGGCTGACCTCACTGCCAGCCAATACCAAGCACGCAGTCTTGGGACCTGGTCTCCTGCAGTGCTTGAAAACAAAAACTTTTTTTCCAAAAGCTTGGCAAACCTACATATGAGAAAGTTAAGTGACTAAATTTAAAGGTTTTTACACTAAATTACCTTAAGTTTCTCTAAATTTTGTAAGTTATCTTACCTTCAAATTTAAAATTTAGAGGTAAATATCAAAATTTTTAGGTGGAATTACACTACACCTAGGTTTTTTTCGAGCACTTGGACTCGCTTGCAATGCTACTTTACTATTCAGTAGGTCACCAGCCGGTGGTGTAGAGAGAGAATGTCTCCATTAACTCTCTTTCAAATCACAAAACAAAGGCGAGCTTTTTTGTTTGCATTCCCTCGAAATCGATGGGATTGTCGTTTCATTGCTATGGTGGGACGTAACCATCAGGCATGAACCGCTACTAGCCTTGTTTATGGTTGACTTTTTGGGCCCTCTCGGTTAGGCAATAGTCACACGAGGCTTAGTTATCAGTTATTTGAACAAATAACTAAGTCACATTTTATTTTTTTTCCATAAAGGAGGGCGCTTGTGAATTATATTAGAAGGACAATTACTACAAGGTGCAACAAGAGGGTCATATACTCACCTTCGAAGGATGATAGACAAGAGCAGGAATGAAGGCGAAAAGCTTTACAGGCAATACAATAACGGGAACAGGTTGCTCCAATAACCAAGTTGGAAATGGCATTCTCTACCCCCGCCTACTGCCCCACGCGAACTGCCTTCGAAGGATGATAGACGAGAGCAGGAATGAAGTCGAAAAGCTTTATAGGCAATACAATAACGGGAACAGGTTGCTCCAATAACCAAGTTGGAAATGGCATTCTCTATCCCCGCCTACTGCCCCACACGAACTGCCTACGAACAAAACGAGTGGCACATTTAATGGGTAAACGTTAAATTTGTTGATGCACGGCAGGGATAGCACCCCCGCTCGTGCGAAACTGCTCTTAGCAAGAACCTACTCGCGACTTGTCTCATTGCTCAGTCAGATCAACCATTAATCTTCGAAGACACCGGTATGCTTGACCTGCAAATAGAGCTAGAAGGCTATTTCGCTATTCCAAGGCGACCAAGCTCTTGGACAGAGGTCCCGACGTTCATCTCTCGTGTGAGCGTAGCATCACTTTTTTTTATAAGAAAAAGAATTAACAAAAAAAGGAGAAATACAGGCATTAGGAAATTTCGGAGGTCATTTGGAGGGCCTTCTAAGAAAATGTATTTTTTGCACTCTCTCTCTAGAAAAAATGGCAAATAAAAGAGCTGGGTCTTTCATAGTAAAACTTCAAAAAATGTACTTTAAGTAGATTCCTTACTCTTCTGAACATTGGTTCGTAGTGATTGAGGGATAATCCTCTTTTCAGTTGCATTGAATGAACCTCGTCAATATGGAGGGAATGAGGCTAACATGGAGGGACGAATCCGCAGCCGCTATTCACTTTCCATTAAACCTGCACATTTGGCTAATGACGCACTCCTCAAATGGCACAAATGTTACCCAGAAACGAGCCAAATATCACCTTCACATTGATTTGGACAATGAGTACCAACCATTGATTAAGCGCAGTAAAACAAACACACATATACCTCCCGCTTCCATAGACACGCTCAGAGCTCAAGGAGCTAAACACATAGATATCTGGACGAGTGGCTCTCTCTACCCTAAGAATCCAATAACTAATGCGTCTCCACCGTTTGTCAATCCTACAAGCTTATTGACCTTTGTTGGTGATGGAGAAAAGGGCCTTCTGGGTTATTGTAAATCACTTACAAGAGAAGCTGAAACTTACAAGAGCATTCTCCAAGCTCAACAATGTGAGATTGTTCGCCTTTCACATTTACATTCTACAGATCAGGTTACCATTTTGCAACATAAAACAGAGGTACAAGAACTGAAAGGAAAGGTGCGAAGTTGTCAAATGAAGGACACCATCTTGGGTGGTCGTATCCGAAAGAAGAAATTGCGCAATCTTGAAACATTGCAGGTTGCATCAGGAGGTCTCAAGAAAAGAATCCGAGCATTAAGGTGATGCTTCTTGGTTGGCTACATTGTCTTAGTTAAGTAATCTTTTTGTTTTTTCTTGTTATGCATTGTTTTCATGTGCCTAAATAGTGTTAGTGAAGCAAATTTTCTGTTATTTACTTATGCATTGTCTTCATGTAGAGATTCAATCCATCCTGACAAGGAAAACATTGACCCCAAAGCCAATATAGGAAAGAGATTGAAGCCACTTATAAGTAGAAGCCTGGCAGCAGATATAGTACATGACAAGAAATTTAAGGTCCTACAACGAAATGTAGTGGACCGCTTTATTTCAGAGAACTCAGTGCCTGCAAAAGAGATACAAGGCACACTTGATTCACTTGGTGTAAGCAAAAGAGGATATTCGGCTATCCAAAAGTTTGTCTCATCCATCTTTGTTAGGAAGGGTATAAAATCCAAACTTCTACCATCAGCCTCAAGTGTTTGGAAAGAGAGGCTTCAGCTTAACGAGGCACAGGGAGACTATCTTGGACAGCCCTTTCATATTAAAGCAACTTACATTGGCCATGGAGCAAAATGGCATATGATGAGTTCAACAATATTTTTATGGACCTGCGGATATTACAGAAGAGAATGGTGGAGTTTTACAACATCACATTTGAAGAGTCACGTGGGGTATTACATTTTGTGTTAAAACTGGATGAGTGTGAGCTTGTTAAAGAGAAAAAGCTAGAGCGTGTTACTATTACTTTAATGAATAGAGCCCTCTCAAAGTGTCCCAGTGATGATCCTTTATATTTTAGTGTTCAATCAGAATCTAACATATGGTGGCTTGGTGCGTTTGAGGTAAGCGAGATTCTCAAGTAAGCTCAAATGTTCAGATCTACTTAAGTCTCATTTATTTTGTGTTGCAGGTAAAGAAAGAAGATCATGAGATTCTATATTGGGTGTTCCATCGAACTAATATTACGGAGGTGATTGATCGACAGACTAACCAGGGAGAGGTACTACGTCTAGATGGAAGGGGAGACTTTCAAGTTCAGTGGCATCTTGCAGGTGACCTTAAAACATTAAAGTGTATGTATAATTGTGGAATGGGTGCAATGGCAAAGTCACCGTGTTTGTTCTGCATGGAGCCTGCAAAGGTCATGGACCCAAAGTGGTGGAGAAAAGCTCCAACACGTCACATTGAGGATCCTGCTTTTCGACCGGTTTTGAAAATACCACTTGTGAATGTCCACATTTGTACAATGCATGCCCTTTGTAGAATTGTGGAGAAATTGGTCTACTTATACATCGGGTTTGCTTGGAAGATTAAGAACTCAGCAGAACGACAAGTAGCCCTGCAGTGCTTAGAAATGGTACTGTCGGATATGGGGCTTCATGGTGGCAATGTGAAAATCCAACGGGATGAAAAGAGATCAACTGCTGAGAAGGATGTCCCATGCAAACCATCCATCGGTGGGGTGAAGGCACGGAGGTTTTTATCTAAGCCCCAAGGTACAAGAGATCCAAAGCTAACAAAACATGGAAAAATATATAACACATCTTATGTTAGCAAGGTAGAGTATCAGAGCTGGAAAAAGCTACATATTGTAGTCAAAGACCACGAACCAACTACTCGTAACGCGAAGGCTGAGGTTTGGCGATCAATAGACATCCTATTTTTGATGTGCGACAAAGATGACTGGTCACAAGGTGATATGAACAAGTTCAAGGAAAATCTCAACCTTCTGAAAAAATCATTCAAGACAGCATGGACAGACACCCAGATTACTCACTACATGGTATTATCATGTATTTCTTTCTCTCTTATGTGCAAATATGTGACTGTAAAACATTCTAACTAATCTGTTTTCATATCCAGCACATCATCTTCAATCATTTGCCATATTTTATACAGAAGTATGGAAACCCGGCAATATGGAATACCCAAGGGATGGAAAAGTTTCATTACATGGCGAGAAATGCTTATTTCAGGCACACACGACATGGTGGCTCTCGAATCAAGGCTAACAGTTTGAGAGAACTATTTGAATGGTTCTATCGTAGAATCATTCATCGAATGCAGGCAAAAGAAGTCTTGGCAAATTCAGCAACAGCACAAGCCATCAGACATTTACAACAACAAAAAGCTAAAAGATCAATGGCATACAACAACTCCGGAGCTCGTGAAAGTCAACGAAGGTGGAGAGAGACAATGGTGTATGTGAATCACAAGTGGAGAAAGATACTCTGAGTGGATGACATTGTACAAAATTTATGTAATACATGATCTTATACAATTGCTACTTGAAGTGTATCAAGATTTTGC
>NC_140941.1:91827619-91935119 GCF_014529385.1 Adiantum capillus-veneris | reverse complement strand
TCAAAGAAGTACCTGTCCCAAATCAAACAGATGGAAATTCTTGCGGCTGGAGATGTCTTCTCCATGCAGAATATGTCCTGCAAAGCAACTTTGCATTAAAACCTTTCATGACTAAGGTACCCATTTGGCAATGCATTCAGTTAGTTTTGGTTTAGTCTATAAAAGAATTCTCACCATGTGGTCTTTCAATTTTGCAGAGTGCTTTAAAAAACTACACATATGATTATTTGCAAAGATACCGGGTAAGTTTAATACAACACCTGCTTACTATGTCTAGCCCTAGAGAGCTTGAAGATAGCGGCTTGGATGAGCGCACTATTGATCTTACAAAACATGACGTGCCACCACGACAAACCCCTACATCCGATACAGTGGAATCACAACGGGCCGAGGGGGTCATATCAGCAGAAGATGAAAGAGCCGAGGATGAGGAAAGGTCAAATGAGCATATGGAAGGTGCTAAGGTACAACAGGAGGAGACAATGAAAGAGCCAAGTCAACTAGTGGAGGAGCCAAAAGAGCCTATGGCTGAAACCCAAGATGAGGAAAGCAGGCCTATAGATGAGCAAAAGGATATGGATGAGGAAAGCAGGCCTAGGGATGAGCAAAATGATATGGATCAGGCAAGGATGTATGAGGCAAGCCGATCAACCGAGGGAGACGAAAAGACCTTGGAGGAAACCTTGAATGAGGCAGAAAGAGCCATGGGGGAGACCCCTGATGAAGATGTGAATGATGACTATGAAGATAAAGCGGAGGAGAGCAACAACAACATGAACACTACAGAGACCCAGTATGGACCCTTGCTACCTGTAGATACGGTTGTTCCGGTAATGTCTATTCAAGTATGGCAAAATATGTTCAGCTTCTAACTACTTATATGTACTTGTCAACTTTTACAGAGGTTGATTATCTTGGACGTCAATGGATTGCTGCTGATGCGGGTGCCTCTCGGTGACAGAGGACCCTTTGAGGATTTGCAAACGTTTCGGATGGGAACTTGTCGAGTCGTGGTTCGTCCAAGAACCAAGGAATTTATTCAGTTTCTTCTTCCGCGCTTCAGAGTTGCCATATGGTCTTCAATGCAAAGGCAAAACTTGTCGCCACTAGTTGCAATAGTTTGCAGTGTATGCCACGCTCACACGTCAGATTTTGCCTTTTTGTATGATCAAAGAAAATGCGTTACCGTTGAGGGTCACTACCACCCTAAAAAACCACACTTACCTCTTTTGTACAAACCGTTTAGCCAAATCGGTGTACCCTTTGATGCAACTAATACACTACTAATTGATGATACTCCTGAAAAGGGAGAACTAAATCCGCCAGGAACAACTGTCTCACCACCTTCTTTTGAGGGGCATTCCTTCGATTTTTACCTTGAAGACATTCTGATTCCATACTTACAGAAATTGTATCTCAGTCCATTGTTCACGGACGAGTTTGTACTTTCTAATGAATTAAGATGATTCTTCTATCATGTCTTTGTCTTGTCTAACATATATATATATATATATATATATATATATATATATATATATATATATATATATATATATATATATATATATATATATATATATATATATATATATAGAGAGAGAGAGAGAGAGAGAGAGAGAGAGAGAGAGAGAGAGATTTGACGTGGTAAAGAAATGTATTTCAAGCACACTTTTTCACAGGGCACAATTGAAAAATGAGCTCAATAAACTTCATGTCTTGAAAGTCATTTGTATACACTTGGGTTCACAAGAATATCTGTTACATTGACACTACTTCAACCCGACCATCCAACTCTTTGCACAAAATATCTTTTTCCCTTCGCCGCATCACCTTACGGCCAGCTAGGAAAAAGGAAAAATCTGATAGATCCTTGTCCATTGACTCTTCAATGATGTCATTTCGCAAATGTTGAAGACTGCATAGCTCCCTTATTGTAACCACCAATAGTAGGCCATGCTCTTTATCAATCACTTCCACATCCACAGTAGGATTATCTTCCAAACCTGCAGAAACCTGGTCCATAGGAATGTACTTATCGTTTAGCATTTGTGATCGCATATACCAAAACGAGAGTAACAGTGATTGGCTTGCAACCATGTACTTGACAACTAGAGTATCAAGCGCGACCTCGCACCGTAAACCAATCTCTTCCTTTGCATACCATCCTTTGTCAAGAAGTTTGTCACAGGATGACTGCTGAAATGACTTGCACATGAACATAGTTTTTGTAACTCGGATGTTGTAGCTATGAAACAGCTCTATGAAGAGTGCAACAGGACAGAAGTTTGCAATTCTAACCAGTTTGGTAGGAATAGAGCTACGTAGAGACCTTTGTATATCCTTGTAGAGCTTACTTCGCATTGCCTCCACCATTGTTTCTTCGGGAACTGGCCAGTCCACAGTGTTCCAATCGGTTGGTAGAGGCACTTTCACCAACATGCCATTCTTATTCCCTGAGCTGAGTTGGTAAAAGTGGTCATAAAAAAAGATTCCCTCATCAGCCAGTCTTTTGCTGCTCCTCTCTAAGTACTGTAGAGAACCAATGTGGGCATGAACAACATGGAAGAGGCCTATTATGCACTCCACAGGCTCCCATTGCTCATAAGAAGAGGGATAAACATCTGCAATATATATAAGAAGAGTTAAACTAAGAGTATCAATAAGTACAAATGACAAATCTAATGTAATTGAGCTGTGAAGAATGGAGACATTACTCATAACAAGCGGGAGAAACATTGCAAAATATATAAGAAAAGTTATAATGAGAGTATCAGTAAGTTCACATGTCAAGAGTACTTACAATTGCAACGTGGTTGATGTATATCTGATACATTTCCACCGTTTGCTATCACCTCAGGATGGGTAAACACATGCTGAACAAGAACTTCCTTTACAGATCTTTTGCCAATTTCAACTTTGAAATCCAACACTCTGGCCTTCCATGCTGAGCGGTAAACATTGATACCACTAGACCTCTTGGGTCTTCTTGGTTGCATGAGGACCCATGAACCTTTGTTTATCCTTTGTCCAACCCATTGGTTCTTTGTACTTATTGAAGCTGGTATTGTAATTGAGGATATGCTACTACTTGGCCTTCTAGGCAAAGTGCAGTTGTTGGTTGTTGGTGTGAGAGACAGTAAACACCTGGAGCCTCTTGGGCGAGAAGACGTGGACGCCATAGCTCTCAGAGAAAAGCTTTAGTGGAGGGAGATTCACTTTGAAAGCATTCTAATGGAGGGAAAGTGTTTTAGAATTCCAATATCTTGTGCGGGCTTAATGGTCACCCTCCAGTACGTTAATGACCATAAGAGAATATCAGAAGTGGGACCACATGCAAGCACCTAAAAGCTCGGTAAAAGGAAGGAAATTACTATGCTACAATCCTAGATTTGTGAAAGTTTTATGCTATTTTCCTATTTTTTGAGTCTTTCCACGTACTTTCCTACGTAACGTAGCCTTCATGCTCATTGGACGCGCTCTATTTTTCTCTCTCTTCATATGGCCCTCCAAATGACCTCTGAAATTTCCTAATGGTCCCACAGGTCTGGGGTGGGACAGCCCCAAATCACATCAAAGTTACAACATCTGGAGCATTCTAATTTCTGAACCTAGCAGATCAACAGGTGCTAGCTCGAGGTCTTGGGTTCAATCCCTCCTTGGCGACCTGAAGACATGTTCTGAGTCCTTAGGGACTATTCCCATATGCGGGTGTGTGTGTGTGTGTGTGTGTGTGTGTGATGGGATGCCTCTCTCCCTACCTGTGAGGCTGTTGTACATAGGGTGTGTGCGTGTGTTTCAAAGTTCTTGTACTCTCTTTATAAATTTTAAAAAAAAAACAAGGGAACAATTACTTTCGAGTGCCGTTTCCACTATTGCCATCTGGAAACTTTTTAAATGTTGGACACAGTAAAGCTCTCAGGGAGAGAGTCACGAGCTTTATTGCAGAAGCACAAAGCTAATTGTTTGAGATCATACTACAGTAGCCATAGAGGGTAAGAGGAAGGCTGATTGAAAACAGAGGCATAAGATGTATTCCCTCCGTATATTCCACAATGGGATAGCCATTCTTTTACAGATTCCCAGCCGGTCCTATATATCCAAAGCTTTGAGGTTAAATTGGATGGTGATAAGTTGTATAGAGAGTAGTATTTCTTTATTTTCTCTATAGTTGAACCAAATATGAGCACAATCTTCTATTGTCCTCTTGCACCTTGCCATTCCATTACTGACACCTGACACCTGACACTTGACACCTGACACTTGCTTTGAGAGTTTTTTCTCCACTCCAAATACCTTGATGGATTATGAGCCACATGAGTGTGGAGTGTTTGTTCTCTAGAGAAAAGGCCTACAGGCATTTAAATATGTAAGTCCACTATTTACAACTCCAAGAGACTTTACATAGGTGCATGGGTGAGAACAAGAGAGCGACAAGGCGAGCTCCAGCCTTACTTGAGCGAAGCCTTCTAGGCATGCACGATCTCTGCTCTGTCAACTGCCCCCTTTCCTCTGCTTTCTCTTGTCTTTCCACTCCCTGCGTTCTGAAGTATTTTGTCTTTCTCCCCCCCTAGGGGGAGGGGGGCAAAATGGCCCTCCATGACACGTTAGTGAATGGCTTTGTTCAGGGAGACCCTCACCTGCTGCTCAACCCGACCAAGGTACTTAATTTTGCTGCGTCCCAACTTCACAGCCCTCCACAGGGTGATGTTGCAGGAGGACATTTTCCGCTACAGAGAATGGCCTCGCCTAGCCACATGTCATATACACATGCTCTTCAAACCCGGCCGGCTCATAGCCCCATCTCCCCGGAAAAACAAGTTCGCTTCCAAGATTTTTACCACACGATGGCTCCCAGGCCACACCCAGCTTCTCCTCTTTCTCTTTAGAGAACATCCCCCTTGGTGGACTTTCCCAGGCATCAGATGAGCCAGGCTCTTAAGATCTCCAATGTATGGCAAAATTTGGATGCAACACATCAGGCAGAGTATTCCCAGCAAACCACACAACTTAATACATCCCCTGCAGATCACACAGGCCCACAATTGACAAATAATGTAGGCTGCAAGGGCAAAACTGTGGATCAGCAGGGCCCTATCGAAGGGGAGCCTCCTCTCCAGGATGAAGCTAAGGGAGAGATCATAATACCTTCAGCTGAGCTAGAAGGTTGGCATAGACATCTGCAAGAGAAAGTTGTGATAGGGCTCTGTCATGGGATTCGGCCACCTATTGAGATTCTAAAGCAGTGGATCTCACAGGAATGGGAATCCAGACATTTAATCATCAACCAGGTACAATATTTACCTAACAATTACTATCTATTTTTCTTTGACAACCCTGACAGTGCTTTGCAAGTAATAAGTAGAGGTCAGTGGCTCATACGGAATACTCCCATGTCGGTGTTTAAGTGGTTCAAAGGCTTTGACCCTAAAGGCAAAAAGCCAACTAGAGTGCCGGTATGGGTGGATTTCCCAGACTTCCCCATAGAATTCTTCCCCTGTCTAAAACAAGTGGGAGCTCAAATTGGCAAAGTGCTAGGGCAAAAGCCATCAAATGGAGTGAATCCAAAGTGGGACCCGCAGCTTCTCATTGAAGTGGACACAGAAGCTCCACTCAAGGATAGCATTCAGCTGAAGGACCAACAGGGCACAATCTTGCATCAGCAGAAAATAGTATTTAGAAACTTGCCTAATGCATGTTTCCATTGTCTAAAGCAAGGTCATATGATAAAAGACTGCCCTGAGCTGGTGAGCAAAAACCCCAAGGAAACAGACAAACAGAAAGATGCAAGGGATGTAAATATGGGTTTCCAACAGGTTCAGAGAAAGGGAGGATATAGGGGGAAAAACTCCTCCAAGTCTGCCACCAACAGGTCTTCAAATAGGTTCAGTGCTTTCCTTGATGAAGTCTTTGATCCTTCCAATTATGAAAGCCTGCAAGCTGATAAGGAGAAACCCTCCACATCACAAGATCCTTTGGGCAATCTGAAGGAACCAGAGCAGAAACAACAACAGCCGAACCCACCCTCCAACCTTACTTCTCCTCTCATCCCTCCTGACCGCCCATCAAAAAAAGCTAGAGGATTCTCTTCTGATTCTGACAATTCAGAGGAAGGTGAACCCTTCATACCAACCACCCAGCTCAACCCAAACTCCTCCGACAGAGTGGACAACATGCAGCATAAGGATACAAAACTAGAAGACTTCAATAAGGAATTGGAAGATCAAGACTTTGAAGAAATGAATAAATTATCTCAATCTCCAATCAATTCAGTAGACATCCTCATGACTCAAGCAGAGGAGGAAACACTGCCCATTCCCATCAGCAAAACAAAGAGAAAGAAAGAAAAATATGTAGACCCAACTAGAGCATCAGTCTCTATGGTCAAACCTCCCAAATCAATCAGAAAATGAGTCAAGCAATATCTGGAATTTCCCTCAACTGCAAGGAGCTCACAGATCCTGCGAGAGCCATAAGAATCAGACAATGGTTGTTAGATATGCATCTAAATCTTGACTTCATTTGCTTGTAGGAGATCAAAGTTAAAGATTTTGATTTGAAGGTTTGTTGGAATTAGGGTTGCAGAGAAACACACACAGCTTGGAGAAGACGAAGGAAGCTCAAGGCACACAATAGAGAGTGTGTTACTTAGTGTGCAATGGAAAGATAGATAGCCCTAGAGTGATGGGCGTATATACAATGCACGGGGGAAAAAACCTCCTAAAGAGGGAAAAAATGCCCCGGCGGTCCTAGTGTGTTCACACACATCACTACCACATGTATATGGTAACAAATCCCCCCTGGAGTGATGCGGTGAACGAGAGCTGGCACATGAGTAAAGGGAAGTGCCATGCCCTGAGGACAGGATCAGTCCACAAAGGGGAGTAAGCCCAAAGCTTTGCGGAAAGCTTCAAGCTTCTCACGAGACAATGCCTTTGTGAAAAGATCTGCAAGGTTGTCCTGTGTTGGCACATAAGCCAAGCTGATCTCTCCTGCTGAGAGCCTCTCCCTGACATAGTGGTAATGCACCTCAATGTGCTTTGTGCGAGCATGAAAAACTGGGTTCCTCGCAACTGCCAATGCGCTCTGACTGTCAGTGTAGATAGTGTTGGCAGTGTCCTGTCCAACACCCAAGTCAGCCATAAGGCGTCTGAGCCATACACACTCAACCGTAGCTGTGAAGACTGCCCTGTACTCAGCCTCACAACTCGAAGTGGCCACAGTAGGTTGCTTCTTGCTCAACCATGATATACATGAACTGCCAAGCATGAAACAAAAACCACTTGTGGACACTCGCGTGTCAAAACAACCAGCCCAATCTGAGTCCGAAAAAGCATGTAAGTCTGGCGGCAATGATCCCCCCTTGGGATAAAACAAGCCAAGATGTAAAGTGCCACTAAGGTAGCGGAAAATCCTCTTGACAGCCTGCCAATGCTTAGACCCTGGGCTATGCATAAATCTGCTGACCTGCGAGACTGCAAACTGAATATCTGGCCTCGTGTTGCATACATAAATGAGGCAGCCAACAACAGTTTGGTAAAGAGTGACATCAGCAGGATCGCCAGCATCATGTAGACTCAACTTCAAACCTGTTTCCATGGGAGTGGCAATAGGTTTGCAATCCTCAAGTCCAAACTTACATAGCAATGTCTCTATGTAACTTTTCTGACACAAGGCAATACCACCATCACACTGCTTAAACTGTATACCCAAGTAATGATGCAACAGCCCCAAATCTTTCATCTTGAAAGTAGCATTCAAATCAGCCTTAAATTCAGCAATATGTCTCTCATTTGGTCCAGTGATCAGCAAATCATCAACATAAAGAACCACAATGAGAAATACATCATCCTCACGCTTTACATACAATGTGCTTTCTGTTGGACTGTTACGAAAGCCTCGTTTAACCAAATGAGTGTCAGCTTTCTCATACCAAGCACGAGGAGATTGCTTCAACCCATACAAAGCCTTCTTACATTTGCACACTTTGTCCTCTTGTCCTTTTATGACAAAACCGCGAGGCTGCGTTACATAAACTTCCTCAAATATGTCACCATTCAAGAAAGCAGTAACAATGTCTGATTGATGTACATCCCAACCAAAATGAGCTGCCAATGCACATAGAAAACGCACAGTAGTCATACGACAAGTGGGAGCAAAAGTCTCTTCATAATCTATGCCTTTTTGTTGTGCATAACCCTTTGCAACAAGTCGAGCCTTATGGCGATCGATCTCACCATCCGGCTTGCGTTTCAACTTGTAAACCCACTTCGTACCAATGGCCTTTTTGCCAGGAGGCAAATCACATAAAGTCCATGTGTCATTCTCTATAAGTGCATCATATTCTGATTTCATGGCAGCAATCCAATTTTCTGAATTCTGTGCTTCATCAAAAGACAGAGGCTCCTCAACATCATGTAAACTAGACACAGCCAAAGCATAACAATCTGATGCATAAGATGCATGGCGAGAGCCTGAACGAGTACGACTAGATAAAGGTGCATCCAATTTACTGTCACGCAAAGTGTGCACCAGCCATTTTGGCATACCTCTAGCCTGCTCATTTTCAGCCCTTTCCTCATCAAGTACATCATGTACATCTGCATCAGTAATAGGCTGTTCTAAAACATTTTCAGAAACCCCCATAGGCTGTACATTTGCCTCATTGGAACTTACATTCGTATTTCCACCACTGAAAAGAGGCAACAAAGTGTCATAAATGTCCTGTGAGCTTACATTACTGTCTCTAGTACATGACAGCAAGGGTTGAACAGAATCTTCCACAAACACTACATCCCGTGAAACCAAAATACGTTTTGTTTGCGGGTGATACAACCTGTAACCTTTGCTTTCAGCACTATAACCAACAAAAATACATTTGACAGCCTTATCATCCAATTTTCTGCGCTGCACTTGTGGCACCAAAGCATATGCCAAACAGCCAAAAACACGCATGTGCTCAATAGAAGGTTTTCTATCATGCCATGCTTCATATGGAGTAATAGACTGCAAAGCTTTCGTAGGACACCTGTTAAGTACATAAGTGGCACACATGATGGCCTCAAGCCAAAAAGAATGCGGCAAAGCTTGACTTTTGACCATACATCGTGCCATTTCCGTTAGTGACCTGTTTTTCCTCTCAGCAACACCATTTTGCTGAGGTGTATAAGGCACTGTACATTGGTGTTTTATCCCACGACTAGCCAGAAATGCATTAAATTCATGAGACATATACTCCCCCCCTCGATCGGAACGGAGGGTGCCCATAGTACATTTTGAGACATTTTCAGCCATAGCCAAAAATTGTTTGAAGCACATAAAAACTTCGGACTTTGCTTTAAGCGGAAATACCCATGCATGCCTGGAGTAATCATCAATGAAAGTCACGAAGTACAGGTAATTGCCCAAGGACGGAGTTTGCATGGGCCCACAAACGTCACTATGCACAAGCTGCAACCTGCATGTGGCCCTAACTGAACCATCCTTTGGAAACTTAGAACGCTGCATTTTACCCAAAATACAGCCTTCACAAACATGTTTGATAGGTGCTTCAAGAGGCGGCAAAGAAGCAACCATATCAGATTTCTGCAAACGCAGCAAACTGGCAAAATTCAGATGGCCAAAACGTGCATGCCAAAGTTTTGCATCTGAAATAGCCCTTGAATCTGCAACAGCATTTGCAAAATTTTGTCCACACTTGTCATACAAAGTGAGCTTATACAGCCCACGGCACAAAAGCCCAGATGCAACAATTTCATCACCAAAACTGAGATCATGAACTGTACATCTATCATCCACAAATTTGACTACAAGTCCAAGTCTAGCAAGTGCGGATACAGACAATAGATTCTTCTTGATCCCAGGTACATAAAGTGCATCAACAAGTGTGAAGGAACTGCCATTAGCAACAGTGAGCACAATCTTTCCAACTCCCTGAACTGGATAAGAGGCGTTGTTGGCACAAGTGACTGAATTCCCATGAGGGACAGACTCGAGAGAGGTAAACAATTCACGATGTGAGGTAATGTGCTTTGTAGCACCACTGTCGAAATACCACACATGTGAATCTGCAGCAACTGACAAGCATGCATCATGGACAGCAGGATTGTAAGTGCACTCTGCGCTAAAAGCCCATTCTGCATCAACATCAGCATCACAATCTCCTTTCACAGAAGACTCAACAATGGCTGCATTTGTAGTGGAACCAGCATTTGCAGTGGAACCACCCTCTTTCTTCTTAGCCTCTTTGGCCTTCAACTTAGGACACGACTTGATCAAGTGATCATTGGCTTTACAATAATGGCAACGCATCTTCTTTTTGCCCTTATCACCAGAATTGCCAGACGAAGTGCTGCCAGCAGAAGCATTAGGAACAGAATTTTTGCCACTCGCAGCAGAACCATAAGAAGTGGCTGCATTACTGTTACCACCCTTTCTTTGAGAAGCAATAAAAGCCTGTTCAACTGCACGCTGCCTAGTCCTGTTTTTTCTAGAAAGTGACTCTTGCAACAGCAATGTGCATAATGCATCAAACTTGACAACTTCAGGATTTCCTTGGGTCATCAGTCTCCAAGTACTAGCAAAAGTCTGGTAGGAATCTGGTAAGGCATCAAGAACAGTCTGCACAAGGGAACTGTCAGAAATGACTTCACCTGCAGAAATGAGTTGCTCATTGATATCCTTGACACTAGCAAGGAAAGTGTCCATATCATCTTCCTCATGCATAATCTTCGACTCTAGCTCTTTACGCAGCAAAGCAATTTTAGCCTCATTGCGGCTTGCATAAAGACCTGCTAGAATATCCCAAGCCTGTTTTGCAGATTTTGCTGAACGGATGTGAGGAATAATGGTGCGCTTCACAGACAACGCAATCAATGCATGAGCCTGCGCATCCTTAACATCCCAACGAGCTTGTTCTGCTGTAGGCAAAACAACTCTAACAGCTGCAATCCTTGCAGCAAGACCTGCAACATCCTCAATATCGCCTACATCTTCAGAACCAGGACGTACATCAATGCCCTGCACAATGTTCCAGACACCTTTTGACACAAGAACGTGTTGCATCATATAAGCCCACATAGGGTAGTTGTCCCCATCCAACCTGTCCTCAGCAGCAAACATCTTGAACACATCTGTGTTGTTGTTGTCAGCCATGGTAAATGCTGCACCTGATGTGAAAACTGCCCGAAAATAGGAGAAATGGAGCGGGAACAACTTGTGCTATATAGCACAAACCGTAGAAGACTATAAGGAACCTGTTATGCAGAAAACGGCACTGACAGAAAATCTGCACAAAATGACGAAATAACCTGTGCAGTACTGCCCGTAGTGGAAACGGAGGCCGAAATGAGCCCAAATCAAAATTCTGAGCAGACCAAGCTCTTCGAGCTCTCCCAAAAAATTTGTCGACCTGCGAACGCTTGCCAAAGCTCACTGAAATCGGAGAAAGTGAGCAGGCGTGTGCTGGAGCAGCTGGCGACTAAGCCCGGGAGGACGTGACCTGCTCTGATACCAATTGTTGGAATTAGGGTTGCAGAGAAACACACACAGCTTGGAGAAGACGAAGGAAGCTCAAGGCACACAATAGAGAGTGTGTTACTTAGTGTGCAATGGAAAGATAGATAGCCCTAGAGTGATGGGCGTATATACAATGCACGGGGGAAAAAACCTCCTAAAGAGGGAAAAAATGCCCCGGCGGTCCTAGTGTGTTCACACACATCACTACCACATGTATATGGTAACAAGGTTAATCTTCAAAGAATAAGTAAGGATCATAAATGGTTCAACACCAACCATAATTCAGGCAGAGGGGGTGCTGATCTTGGTGTGAATTTCAAACATGAACCTTTCATTACCAATGTCCAGCTGGGCACAAAGGGACACTGGATTGCTATTACTCTAAAAGAGCCTTTCAACCTCACTATAGTGTGCATCTATGCTTCTAATTCTATGTATGAAAGAAGCTCAACTTGGGCTGAAATCAGTGAGCTACCTAACCCAATGCTGCTTACTGGAGACTTCAACATGGTAACTACTACCCAAGATAGGTGGAAGTCACTAGGGCAAGTTGTACAAGGGAATGAAAAGAAGAGGTGGGAGGAGCTGGTGGATTCACACTCTTTGATGGATGCCTCGTAAGACACTAGTTTTACATGGTCCAACAATCAACATGGAAGTTGCTACAGATCTGCAAGATTGGACAGGGTCTACATGTCTGCAAATCTGCTACACTCATTCTGGATGGTAAACTGTAAGGCTGATTCTTCTCTGCTTTTGTCTGATCATAAGCCCATTTTATTTGATCTTCATAAGGGTGAGCACGACTTTAAAGCTGGCTGGCCACACTTTGATAGTACCTTATTTAAACTTCCCAGTGTGAGAAATAAGGTAAAAAGCATTTTCGAAGATGCATTTACACAACACTCAAATGCATTTCTAGCTTGGGATCATGCAGTGAAAGGCACTCAAAGAGCCTTAACTCAATTTTAAAAAAAAGGCCAAAGAGGTAAAAAGGAATAGAAGAATGATGATATCAGAGCAGATCTCTCTGCTTGAGGCCCAAACCACATTAGCCTCATCCTCTCTTGAGCTAAACACTTTAAAGGAACAGTTAAAGAGGGAAGAGATGTTGGAAGCCCAAGGTGCCCTTGCTTGGACCAGGCAATTCTGGGCTGGTAAAATTGACAAGCCAAATTCCCAGATGTTTGCCTTGTTAAAGAAAAAGAAATGTAGGGATTATATCCCTCCACTGTTAAACAAGGATGGGATGCCAGCCAGTTCCCATAAGGACAATGTTGAAATAGCCAGGTCTTATTTTTCCAATATATTCTCTGTACTCCCAGTGAGGAATAATGAAATCACGAGAGCTAGGGCAAGGATAGCATCTATTAGAAAGAAAATAGTGCCCTTGCACCTGGCTCAATTGCTTGACCTCCCTCTCACAGAAGGGGAGTTAAAGGAATCTATTGGAAAACTAAAACCTGGCAAAAGTTCTGGGATAGATGGTATCCCTAATGAATTTTTATGTATGTATCAAGACTTTCTGACACCATATCTCATAAAGGTCTGGCAAAAAGCCTTGGGCTCAAGATCTCTTTCTCCCTCAATTAATGCAGGAGTTATAAAGCTCATACATAAAAAAGGCTCAAGAGTGGATTTGGGTAATTGGAGGCCAATCTCATGTCTGACTTCTGTATATAAGGTCTTTGCACTTACACTTACCAGAAGACTTAGCCCCCTAATGGACCAATTCATTCTCAAAGAACAAAAAGGGTTCATTAAGGGCAGATACATTCTGGATGCCATAATAACACTTTGGGAAGGTATGGACTATGCTGAAGAGTCAGAGCAAGACTTTATTTTTTTCAAAATTGATTTTGACAAAGCTTATGACAGAATAGAATGGGAGTTCATCCTTCAAAGTTTGCAGGACATGGGTGTTGGGAAAAACTTTATCAGATATGTACACATCCTTTTTTGTAATGCCTTTGCCAGGATTGCAATAAATGGCACCCTCACTGATGCTATTCCGCTGCACAAGTCAATTAAATAGGGATGCGCCCTCTCACCTTTGCTTTATGCTATATCCTCAGATGCTTTGGGTTGGCTTGTTAAAGATCTGCTGCAGCAAGGTAAAATACACGCAATCAGAGTTGAAGGCTCTATGGATCAGCTGTGTCTACAACAATTTGCAGACGATACTAATGCCTTGGTAAGGAATGAAGAACAATCTGTCAAACACTTCTGGGAATGCCTTGAGACTTTCTGCCTGGCTAGTGGATCCAGCATCAACCACTCAAAAACAGGTTTTAAAGTGTCCAAAGGGTCTTGCCCCCCAACCATAGCTAAAGCTGGATGCAAAGAAATCAAGGAAGGTCACATTTTCAGACTTCTAGGGATTCCCATGGGGTTCAAGGTTACCTTTAACCAAACGTGGAGCTAGATTCTGGAAAAATTCAGAAAGAAGCTTTTTTCTTGGCAAAACCATCAACCAGATCTGTCAGCCAGAGTGTTTGTGTTGAACCATTACTTGTTATCTTCTCTGGTTTTTTTTCTATCATGCTGGAAGCCTTCTCAAATGCAGCTAAATAAGGTTTTCTCTTTGTCCAGAAAGTTTTTATGGGGTGTCTCTGATGAGTTTAACAGGATCCCAAAAGTGGCTTGGCAAACTTGCTGTGAAGCTAAGGAGAATGGAGGGCTGGGGGTCCTTGATCTTCAAAAACTATCAACAAAACTAGCCAGCAAATGGATATTAAGGGCTGTCCAATCCAAGGACTTTTGGGCCCTTCTGATCAAGAGAAATCTGAGCAGGTTCCATCTAAAGGACTACAAAGCATGGGCATGCCTCACTATGGAAGAAGCCCTCACTTCAAATGCCAACCTCACCCCCAAAGGCACTGATCTGTCTTGCAGGTTCTGGACTGCCTGGCTCACCAAAAACAAGGATTGGTCCCCTCCTGAGCAGTGGATCATGTCATCAGGGTTCTGGCTGCAAGATTCCATTTGGTTTGGCAAGCTCAAACTCCTTCACATGACCCACCTCACGAGGACAGCTCACAAATGCTATAGAGCAGGCATCAAGTGCTGGAAAGATGTCTATAAGTAAGGAAAATGGGCGACAAAGCAGAGCCTAATCCAACAATTTAGCCTTTCTCAAGGATGTGTTGATCTTGTATTGGGCCTAATCTCAAACTTCCAATTCTCTGTACACCACCAAGGAAGTTTTGGGCCCCTACCCATTGTCAAGATCTGTCAGCTCATATATGCCGGGAGAGGATCACAACAGCAAATGCCCTTGGATTTGGTTGCAAAGCTTAATAGCAAATGGGGGTTGACATGGAACCACAAACAATGGGAATACAGATTCAAATGCATCTAGGCTTACCCTCTTCCTAACAAACATAGCTGTTTGATGTGGCTCATATTACATCAGGGAATTTGGTTTGGCTCCAAAGCAAAGAAAATAGGTGTCTTTGATGGTCTGTGCAGAAGATGCAATATGTATGAAGAATCTATTTTTCATCTATTTGTCAGTTGTAAGCACAATAAGTTTCTTTTGGTTGAACTTCACAAAGCCAGCTCTGTAAAAGCTACTTCTTTTTCTTGGAGAGCGGTATTGCTTGGAGAGTGTAATTTTTCTGATATTCCCCTTTGGACATGCTTAAGGGGAGTCTACCTTTGGCATGTATGGAATGAAAGGAACAGGGCCACTTTTGGGAAACCTCACTCCACCTCCCCCATCCCCCTCTCCTTGGGTTTTCTCAACACCATGAAGGAGATCCAAAGTCACATAAAGGAAGCTTCACAGCTAGAAGTTAAAGAGATGCAAAGAACCCTTCGATGGCAGCAATGGAGAAAAACCCTGCTAGCCTTTTATGAACCAATCAGATTGTATGTCATCTCCAGATATCGTTCTCTCTTCCCCCCTTCTTAACCCTTCCTTTGGGCTCTCCCCAGGATTGATCCTATCCTACCTTAGGGTCCTTGTACTTTTTCTTTTTATCTATTTCAAAGCTGTTTTTTCAAAAAAAAAAAAGAGACTTTACATAGCTTGTTTAGCCTTTTTTAAAATTCATTCTCCACATCTTCCTTTGGGTAGAGCTTCTTGAAGGCTTCATATTCTAGATTTGATAAGTTGTTGGACACTTGTATTGTCCGGGCTGGAGTTTTAACAATGTTGAAGATTCTCTTGGCTATGTCATAACACCAGTTTGCTAAAGCAAGAGGGAGGTTGAAATCTCGTTGAAGCTGGCTAGCTGATTTGAGATTGCCCTGAATTATTATCAGACCAATTAGTCATGATACTTGCTTTAAAGCATTTGTGGGACCTTCTGTATTGCTAAACCTTTGCTTTACATGCATAAATCAACTGGCTAGCTGATTTGAGATTGCCCTGAATTATTATATCAGACCAAAGTCCTGATACCTGCTTTAAAGCATTTGTGGGACCTTCTGTACTGCTAAACCTTTGCTTTACATGCATAAATCCCAACCAGAAAGAATCTAACATAAAGGCTAATTAGAGAAAAATTTATTGGAAGGGAACCAGTCTGCTTTGATAGAGTCCCAAGCCTTCCACATTTTGCAAACCAGTTTAGAGCCTCGGGGGTGCACTATGTAATCATGTTAATATATAATGTGAGTTTGATAGGAGGGGTTTTAAAATGCAAAAAATTTAGGAAATTTAACAGAGATACATTAAAATAAGGCGGTTTTATATTCAATTTTGGAAAAAAATAAAAATAAACTAAGGGGTCATTTTATTCATTCATGCAATTTAAAAGAGGGGGTTTTTTAATACCCCACGAACGCACGTTATATAGGGGGGTAGTGAATAGTGAACCCCCCGAGTTTAGAGCCCACTGGGATAATAGAGATATGGGATAACATAATCTCTATGAGATGAAGATTTGTCCAAGAATGAAATTTGAATTTTTGAATGTCTCTCTTGAGGATAGCAGCCCATTAGTCTTTTGAATCTGCTACTCTTAGGATCCATTTAGCTGCCATCCTTGTGGATATCAGATCAAGATTGAGCAGTTTGAGAACCCCCTTGTTTTTAGGTAGAGAGTGAGTTCTTTTTGTGAGATTTTGATTTCAAACTTTTGCAATTGAAACCATTTTTACAAGCTTTTTGAATTTAAAATTGGATCCTTTTCTAACGATACAAAAATGTAAACTAAAAAAATAGACATTTCTCTACGACGCACACCAAAAAACATATCTCAATTATAAAAAAATAGTTACTTTGAGCTTGTCCATCTGGTGGGATATGAACTACAAAACATACATCTATAGCGAGAGGAGATTTTAAAAAAAGGGAGAAGTGCAGTAATTTTGCAACTCATAAATAGGTTACACTATAGGGTGTATCTTGCGTGTTTGGCCCAATACAAATGCAAGATCCACGGGAGTTAGAGCAGGTTGATGAACGACCATGTGCTCTTTTGGTTGAAGTCCAAGTATATGCACATACACATAGTACATGTGCTTACGTGCTAGAAAGGATTTATGCATAGATTCCCTCTTCTGAAAATCAGGGTAGGTGCAACTAGGTTCTGCCTTTATGTGTATATCGTAACAACTCCCTCATGTGCTTACGTGCTCGAAAGGATTTATGCATAGATTCCCTCTTCTGAAAATCAGGGTAGGTGCAACTAGGTTCTGCCTTTATGTGTATATCGTAACAACTCCATGTCAAGACTCAAAAAATTATGTGCCATTCACTTTCTACTTTCTCTTCCAAGAACG
Organism: Adiantum capillus-veneris; assembly: GCF_014529385.1. Classification (NCBI taxonomy): domain Eukaryota; kingdom Viridiplantae; phylum Streptophyta; class Polypodiopsida; order Polypodiales; family Pteridaceae; genus Adiantum; species Adiantum capillus-veneris. The sequence goes on along the minus strand of NC_140941.1, from coordinate 91,917,872 downwards.
TTGCAACCATGCATGCAGCTGAATCCAATCTCTTGTGAGATTCTTTCGAAATACCATGCCTCCACTTGTGTCTCCTGCTACTTGAGCCTCCTTCTGCTTGAGCCTCATTCTGTAGAAGCAGCAGACATAGTGTTCTTGTTTCGTAGTGGTGCTGCAAAATCTCCAAATTGAAAACCACCTCGCACTAAGATATCACTCTCTTCCTTAGACATCTTTGTCCCAATATCTAGTAGCCAGAACAAAGAAAGAACATGTGAAAATTTAACTTTTCTCTGTACACCGTGTGTATGTCTTGCACCACGATTTTGCAGAACCATATCCACTGTGCAATGGTTCTCTCTAACTAAAAACATGACGCAACCAACCGCATTTGATGAATCTGTAATTTGTTGCTACAATTTTTCTTCCCCTCCATACATACCAAAACATTTTCTCATGCAATTGGATGGCATCCTTCGTAAAGCCCACTCTTCGCGTGCCGCTTTCACCTCTTGGATACATCTTACTGAACCGCCCCTTGTTCCATTGGTATGCTTTCTTCTTCTTCATTGTCACTGACACATATCTCTGCATTTCTCTCTCCTTCAAATTGGTTTTTCATGGTCGACCCCTGGTTTTACGTTGCCTTGCCTCCATTACATATCCACATTTATGTGAACTTGTATCGATTGCACATCCTTTATTCTTCCTTTGCATGGTCTCTTTGTCACCTTCCATCACAACCCATCACAGGCTCCTCATACAAGGGATTGCCAGCAACCAAGCCTTTCAATGTACTTGCGATATAAGTAGGATTTGGAGATTCTCTTCGTTTGGCATTGGCAATCATTGCTTCTATGGAAGGACTAGTTCCCATGAATCTACTTGTGGTATATCCCAAACTTTTTTCTCATTGAATATATGCATTCAAAACATCGCTGACACATTGCATCATAAAGTGAGAGTTTTCGTTTTCCACCTTCACCTGCCACCTTTTCGTTTTCCACCTTCACCTGCCAGCTTGCATGGATGCTCTCTGACAAATTTATGCTTGGAATTTGAGCATTGTTCCAAGGACTCTTGTTGGTCTATACGTATAATACAAAAAAAAACTTACATAAGTGAATCCCTTTTTCCATGTATGTTGTACAAATCAAAGAACATATCAATATTACCAACGGTTCAACTCCTCCCCAATGGGCAATTTGTTGCTCCCACCAAGTAAACCATCACTCTAAAGGCTTTATATTATTTTTTGTCACATTTTCAACCACCAATCTCGTATTACGGAAGCTAAGAAGAAGGCCTCTTTAGTTGTCCTTGCCAAGCGCCATGCTTCACACATTTGAATGTGATTCATTTGTCTCTATGAAGTGATGTGTTTTTAAGTATGTTTGTGTACACTTTGCTCCTAGTGGAAAATACATGAGTGCTCCCTCCCTTTCATCACGTTATGCCGTCCTCCATTATATACATTTCATAGTGCTAACCAATTAGCTCTAGCTTCATCATACGTGAATCCAACAAAATCCGGTGGTTCAAGGCCACATTCTCCATCACTACGTTTAAATTTCTTTAAAACAAGATTTGCGACTCTTTGTCATCCTCTTTACTTTCAGACATGAATCCAACAGAATCTGGTGATTCAAGGGCACATTTCTCCATCACTAAGTTTAAATTTCCCCAAAACAAGATTTGCAATCACCTGCAATGCTCTCATGGTGTATACATAGAATAAGTAAGGACCAAAAAGATGACTCACATCATAATATGCCAATAAAAATCTATTCATGAGATCACTTACACAAGATCATAAACTGAGCATGACATAGTTGCCCATCCTTCAATCCGGTGAGTGTGATCAAAGTGTACCCATGCACTTCTCAAATCTCTCGTCCCTCCTCGCCTCATTTGATTGACAATTTCAATTCCTTAAGCTTATCCTTTGGTGGAAATTTGAACAAGTAACATTTATAAGTGGATCCACCCTAACCAAGAAAATGACTTCCATGGAAGAATGGAAAAAATTGAGCAAGTGACAGTTTTCTCACAATAGTGGCAATTTATTTTTTATTTTCCTTCACGGGCAGGATAGCCCATGTTGACTTGTCTGTCCAAATGACCATGAAAGATTGCATCATTGTATCTTCTTTCACTTATATAAAAAGGGCATGTTATCCTGCAACATCTAAGGCTTCCAAGACAATAGAGTCAAGCGAACTGTGCATTCTATGTCCATGTTGGTTGATGTTGGTCGAGACCACAGATGACCATCATACATATGTTCCATGCCGAGCATCCTTTTACTTTCATGTGTTGGTGGAAGCTCAAAACACACATTGCCATTGTACAAAGTTGGGAGCTCACCTACCTTTTTGGGAGGTCCACAGATTTCTAAAAGTTTGGACAACCTATAGGACTTGGCTCTGCCTTTCATTCATGCTATGATGGATGTTTCGTTTGAACACTCCTGCTTGGTGTGCTCTCCACAAGTCTGTGTGTACTTGGAGCAATACAACACGTCGCGCGAAAATCGACGTTTGTACCGACACAAATAAACGTGGTCTAAAATTAAAATGCATTGGAATAAGCATCCCTATATGCGTCGGGCTCGTATCGTTGATATACGCTTCGGTATAATCACTTTCTATACCAATGGGTATTTCGATGTTTATACCAACGCTCATACCGATCCTGTACCGACGTCTATACAGACGACTGTACAAGCGCTTGTACAGACTCCTATACTGACACCTGTAGAGAGACCTTTACAGACTCCTGTACAGACGCACATACCGCCGTCTACACCTGCAAATTTTTTTTGAGCTTAGAGTAGTGTCATTTGTTGGTACATGTGTTGCAGTAACAAAGGCACAACCTCTCTACTCAAAAGAAGAAGGAAAATGTACTCGCACTTTGCATTAAGATAGATTGATAGTGCATCATAAAAAAATAAAGAAGTGTTAAGCAAACGACCATAAATACGAAATTAGAAATTGTAATAATCAAAACCATGATAACCATGACTATTACCATTGTCATAAATAAACACAAAACTATAAGTATAACCATAATGATAACTGCAAGAAAAATCATAACCTTAAATTTAAACATAATGATTACCTTAACCATAAACAACACATAACCTTAACTAATGCCAATGACATAATCATAAACAAAATCATGACCATTGCCACTATCATAACCATAAACATAAGCATAAGCATGAACCTAAAAGTGTGTCAAAACCATAACCATTGCACATGACATAACCATATAAATATATGTATGTTGACTTAAATGAGGATTGAACCTCCAAAAGATATGTGTGGCACATGCCGGAGGATGTACAGGTTTAGAGGGGGTGGATGTCATGCCATGACACGTGCATAATGTGAAACTAAAATATCTACCTCACTCAATGATTTTGTTATGTGGGACCAAATGCTATGATGTACATAGTGTGATATATGCAAAAATAGATGCCACGTCGATTGTAGTCGTGTATATACCTTGCGGGGACAACGAAGCCCTAGACGAGGCACTGTGGCATGCATTTTCACATAAATATATGCCTATTTTACTTTAAAAGTTTACAAATGTCAAGTGTATTGAAGTGGCACGCTCGTTTTGCCTAGAAACTTCAATGCGGGCGATCTCTGGCCAAAAATAGCAGGTTTCATGCACGGGCGGAAGAGATGCATCCAGAGTGCTTGGCAAGTGGTAAAATGAGGTTAAGGATGAAATTTAACCCCAATGTATTTTTCCACAATTTTTGGGATTTTTCCTAGATCGTTTGGGCTTTTTACGGGCAAAAAAGGGTATTTTTGGGCTAAAAATGACCAGAAATGGTCAAAATGACCCAAAATTGGTAAAAAATGGCTCAAAGTGCCACATCACTCACGGTGCTATGACTATGAGGAGTGAGGGAACATTTTAGAAGAGGAAGATCAGCACTATAGACTCCTCTGTGAAGGGATACAAAGCCTACACCTAAGGTATGCTAATGCAGTCCCGTGTTGTTCCAACCCTGTATTCGAGGTTGTGAGGCCACCAATTAGGGTTTCCCCTCTTCAAATAACTAATTGGGAATGTATAATGAAGTTCTAAAGCTTCCATGAAATGGCTACGACGGATAATTGAAGCGTTTGTATAGGGTTTTTATTAGGGCGAAAGAGCACTGCAACTGTCTAATTGGCAGTGAGGCTACACCAAATCATCACACACACAAGAGTTTTGAGTTGATCTTGGTTCTTTTTCAAAGAGAATATTTCATGGCTGGAGTTCTGTTCTTTTTGAGTGTGTTTTTAGCCTCAAATCTTCTACGACTTGCTTGGTTTTGATGCGAACTCTCACAGTCAGAGGCCCGACACTTTCCTAGCCGCACTCCGCACTTCTTGATAGCGGCCGCGGTGTGGAGACATTAGGGCCAAAAACGACTCAAAAAGGGTTTTTTGTTAATCTAAGGATTAAGGAATAGTCCAATAGTCATTTGACACGTATACAAAAGTATGGCACTCTTGTCTCCTCCATTTTGGGTTTTGGTGGTCCTATTTTGATGGAGAGTTGCTAAATGTCTTGATCATAAGACTGAAACTGCTATATTAGGTGCTTTCGGCGAGTGAGCTTATTAAATTTGCGGCCCAAAGTAATGAAGTCTCATATTTTATTCTATTTTATATTTCACAAAATCATTCTCAAAAGATATGAAATCTATGTGACAAGGCTCTCAAAACAAGGCCATTAATGACAAATCACCTACTTTTTTCAAACGTATACCTTTTTCACTTTCTCTCTATTTTGTGAGAGGTTTAAGTCTTTCCGACTTTGTATTTTCTTTCTTCTTCTCTAATCTCTGAGTTTCCATGGCGTCTTCTGCACGTCGCCCTTCACATAACATAACTTCTTGTGACTTTCATAACGTTAGAGAGGATGGTCTTTGGAAGCCCATATCTTTTCATGTGAATGATTGGGTAACAATGCTTCCTTCATGCAAAGGTGTACACAGAGTGAAGAGAACTAAATGTGATAAAGTTAAAAACCATTGGAAAGGTCGTGTTCTTGCTTTGAAAGTGACCGACAATGGCTGGCTAGCTAAGGTTCAACATATGTACATGGCCAAGGATATGGTGTTAGACTTGGACGAACATCCCACACTGCATTCTTACTGTAAGTATAAAATAACTTCTATTTGATACAATGAATTTTTCATTCTCCCATTTTTTTTTCTCATTTTTTGATTCCATTCCAGATATATTTTCTTCAACAGTTGTGGAATGGCAGCCTGTAGAGAGTCTAAGTGGGACGTTCAAAGCAATGCATAAAGGGATTGCAAATGCTATGTATGCTGACAAGCCACCTTCTTTTTACAAAACAATGGATTTTTTTGTCTATTTTACAAAACACAAGGTTCTATCACGAGAAGGTGCATATGAGAACTACATCAGTTACCCGTTCCCACCATAATTTCACTTGACTGGGAAGCTCCTGATGCATGTACTACATCAAGCTTCAAATCCAAGATCAAAGAAGACATCCTTAAAGCTATGTCTCCGGGCAGGATATCAAGAAGGATTAAAGTTCAATGGTTCTTGCCTTTACATGTGTTTGTGGCATGTTTCAAAACAATGGATTTGTAGAGGACAAAGACGATGTGGCTTAATAGAAGACTTTCTATGCCTGAACTGGATAATGTACTTGGAGACGGATGGAGTACCAAAGAAACTTTCCATATTGGCGATAATATTAGTTGTAGAGTAAGCCCAAATTCTATTTCTATCTCATATCAATTATATCGCCAATCATTAGTTCTGGGTTCCGACTATAGGAGATGTGGAGAAGCAAATTAGGTAGTTGGGTTCCTCTCGACTCTAAGGAAAATTGTCTAGATTTTGAACTAAAGGTCACATTCCATCCACACACCGATCATAGAAGCCTTATTGTGCGCTCCTTGCCGCACTGTCGAAGCAAGGGCCTTGCCTAACACTGTGTGCGAGCCATAGACGGCTCCAAGCACACAACTAGCTTAACTAGTAAGCTCAAAAGAGGGCAATGGTGTGTCACTCACTGCTCTATGCTCCTGCCGTGGAGGATTCCTCGCCGCGAAGACGAAGGAGACGCCGCTACGTCGCGCTCAACCGCTTCACCGCCGTCGTGCCGTCGCAATGCTCGATCGCTCTCTCTCTCTCTCTCACACACACACACACACACACACACACACATACACACACACACACACACACACACACACACACAAGGAGGTGAAGAAGATGGAGATGGAGATGGAGCAAGGGCACTCTTCTATTGCACAAATGAGAGAATGAGTGAATTTTAGGTTTAGTTGGCTTTTCTATGAGCTCACCCCATTCACACTTGGGCGCCCATGCTTAGCCAACTAATCCCTTGAATGTCCCAGTTAGAGTGCCCCTCTCATCGGCGATCACTCTTACCCTTTTCCTATTGGACCGACAAGCCCGGTACCTGACTCTACCAAATAAATAATACAATGTCCACTGTAGGTTACAACATCCGTCTCGTAGGTGATAGGGTGTCCGTGAGCCGTGAGGGTTAACATGCCCCCCTTCCTGATGTAGATTCCGTCCTCGGAAGCTGTTGAGTTGAAGCTCGTTGGTCGAGGTGGAAGAGCATTTGAGATGAATGTCCTTAGCCTTCATTAGTCACTGCAAAATCAAACAACATTGCACAGTAATTGCATTTTCATAAGCGATTAAAAAGCATATGCAATTTTAGGCAGACAATTGATTGGTAACAGAATTTTAAACAATTTGTCAGCAATAAGCATTAAATTGCAATGTAATCAAATGCATAAACAAATGTAAAGGTAAAAAATTAAACAAGTCTGGGGTCGCTAATTTAACGGTCGAAAGGCACTAGAGATCGACTATTAATACCATGGGTAAGCTTCTTAATTTTCTCTGGTTAATTAAGTTGTTTAATCGCGAGAGCCAAGTATTTCATGTTCGAGGGCTGACTAGAGGCTATACCTAGAGGACCTTGTAGTTAAGCTAAGATAAAAGGAATTTCTCATGAAATCATCGCCTGACTGATTACCTTTTCTTTGACCCCCCAAAGTGTTTTCACAATGATTCAATTTGATGTGTGTGCTTATTTTGTATGCCTTGGGTTTTTTGCTTTTCAAGGAAAAGCGCCCACACTGGGAACCTCTAGGTCTCTAGTACCATAGGCAATACATGTGAGTGAAGTACCAAATCAAGCTGAGATTTCTCTTCCAGCTTAAGATTTTACATTGTGGCACTTTGATTTTTTGTTTGTTCATTTTCAGCATTTTAATTTTGTAACTTTGGGGGGTCATATAACACTGATACACCTCCCCAGGCTCATCACACTAGTAAACTCCCTTTATAATACTTAAGCGAAAGGTCAATAGGGTCAAGCCCACTAGAAATCCCTAGTACATTTCACACAATGCTGCCTAAATCGGATTAAGAACCTAAGTAACCATTGATTATTAGGAAGGCATTCCCCATGGTATTAAGAGAAAATCTCTAACACCTAACTTGGTCAAACTAGCTTAGTCGGACTGGTTGATTTTTAAACCTAGACAAGTGATTATGACAGAAAATTACATTGAATTAAATGTTTGTTACTAAGCAAATGTGCTGGATATTATCCTACCAATCACAATCAAAACAGACAATCATAGATGCAAAAAAGATAAGGGGCAATGCTAATGGACAAGAAACACCTGTTTGTGTCGATGGTCGCGCTTGATTTGAAGAGTGAGTCGAGATAAAGATTTCATGAAGGTCCAAATCCTATCAATAGCAACACGCTCCTGTACACACTAGGAAACAAAAGGAATACCTCCAAGAGGCACATTAGTGGGAAAAGGTACCAATACTTATTGAACACAACAAAAAACATAAGGAACCCTAACCTAATTATTTGCACTCCCCTAGAGAGTCAAGGGAATAGGATATTATAGAGGTTGGGGGGAAACCCTAAGGCTAAACTCCTATCCTCGTCGTCGAGATAAACAAATTCATCATCCATGAGACCATATGTGCCATCCGTGTAGTCCTGTAAATTTTCTTCTTCATCATAGGTGCCCATGTTTACTAAGAAGGTCACTAGACGCCTATAGTCATCTTGGTCAAAAGGGTAGGCTTGTGCAATGGGAGAAACGCTCTCTACTAAGTATGGATCAGACGTGGTCAAGAGACGTATCAGCCATTCTAACTCCTCAAAATTCGTCTCACATGCTAGCGTACATATCAAATCCCATTTACATGCAAGCACTGGAAAGACCATGTGAAATATTTGTGAAAAGTAACGAGGGTACCTCTCACCCAAGGCAGGAGTGGATGACTCTAGCGTACTAGCCATATCTGTACACGCAAATAGATGATGGTTAGAGTGCAAATATTACAAGGGTCGTGTTCTCGTGCATAATTTGTTTTTATGATTTGTGTTATGGCTCTTGCTCTTTTACTTTTTTATCTTGTTTTTGTGAGTATAAGGCTTTATATATACATTCCCTAAGATTGGAGATTAAGAGGTCAGGGAGAAAGGTTGAGAGGGAAGCAAGTGAATAATGGATGTCCACAAACACTCCCCCCTTCCTTGGGTAGATCATATCGTTTGAAATGATGTCGTCACCCTTTGAAACCAGTTGTTCCAAGTTGTTATAGGTGAAGATTTTTGCCAGTAGTTTTCTATTACTTTAGGTGCCTCGTCGAGTTGCAAGGGTAGTAAGGTAATCTCCCAGGATCGAACCTGAAGTGGTTCATTAGGTGATTCTTGAACAATGGAAGGTGTGGATTCCTTTGTAGCTTCATGGAGGTCCACTATTGTAGGTGGAGGCTGTGTAGAAGCTTTTACCTCTATAGATGTATTACATGAGGAGCTAGAAGCTTCATGGAACTCCCCCCTTCTTGAGCTAGGTGGAATAAATTGGTTTTGCCTTGGAGCCCAAACTAGCTCTGGACTAGGTGTGTAGCATTCTGTGATCTTTCCCTTCCCACGGTCTGCCATTGGCTTTAGCGTTACACTGTTTGACTCATATGGGTTTGTTGTCGATAGGGAAGGACACATTTTACGTTTAGGTACCCAAATTTGCTCATTTCCATCATAGTAGCCTTGGGCTTCTAATAGTTGTTTTGGAATCCATCGTGATTTGGTCTTGACTCTCCTAGGGCGCGCTCTTGGTTTTCCGGGGAAATTTTTTCTTGGATTGGATGGGAGGGTTAAGGTAGTTGGAAGTAAGGCCTTGGGGACCCATTGATATGTACTCTTAGGTCATGCAGGTTGAGTACTTGCAATATTACTGCTTGCTGCAACTACAAGTGTTGAAGTGCTAGGTTCATGGGTAGCCGGCAAAGATGAGTTAACCACCTTGGCTTGTGAATGTTGGCTATCCTTCAACTTTGCTAGAGTTTGCAACGTAGGTGACTTTGCTTGAATGATAGGGGTAAGAGTCGGTGGTCGCGTCGTGATACTACCAATATCCCAATCAATAGTGCATTTGGTTGCCAACATCCACGTGCATCCCAGGTTTACGTTGCCTTCCATAGCTCCCGCGGGCATGACTAGAAACCTCTTCACTATGCTTCCATTGTCATAGACAACAGGGGTCTGAAGGACTCCAAGAATAGCAGTTTTCTTTTTATTAATGCCCTTGACTTGCATCGTACTCGGGGATAGGGTCGGTTTCCCTAATTGACACCAAACTCCATAGGATAACAAATTGTGTTTAGCTCCCGTATCTAATAAGGCATTGTATATTACTTTCCCATAGGGGCTATTTAGCTCAATTGGGTATTGTAGGGGTGGCTCAGATTCTAATGAGTCGTCATCTGTGTCCTCGAAAAATGCTTGCGTGATTCCCAGATTAGCCTCTCGTTGGCGTCTAAGACGTTGTTGTCGTTCTCGAGCCTCAACTCTTGCTTGGATTTTTTAAAGCTCTGCCTGTTCCTTGGCAGCCTTCTTTTGATGGATGGCTTGCAACTCTTCCTGGCTTAGAGGATCATAATATCTTTTGAATTTACTCCCATTAAGGAATCCAATGGTTTCAACTCCATCTAGAGTCTCCACACGAATGGTACCTTGCGGGGTAATTTCACACACTCGATATGGTCCCTTATCAACATATTTCAATTTCTTCTTTTCATTACGTACCCCGTACATAAGAACTTTATCACCAACCTTGATGTCTTTATCCTTTAAATGGCTATCAAACCACTTCTTTCTCCTATCCTTCTCCACTAGAGCATTTCGAACAGCTAATTGCCTCTCTTCATCTAGCCTTTCCAGGATATATAATCGCTCCACTAAGGGGTTACCATCCCAATCTTCTTGAGAAGCTACTCGAAGACTAGGAATGACAAACTCCCATGGCATAACTGCTTCTTGGCCATACACCATCTTAAATGGTGTGCAATTAATAGCAACTTTATACGCAGTACGATAAGCCCATAAAGCTGATGTAAGCTTTAGGTCCCAATCAGTGCGATGAGCCTCAACTGTCTTTGTCAAAATGGAGATGAGAGTTTTGTTGGTACTCTCAGCTTGGCCATTTGCTTGGGAATAATAGGGTGTAGACTTGTGGTGAGATATCATGAAGTTTGATGTGAGTTCTTTTATTACTTCATTTATAAAATGAGTTCCATTGTCCCTCACAAGTTCAAAGGGGCATCCAAAACGTGTGATAATGTTCTCAAAGAGAAACTTAGCTGTTGTTTTTGCATCCGCCTTTCGTGTTGCTTTTGCTTCAGCCCATTTGGTTACATAGTCGGTAGCCACAATGATATATCGTGATTGCATGTTACGTGCAGCCGGACTAATCGGTCCTACAAAGTCTAAGCCCCACTTTTCAAATGGTTGGGTTACCTTGATGGGATGTAGAGGCATCCTATCACTTCCTTGTGGTTTCTTGAAGCGTTGGCATTCATCACATCCCTTTGCAAAAAGTGATGCATCCTTAAACAGAGTGGGCCACCAATAGCCTGACTGTAAGATCTTTCGGGCAGTCAACTTTCCTGAAAAGTGACCACCAACTACACCCATGTGTGCCTCTTGTAGAATATATAAATACTCATCCTCGCGGGCACAGTGTCTACGAACATCATCTTTTCCTCTCTTATAGAGAGTTCCCGCCAATAAGCAATAAGGTTCGCATTCCTTGATTAATTTTCGAGCTATATCTTTTCGCAGCTCTTTGGGTGGAAAACCATTAACTAAGAAGTTAACAATCTTTTCACTCCATTTAGGCATTGTCTCAACAATGAACAAAGGAGTATCAGGCAATTCATCATCAACCCCCGTAGGAGCTTCGCCATTAGGGATACGAGATAAATGATCCGCCATGACATGTTTCCTCCCAGGCCTCACAACAACGGTGAAGTCAAACTCAAGAAGAATTAACAACCATCGTGTAATTCGACCTGTGGAACACGGCTTGTTTACCAAATATAGCAATGCTTGATGATCAACATAAAACACAAACTTGGTAGCAAGAAGGTAATAGCGAAATTTCTTTACTGCATAAATCATAGCTAGACCTTCGCGCTCTGTAGTAGTGTAGTTCATCTCGGCATCATTTAATTGGCGACTTGCAAAGCCAATAGGGTAGTCCAATTTATGTTCTCCTGGTTGAGTTAGAACACACCCAATAGCAAAATTTGATGCATCAATATGCACATGAAAAGGTACATTCCAATCAGGTGTTCGCAGGATTGGAGCACTTGTTAGGGCCTTCTTTAATAACTTATAAGATTGATGATATTCTTCCGTCCAATGAAACTCGATCAGAAGCTTGTACAATGGACGCGCTATCTCGGAAAAGTTTAAAATAAACCTTCAATAATAACAACCATGGCCCATAAATCTTTGAACTCCTTTACAGTTAGTAGGTGGTGGCAAATCGACAATGGCTCTAATCTTACTCTCATCTGTGGATATCCCGTTCTTGGACACTATATGCCCTAGAATGACTCCATGCTTAACCCAAAATTGGCATTTGAAAGGGTTCAATGAGATGCAATAAAATCTGCACCTTTCAAATATTTTTCGTAGATATAACAAATGCTTCTCCCAAGAAGGATAAACACAAAGGTCGTCTAGGAAAGCTTCACAAAACTCCCTTAGAAATTCTTTAAACGCAGTGTTTATTAATCGTTGGAATGTAGCAGGGGCATTTGTTAAGCCAAAAGCCATAATACGAAATGCAAACACTCCAAACTCTGTGATAAAAGCAGTTTTAGCTTGGTCCTCTAATACAATTGTGATTTGATTGTACCCAGAGTACCCATCTAAAAAGCTATAAGCTTCCTTGCCCGCAACTATTTCAAGCACATGTTTTGAATATAGCAAGGGATAATGATCTCTCCTAGTAGTTGCATTAACTTTCTTGAGGTCCACGCACACTCTTAGTTTCCCATTCTTTTTTGGCACAATGACTATTGGAGAAACCCATTCTGAGTGCTCAATAGGGTATATGAATCCACATTGGATAAGTTTTTCAATCTCCTCTTGTACAATTTTGGCGTACTTAGGATTCATTGGATAGGGTCGTTGCTGGACGGGTTTAGCAATGTTGATCATGGGAATTTTATGTTGCACCACAGAAGGTGGAACGCCCTTCATGTCATGATATGTCCAAGCAAAGATATCCTTGTATTCCTTGAGGAGCTCCTTAAGTACAGCCTCTTCAGTTTCGGTAAGGTCTTGAGCAATAAAGACTGGTTTAGACTCCTCACCTGGTTCTGCTAATTCTATCTCTTTAACTACCGCTGGACCATCAAAGACTCCACTGCTTCCATTGGTAGGTATTCGTTGGGCTTTGGCATACACAACCTTTCGCTCCCCCGTGGTATAAGATTTAAAATGTTCAGGAGCCGTATGTAAGTTAGCAGGCTCTTGTCCTGACGGAGACCTTTCTTTTAGTTCTGCCTCCTTTTGTTGTTGTGCTAACTCTCGGTTTTGACGTCTTCTTATAGTTCAACTCAATTTCGGCTCTGTAACCTCCAATTGAGCAAGGTCAATGGGTCGCAGGCTGCACCACATGACACTCTGGAGATGCTCACCCCAATTTTCTACTAGCTTTCGATGAGCATCACATGTCTCTAGATAGCTAAGCCATTTTGCAGTAGATCTTTTCTTGTTTATCCTAGCTCTCACATTTGCTCGATATCGTCGTCTCTTATATGAACTTTTTTTCTTGTTAAGGTTTTGATTTTGGTAAATGTTTGAACTCGACTCGCCTGATAGGTCTTCACTTGTATCTTCTTCACTCTCATATAAATTACCATAGATGGTCGTACCAGGCCTTGAGTGTTCAGTTCTTATACTTGGTTCACTCGATCTTTCTTCAGGTTCTGAATCCATTTCTCCCTGAGATTCCGTTTCTGATGTGTATTGGCCTGAAGCCTTTGAGGAATCATCGGTTTCACTCTCAGGTAGGTGTGCCTCTTTCTTATCATCGGATGTTACATGCGCTACACCTAACATGTTTACTGGTGCAATGTGTGGTATCTCTTCCCCATATGGTGTTACCCAGGTTGTTCCTCTAGCTCCCCATGTATCTATAGTTTCCGCTAGGTGCACCCAATCGACATTTTCTGACTCAGGCATTCCGGGTAGGATATCCATATAAGGAGAGTTCTCCCCAATATCCGTGTCTTCGTTACACGTGTAACAATACTGTAATGGAGCTAAGTGAATTGTTGTGTCTGATCGATTATCAATGATCAATTTATTTCCTAGAAGATGCGTTCGACCACTTAAAAGATCAACTCGAATGACAGAGTCTTGGAACTGTAAGTAGACGTGGTTTTTGGACCAGTCATGCACCATTTTTTCTTCCCTCATGAATGGACGCCCTAAGATCATCTCAAATGACATAGGATGCTTGCAAAAATCCATACCAATGAAATTCTGCCTTACCTTGTGTCCCAAGACCTTGATTCTGAGATCCTTTAGCATTCCAATAGGCGTAACAATAGATCCATTAGCCATTTTTACCACTACGCTTATGGCTTCAAGGTGAGGTCGCCCCATAGACTCCCAACAACTCTTTGTCACCATGCTGACTCCCGCACCACCGTCAAGGACCCCCTTTACAGTTAATCCTTTAGTAGTGATTGGTAGAGTAGCATTAGATTCATCACCTTCAAAGTCTTGCCCCAACTTGTTAACGGGTACTTCAATTACAGATTCATGTCCCGCTAGGTCAGATGGTGGTGCTAAATGTTCCTCATCATTCATTACCGAGTCAGGTTTGTTCATATGTGCAAACTGTGGTAATCCGGCCTGTAATTCTCCATTGAGGAAGGCTCGAAGAGCTGAGACTAGCTCGGGGTCTTTATATAGTTTGGACATGATGGTGGTTCTAACTTCTGAAGACATGAAATCCATCAATTTGGCAACATTTAATGGCATCTTGTGGGACGTAGGACCCTGACAAGAGAATGGTGAAGATGGAATCTCCACTTCCTCAAGCGGGTCGAGCATTCCCTCACCAAACATTCTCTCTAGTAGGAAAGGTGTGTGTCCAGTTTCAGATGTCCTACCCTCACTCTCTTCCCGAATGATACTGGGTATAGCTAACGGCCTGTAGTTCTTGTGAGGTTGAACTTGTGTGGGAAACACTGTGTCCGACATCTGGATATGTTTGGGTTCAGGTTCTAATGTTCGTTGAGTTTCTTCCACCAAACCCCTCAATTGTTGGACTCGTTCAATTTCCAGTGTTGGGTTTGGATAGGTTCCAATCTTTCTCTTGCAATCCTCATTTTTTGTCTCTTGTGGCTTATCTTGGGGGTTCGCAATTGGGTTTTTTAACTTTGAATACTCTTTTGGTGTTCGTCGTAATTCCCTCTCGTGATGCTCCTCACTGGCTTTTTCCTTTGTAGTAACAGTTTTGGTCTCCGTGGTCTCTATCGAATCTGAGTCATCCTCAGGGTCATTCATATACACGGGATCCTCTCCTGTCCCTATGTTAGTCTTTGAACTAGGTTTTGAGCTAGAAGCATTAAGGGATTTCTTTCTTGGTGTTTTCTTCTTTCTCGCTCGGCCAATGGATGCAGCATCTCTCTCTTCGAGGATGTAATTTTACTTTTGGAGCATCGACCGTGTGAGTGCATTCACTGGTTCTATGTTTATAGTTGGTGGTGTCCCATCAACAATCTCTATTAAGTTCAATGGTGTGATTTTCGGTGCGTTTGGATTGTTAGGACACTGTGCGATCAAATGATCTATGCCACAACGATTACAAGTGAGTATTGGCATTGCCAATGCACTCCCTTGACTTGTTTGCATTAGTGCAGCATTCTTTTGCATTCTAATGGGTCACTCAGCTACTCGATGTGGTCCACCACATTCGTAGCACTGAAGAGGTGGTCTCTTGGCAAAACTATTAATGTTTTGGCCTCTTGCTGCGAGCGCAGTAGCTTGATATACCGGTTTGATTTGTCCCCAATGGTCTTCCATATAGTACATGGGACACTCCTCAAGCATGTCGACTCCATAGGTGATACTAGAGTCTATGTTCTCTTCGCAATCTACATATGTACTAGATGACTCACAACCTATTTGGTTCATAGG
Source organism: Adiantum capillus-veneris (assembly GCF_014529385.1). NCBI lineage: Eukaryota > Viridiplantae > Streptophyta > Polypodiopsida > Polypodiales > Pteridaceae > Adiantum > Adiantum capillus-veneris. The sequence goes on along the minus strand of NC_140941.1, from coordinate 91,902,314 downwards.
TGTAACTCTTGGATGGGGGGGTTGCGGTCCTAGCACTGGAGGTGGCAATGGTGTGGTTTGGACCACATTTTGGGTTCTAGGGACCATGTGCTGTAATGGCAACTGTTGCTCCATGGGTGGGGTAGGCATCAATGCAGGAACTCGAGGTGAGTCTGCCCAAGCTATAGGCGGTCTATTTTCCATGATGCGTTTAAGCATTAGGCAATCCTTCGCTTGATGGCCATACCTACCACACGCGTTACAAGTCCCGTTAAACTTTACTCTGAAAGTAGGGCATTCACTCGTAGTATGTGGGCCCAAACAAATTGAGCACCATTGTTGCTCCCTTCTTGGATACATATGACTGTTTTGTGGAGCACGATTACCCCTAAGGCTTTCTTGGATGGCCTTGGTGAGATCTGCCAAAGTCATCTCAGATATCGTTTGCTCTTTCACGATTGGCTTTATCTTCATTTGCTCATGCCCTGACACTTGCGAGCTACTAGACTTCGGCTCGGCGGACACTCTTTCTCCTGCAATCATTAAATTATCCTCCAATTGGATTGCATTCATGGTGACTGCTTCCCAAGTAGTGATACCTCTAACGACTAGGCCATTATAGATACTTTCATGTCGCATATTTCGTATGGTGGTGTACCAGACGGTAGTCCAAAGTTTACAGGCGTGGCCCTAGGCATAGGGGGTGCCTGATATGGCATGTTATTATTAAATGGCATGGCTCCGCTTGTATAAGAGCTTGGATAATGCCATTGTGGATTGTAAGCTCTTGGAATAATCGGAGGTGTAGGAGCTACATGAGGCTGAGGTACGATAGGTGCACACGATTGATACATACATGTAGGTATAGTTGGGGGCACTGTGCTACTAGGAATCGGCGTAGTGTTAACAAATGAACTCCATGGTGTACTTCTTGTCATTCTCACCACTGGGATATGCATGGTAGCCATAGTGTCATTAAGAGAAAGATGAGCTAGGTCTAGGAAGGTAAAGCTGCCACTTGTGGGCTCAGATTGTACTGAGGCTCCTGGCGAAACAACATATGGAGGATCAATGGGGCTCATTGAGGGAGTCTCCATTTGTGATAGGGTTTGTTGGTTGGCATTTCCCGATCCAAGAATCTCATTAGGCCTGTTGAAGGCATGTTGATCTCTGTGTTCTGTCTTTCTAACTCGACAATCCTATGGAGGACATCACAGACTTTCTGTTGTTGCTCATCTATGCTAGTAGCACCCGATGTGGATTGTAGAACATCTAACCAACCCACATGATAGGTGTGTCCTGTGTACCGATCAGTTAAAGCTTCTGCTTGTAGGTAATACTCCCAATTTTCATTGAGGAATATCCCATCTAGGCCTGGCGTGCTGGAGGTTTCCCTCGAAGTGGAAGCATTACTGCTCCCCATCGCTTGCCCCTCCGTGACTGATACCTTGGGAGCACTCGGTTGCTTGGCTGGCATGATTGTTGTCATAGGAGCCTTTTCTTTCAGGGCTCGACTTTGTTCTAGCCTTCGTAGGTTCTCAATTTCCCTCTCCCTTGTTGCTTGCATATAGCGTTCGATCTCTTGTACTTTGGCAAGACTCCTACCATTGAGTAGTAAAACCTCAGAGGGAGATAGTCGTAAGGGATCAGGAGGTGCAGTGGATGGAACATTCACATGCACACTCTCAAGAAGCATAGGGTCTATTTTAGGCATGAATGACGAATTTACTTCCCCACTCCCTTCATTTATTTCATTAACCGTATGTTCGGAGCGAGTAGCTCTACTAAGGGTCTCTTTTAAGCGGCTAAACACGCTGGACTCGGGCCGTGGGCCCATGGCATGCATGTCTTGACTTGAACTATCAGGATTTGGTGTAGAATACCCCTCCATGACTTCGTAGTCAGAGGAAGAATCACTAGACGCGATATGAGGATCTTGGGTCGCGCTACGTTGAGTCCCGGCCGAAGGTCCAAAACCTAGGGTGGAGGAATAATGGGTGCCCGCGTAAATGGAGGCACTACCAATATGCTCATGCTCTAACACTCGTCCAGAGCGTAGGTTCATATGACTTGGATCCCCTAGAAGTGTCAGTGAGTGCCTGTGAAGGCTGCTCACCTAGTATTTTTGGGTGTTTTGCAACCCAAGTCTTTTCTTAATTTTTTTTTATTTTTTGATTTTTTGGTCCTTTTTTTCTGACCCAGCTATAGAATAGAACATATGATAGCTCAAAACGAGCGTCTCGGTCAGAGGGACGTGCCGTGCTTTACAGCCCTTCGTTTGGTCACTTTATGCCCTCGGAATCCCTAAAACCGTCAATTTCTAGTAGGGAACTAGGCCCAAATTAGAAAGTCTAAGGGTGCAAGTGGGAAGAGAAGGAAGGAGAGTGGAGGACTTGCCCCACATGCTCTCATTCCCTCTTGAGGGGGTAGGGTATATATATAAGAGTGAGCCTAGTGTATATCATAAGACTGAGGACTGAGGCCTAGGCTTGGGCTTGGGGAAATGATCCTGATCAAAATTTTAGTGTAGCCCCCCAGTCACTCACACTAATTGTGCAAAGACTGTGTGCAAACAGAAAACACAACATTATGCAGAAATCACAGAACTGTTGGGGTATAAAGCCCAATGTGGTCGCCCAGGTAAGTGGGCGAGCCGCCAGGTATGTACACATATTCTTTTGTAAAAACCTAATAAGAACTCACTATGCTCTACACATTACAGTAGAGCGAGTTCACCATATCGTCGTGCTCTTCTTCTTGCACTCTCTCTCGCGTCGCACTTCCGCTCGTACTCCTTCAACTGGTATCAGAGCTCAGATCGAGGCTCGGGGCAGCACTGCAGGAGGCTAGAGTCACCAGCTCAGATTGGAGTGAAATTAGATAGGCAAAGACACGGCCCCAAATCTTGTGGGGAAGCCCGTAGGTCTTGGTGTGCTCAGAATTTCATTCTGAGGTCATCTCGGTCACCGTTCGGCTTTGACAATGTTCTGCGCATGCCATTTTCGACTACGTGGTCTCAGCGGGTGCAGATCCGACTCTGCAAATTTGGGGTTCTCGGCCTACGATTGCAGGTGCTGAGGATATCGACACTCCTAGAGTGTTGATTTGTGGTTGTCTACACATCGAAGGACGACTCACAGTTCTTGGAGGCGTGTCACATACGACACGGGCGCATCTACACACAGGCTGTAGGCGACATCCACTAGTTCATCAGGTAGCTTGTGTTTGCTGCTTGACATTCCAGATTTCATCCTGACATTGCAGGTACTTCCACATGGGATGTATTGTCAGAAATGATGTATGTCTGTTGAGGGTTTGCTGGCTGTGAGTCACGCAGCAAACAACCGCCGCAGCGGTTACAGCATACAGTGGGAAATTTGTGGATGTATGACTTTGTGGGAAGTCTATGTACTGTCAGATTTACTGCAGCCATTGTTGAGGGTCGAGTGAGGTTTTATTGAGCTGGGGGATTCTCGAATGTTGAGATCCTTTCGGTGATACAGGTCTTGGAGCGATCCCTCGAGCACCCTTAGATAGGCAGCTAGGATGTATTGACTGTGAGTTAGACAGTTGGGATTGCATCTTTGCTTTACTGCCGTTGAGGCATTGTCGCAGTCTATGCTTACAGGACAGTGACAGGACAGTCAGAGACAGTACATGTGCAGGACAGGTTTACCCACAGCTTACAGTGTCAGAGAGATAGTGGTTTTTTGAGCTGTTTTTTGGTCTGTTTTTAGTACACCAGAGCCATTTTACAAAGGAGACTCTGCCAAAATTTCAGCAGAATCTGAAGCTTTCTTGGTTCATTTGAGAGGTTGATATTGGTTCAGAGGTCAGTTTACAGGGGAAACTCTGCCGAATTTTTCCCAGGAAACTAAACTACTGTGAAGCGTAGCTATGGCTGGATCACAGGACACTGCTCTTTACAATATCAAGAAGCTGGATGGAACCAATTTCCCATTTTGGAAGAAGCAGATTTGGCATGTGTTGGTACAAAAGAAGCAGATAAAACCTATAAAGATCAAGGGGATAAAACCAGAAGATATGGACGAAGATGAATGGAGCGAAATGGATGAATTGGCACTTTCTACCATTATGCTGACTTTGGCAGAAAGCGTTTACTTCAATGTAGCAGACGAGATGTCGGCTTATCAAGCATGGTTAAAGCTGAGTGATCTTTATGAGAAGCAGAGTGCAGCTTCACAGGTATACTGGCTTAAGAAGCTTGTTGACTTGAAGATGAAAGAAGGGACACCTATGTCCAATCATCTGAATGAATTCAACACAATCTATAGTCAGTTGTCAGCTCAAGGTGTCAAGTTTGATGAACCTGTTAGAGCTATGTTCCTGTTGATCACATTGCCGAAAATTTCGGACACTTTTCGCACAGCTTTGAGTAATTCTGCACCTCCAGATGGTTTGAACATAGCAGGTGTAGAAGGAAGTCTGCTTACTGAAGAAACCAAAAGAAAGACAATGGACAAAGGCAAAGGAACAACCTTAGTTGTCAGGGGAAGGACCAAAGAAAAGTACAAAGGTGGAAAGAGGAATCAGTCTCGTAGCAAGTCCCGCAGTGCTAAAGGCAAGAGTGACATAGAATGCTACCATTGTGGCAAGAAGGGTCACATGAAAAGAGACTGCAAAGAATGGAAAGCAGAAAAAGGCAAAGAGAAAGCTGAAGACCATGGTGAGAAGAACAAGTCCTCAGTGAATATTCAAGAAATAAATTTGACAAACATTGTTGCAGAGGATGACAGTCTAGTGTCAGGAGACATCTACTTCTTGAAGAATACAATGGACTCAGCTCTTCTTACAGCATCTGATGGAAATGCACTGAGTGACTGGATTATAGACTCAGGGGCATCACTTCATGTGTCTCCAAACAAGGAGTGGTTTACCTCTTATGTGACCACTAAAGATCATGTTTGGCTAGGCAATGGGCAGACATGTGAGATCTTAGGTGTTGGAGATGTTCAATTGAAGTTTCAGAATGGCTCTTCTTTCACGCTGAAGAATGTGAGACATGTTCCCGCAATTACAAAGAGCTTGATCAGCACAGGTTTACTTGATGATGCTGGCTACGTCACCATTTTTGGACAGAAGATGTGGAAGATATCCAAGGGCTCTATGACAGTAGCACATGGAGTAAAGTCTGGAGGACTTTACATGATTTATGTATCAAATGTCTCTAAAAATGTAATCAATGTAACCGAGCAGCCGAACGTTTCTTTGTGGCATAGCCGGTTAGGACATATGTCCAAGAAGGGAATGGAAATCTTGTCTCATTCTGGTTATTTTCCTGGCTTTTCATTTAATGATTTTGAATTCTGTGAACATTGTTTGTATGATAAGCAAACACAACAGCCACATAAGCATAGAAGCAGTAGAAGAGATACACAGTTGGCACTTGTTCATAGTGATTTGTGTGGACCTATGCCTAACCTATCTCTAGGGGGAGCTTCTTACTTTATGACATTTATAGATGATTATTCGAGAAAAGTATGGGTTTACTTTCTCAAGCACAAGGATGAAGCGTTTAGTGTTTTCAAAACGTTTGTGACACTTGTGGAGAATCAGAGTGGCAAGAAGCTTAAATGCTTACGCACTGACAATGGTGGAGAGTATGTTTCAAAGGCCTTTCAGGACTTTTGTGAGTCAAAAGGTATAAAACGTGAACTTACTGCTCCTTACAATCCTCCTCAAAATGGTGTTGCTGAGAGGATGAATAGGACCATACAAGAGAAGGTCAGAAGTATGTTGTCTAATGCACAGCTGCGAAATGGGTTTTGGGCTGAAGCTCTATCAACAGCTGTTCATCTTGTAAATAGATCTCCTAGAAAGGTTTTGCAGAAGGATTCAGTGCCAGAGATGGTATGGTCAGGCAAAATTCCCTCATACAAGCATCTCAGAGTCTTTGGATGTGAGGCATATACTCACGTTCCAAAGGAATTTAGGAACAAACTTGAGCCAAAGAGTAGAAAGTGCATCTTTCTATGCTATGGTAGTTCTGGTGAGATGGGGTACAGACTTTGGGATCCCGAATCCAGAAAGGTTGTCCGCAGCAATGATGTTCACTTTAATGAATCCAAATATCATTCTAAACCAGAGAGGGTTGAGGAGATTAGAAGAGTTGTCTTCCAAGAAGATGGACCTGCACGTGCAAGACAAAATGTGAGGGCTCAAGAGGAGCAAGGACATGATAGAGTGGAACCACAGGTTGTGGCTGAGCCTTAGCCACCTATTGTGCGTAGATCTGGACGTGTCACACGACCTCCTGATAGATTTGTTCCATCTATGAACTATGTCATGTTGACTGATTGCAATGAGCCTTCATGTTACTCCGGGAAGGACTCCGGGAATTGGCAATTGGCCATGCACTCAGAGATGACAGTTGTGTATAAAAACAAGACATGGAAGCTAGTTAAATTACCATAGGGCAAAAAGGCTCTACCTTGTAAATGGGTTTACAGGTATAAGATCACCGCTCATGATAGTCAGCCAAAGTACAAAGCAAGGCTTGTTGCCAAGGGCTTTAAGCAAGAACAAGGCATTGACTTTGATGAAGTCTTCTCTCCGGTGGTCAAGATGACTACATTGAGATGCTTTCTTGCATTGGTTGCCATATTAGATTTGGTGTTGCACCAAATGGATGTCAAGACAGCGTTCTTGCATGGTGATTTAGATGTGGAAATTTACATGCAGCAGCCAGAAGGGTTTGTTGAGAAAGGCAAGGAAGATTGGGTATGCCAGTTGTTAAAGAGTCTTTATGGCTTAAAACAATCACAGAGAGCATGGTACCATAAATTCCACAAGTTTATGCTTTCTCAAGGCTACAAATGTAGTGAGTTCAATCACTGTCTATATACAAAGAAGGCTAAGGATGGTAGTTGGATGATCCTTATTTTGTATGCGGATGACATGTTGATTGCTGGCAAGCACTTGGAAGAAATTTCAGCTTTGAAGTCAAGGATGGCAAAATCGTTTGACATGAACGACATGGGTGAGGCAAGTCATATACTTGGTATGCGCATTGAGAGAGACAGATCAAAGAAGTTGATTTGGTTATCTCAAACAGAGTATATTGACAAGGTTTTGCGACGTTTCAATATGGAGAAGGGAAAGGCAGTGAGTGTTCCATTGCCACCATATGTGAAACTTAGCAAACAAGATTGTCCTGTGTCTGAGGAAGAACAAGCTGAAATGGATAAGATTCCATATGCGTCTGCAGTGGGTAGTTTGATGTATGCAATGATTGCTACTCGCCTTGACATTGCATTTGCAGTGGGAGTAGTAAGTCGATACATGTCAAACCCAGGCAAGAAACATTGGGAGGCAGTGAAAGGAATATTGAGATACCTGAAAGCTACAAAGAGTATGCGTATATGCTATGGGAGCCAGGAGCTAAGTGTAAAGGGTTTTACAGACTCAAATTATGCAGGTGACTTAGACAACCGAAGGTCTACGTCAGGGTATGTCTTTAAATTGGCTGGTGGAGCAGTATCATGGCGTTCTAGATTACAAGATTGTGTTACTCAGTCTACTACAGAGGCTGAATATGTTGCAACATCAGAGGCATACAAAGAATCAATTTGGCTTAATCGACTAGTAACAGATTTGGGAATCAAAGAAGAGATGCTTGTGTTATATTGTGATAGTCAAAGTGCTATACAATTGGCTCGCAATCCAGTTTATCACTCAAAGACAAAGCATGTGGATGTGAAGTATCATTTCATCAGGGAAATGCTCGAGGATAAGCAACTTCAGCTTGTCAAAGTTCACACCACAGAAAATCCTGTTGATCTACTTACAAAAAGACTTCCCTCAGAGAGATTTGTGCATTTTCGCAAGCAGTTAGGTGTAGGGTAGTACATCACTTCTCTACATCTCTTGTATATTAGCTTGTATAGTAGCTTCTCTCACACTTAAAGTACCACATTGGACTTTAAGTGGGAGGTTGTTGGGGTATAAAGCCCAATGTGGTCACCCAGGTAAGTGGGCGGGCCGCCAGGTATGTAGCTCTTCTTCTCGCACTCTCTCTCGCGTCGCACTTCCTCTCGTACTCCTTGAAGAACTTGCAGACAATACCGAAATTAACAACTTGCAAAAAAATAACTCATTCCTCTTCCTCTTCCATTTCTTTCCTACTACAAACAACTCATAGGAGAAGCACAAAGTGCCTCTTGGGCTTAGTGCAGGGCGATTCCCCGGCAACGGCGCCAAAAATATGCGCTCCTTGCCGCACTGTCGAAGCAAGGGCCTTGCCTAACATTGTGTGCGAGCCATAGACGGCTCCAAGCACGCAACTAGCTTAACTAGTAAGCTCAAAAGAGGGCAATGGTGTGTCACTCACCGCTCTATGCTCCTGCCGTGGAGGATTCCTCGCCGCGAAGAAGAAGGAGACGCCGCTACGTCGCGCTCAACCACTTCACCGCCGTTGTGCCGCCGCAATGCTCGATCGCGCCTCTCTCTCTCTCTCTCTCACACACACACACACACACACACACACACACACACACACACACACACACACACACACACACACACACACACGCACACACGCACACACACACACACACACATACACACACACACACACACAAGGAGGTGAAGAAGAAGAAGATGGAGATGGAGATGGAGCAAGAGCACTTTTCTATTGCACAAATGAGAGAATGAGTGAATTTTAGGTTTAGTTGGCTTTTATATGAGCTCACCCCATTCACACTTGGGCGCCCATGCTTAGTCAACTAATCCCTTGAATGTCCCAGTTAGAGTGCGCCTCTCATCGGCGATCACTCTTACCCTATTCCCATTGGACTGACAAGCCCGGTACCTGACTCTACCAAATAAATAATACAATGTCCACCGTAGGTTACAACGTCCGTCTCGTAGGTGATAGGGTGTCCGTGAGACGTGAGGGTTAACACTTATAGTAACAACAAATTGGAGACTACAGGATGTTAGAGAATCTCTTGAGTTTCTTGATGAAACATCTCCTGAGTATAGATTCAAAGTGGATGGAATTGTGGTGAGCACAAGGATGGAGAATTCAACCTCTTGCATCACATGCCTCCCCCCGAAGTTGTATTTGAGCCACTTGCAAGGACTTGAAAAAACAAGTTCAATATTGTAATCATTGCATTTTGCAAATATATTTGTCTTTTCTACCTTATTGTGATCATTATTTACATTGTTTTAAACTTACGTGACACCATGATACACATTTAGTTGGTATTAAGTATATGAAGTACAAAATTATGAATCACCAAAGGTTGTGTTGGGGTGTAGGCCAGGTGGCCGTGGGAAACCACTCTTGTACAGTTGATTCTCACCTAATCAATATAGGGAGAAAAAGAGGTAGAGTTGACTCTTCTCTTTCTTCTCCACTAACCCACACAGTGGCTGCCTGTGCATCTCCCCCCTTCCCCATTTCTCTTCTTCCCCTCTCTAGCATACACACTCCGTACACGCATACGCGCACTCATCAATTGGTATCAGAGCTGCGGCGACAAACCGCACGCGCGACTGCTCTTCGACGATTGACTCGGAAGCGATAGAGCTCGCCAGCTATGGCGGAGTTCGGAGCTTGTGCTTGAGCTTGGCGGTGACAGCGGATCCGGCATGGATAAGAGAGATCGAGCAAGGTCGACGGTTCCCGTCTTCATGACGTGTGCAACGACTCCATCGGAGAGGGAGTCTTGGGATTTTTGAAGCTCTGCAGGAAATTTGGTAGACCTATGTTTGCAAAGCTTGGCTTGGAAGAGAGCCTTGCAGGCTTGAGCATCAAGTGCTTCAAGGAATTGAGAGAACCGAGAGCAGGTTCTCAGGTTCTCAGAAGGGGTAGTCCAAGCACAAGCTGCAGGTCAAATCAAGACCAAGGTCGACACAGAGAGTGGATCTTGGTGTGAGAGCATTGCAAAGCTTACGAGTGTGTGTACACACACACTCAGCGTCGAGGGCAGCAATGTGACAAGCAAGGAGCAATTGGGGGAAGTCGAATCGAGGCTCCATAGGAGCTTGGAGGGAATTAGCAAACAGTGATAGGGGGAGAATTTAGTAGATCCAAACACTAGAGCATCATCGGACAAGACTACAGTGAGTTGGAAGCTCATAGGAGAGAGAGTGTGTGAAAGCCGAAGCAGCCAGGTATCGACACCGAGTAGGAGCCCGACGTGCTCGTGAGCCTGCAATACAATTGAAGGCATTGATTATTTGGCGGGTAGCAAATCGACAGTCAGGCACTCAAAGAGCGAGTAGAAGGGGGCAAGCAAAGCTGCACCGCTGCAATCGAAAGAACAAGGAGCTTGGTTGTGTGTTTTAGCGCGCGCGCGCACACACACACACACACACACACACACACACACACACACACTCAAGTCTCAGTGCCAAAGTAGGCAACCGATTGGATTTGGCAGAGCTGGGAGATGGACACTATGAGCATTTGAGCATTTCGGGGGCATAAGGAGATAGAGCAGGGCAGCACTGAGAGGCCAAAGCATTGACAAGCTTGACATTGAGCCAATTAGGTAGCGGGCAATCTCAGCACTGGGCAGAACCAGGCAGCAGTAGGTGAAATCGAGCCAAGCATGTCCGTGAGCAGACTCGGGATACACACACACACCCATAACCCCCTGTAGCTCGTCAGATTTGACTGAGGAAGCCATTTCGTCGGTTTTGGCAAAGTTCGACAGTGAGACAGTGAATTTGAAATTAATTTTTATTCACAACTCACACACATTGCTTGTATGCAAGGGGCTATTCCCGCCCAAGGCCCTCGACACCCCGATCATTTCCCGACTACAGCCTTGACCAGGCTTGGACCTAGGATTCAGCAGAGCTACGAGGCTCGGAAGAATCAAAAGAGAGAGAGAGAGAGAGAGAGAGAGAGAGAGAGAGAGAGAGAGAGAGAGAGAGAGAGAGAGAGAGAGAGAGAGTGAGAGAGAGATCTTGACACCGTGCTTGTGAGCACAAGCAACCGAGTCCGACAAGTTGAGAGCAATCTTCACAGACCGAGCAAGATCTGCGATTGATACCAATCCGACTCGATATTGACCGCTCGAGCATTGGCGTTTTATGGCTACTCGGCTAGCCACTTCCGCCCGGCAGCGGAAGGCGACATGGACATCGACACCGCTCATGCGCACCGGCTCGACACTGCTCATTACGGTGGATCTCTGACATCCGACCCAGACACCGGGCGTTTTCCCAGGACGAGCGCGTTCCTGCAATCGACGACCGTGCTTGCGACATGCGCGGGTGAGGTACCTCTATCATAGAGGAGTGACACCCGGCATCGGCACCGAGCGCACCAATCGCGCAATACAACACAATTTACGGATACGACACCTTTGGCGGCTATTCAACTAGCATATTTCTGCCCGGCGGTAGAAATCGGCACATAGCGACACTGACACGCAGGTTACAGGTTACAGGTTACAGGGGGTTTTTTCAGCCCATTCACTCACAGATTCTCCAGGTTACCAGACACAGCGCTTTCACAGGCGATTTGGCAGTCATTTCGACAGCAGATTCTCTGCAGACACATGCGTTGACAGATGCATTTTGTTGTGAGCACACATAGTGCTACTGAGCTCTTTTGAGAGCAGATATCCCCGCAGGGATCACTTTCACTGCATGCAGCAGTTCTTGGTGCCTGTTTGAGTGTGGTTTTACTCATGTACGTTGAGTTGCGAACACTGCCCAATGTACTACATGTGGAGCCATTTTTGGCTATTTTGGCAGTTTTTCCCGGCCGTTTCTGAGAATCGGACTGGAAGAGCCCTTTCTGAGACTGTGGCTAGTCCATTTGTGTCTGCATTAGCCTTTTGGAGGGTCGATAGCATGAGGTTTTCTTTGAGCTGGGGTGTGCTCGAATGTTGAGACACTTTCGGTGATACAGGTAGCTGGAGTTCCCCTTTACGGTACCCTCGCCATAGGATATGTATCTGGACGGTAATTTATGCTTTTGACGCCAAGTTGGCACTCACAGAGCAGTTGTTTTGTGCAACAGATGCCCAGTTAGTGTAGTTAGCACATTTATATGCATTTTGAGTTGAGTTTTGACTCCTCATACAAAGGAGACTCTGTCGGATTTACTCCCCGCGAGTCGTGACTTCCATTGTTGGCACTTTTGAGTCTATTTCGGTTGAGATTTTACTCCCGCTACAAAGGTTACTCTGTCCAAATTTCTATAGCTTCTCGCCATAGTTTGGCACCTCTCAAACCCTCTTATCAGCGATGGCTTCTTCTTCAGAAAAGGAGGAGTATTTCATTCGGAAGTTTGATGGCAGCAACTTCACCATGTGGAAAGAGCGCATGAAAGATGTTTTGATAAACAAAGGCCTCTCAGAACCGTTGAAAGAGCGCGCAGAGGATGATGATTATACACAAGCTCAATGGGAGCTTTTGGATGCAAAAGCCATGGCTACGATACGTCTACATATAGCCAAGTCAATCTTCTTCACTATCATCGGGAAGAAAACAACCAAGGAACTTTGGGATAGCTTATGTTCAGCATGGGAGAGCAAAAGTGCATCCAACAAAGTTTTTCTCATGAAAAAGCTTATGAAGCTCAACATGAAAGAAGGTAGCACAGTTTCGAGTCATTTAAATGAGTTCAACTCCTTGTTCAGTCAGCTGACATCTCAGGGCTTTAAGGAGTTTGACGATGAACTCAAATCTATGTTCTTGTTATGCTCTCTACCCAGTTCATGGGATATCTTTTGCACAGCCATTAGCAATTCAGCTCCGAATGGCAAGTTAGAGTTCAATGCTGTCATAGATGCGTTGCTCACTGAAGAGATTCGTCGTAAATCTCTCGATAATGCTAGTCATGGAGATGCATATATGGATGGCAGTTCAACAAAGGCAAGAGGCCGTGACAAGAACAAATACAAAAGCAAAAGTAGAGAGAGAAATCCTCGTAGTCCTAGCAGACACAGGAACCAAAGTAGAGACCGCAATGCCAGAAATGTCGAGTGTTACTATTGCCACAAGAAGGGTCATTACAAAAAGGATTGTCGCAGTTTCCTAAGAGATCAGAAAAACATGCAAAAGGATAATTCTGGCAAAGGAAAAAGTACAGTAAAGATTGAGGAGCTCAATATTGTTGAGTCTCCCATACCTATCACTGCAGTAGAGGATGCTCCTTCTCCAGTGATGCTCATTATGCCCATAGAGATTCATCCCGAGGTGACAGCAGATGCCTCAGATGTTCTCATTTTCACTTCAGATCTCACTCCAGATGTTTTGGTTACACAGGATGAGGGTTATGCACAGAATTGGATCCTTGATTCTGGTGCAAGTTTTCATGTCACACCGCATAGAGAGTGGTTTTCCTCTTATGCATCCATGCATGAAATAGTCAAGCTTGGTGATTCCTATGAGCTTGACATTATTGGCATTGGTGATGTGAAACTTCAGATGCATAATGGCATTACCTTTGTGCTGCAGAATGTCAGACAAGTGCCCAAGCTTACGAAAAGCTTGCTTTCTATAGGGCAATTGGATGATCTTGGCTACACTACAGTTTTTGGTAATCGTTCTTGGATGATCCGCAAGAACAACCTTATCATGATGAAAGGCAATAAAAATGGATCCCTGTACTCTTTGTTTGTTTCGAGTGTCGACGAACACTCTATCTATGTTGCCGAGCTGTCGTCTCCTGATTTGTGGCATAGCCGGCTAGGGCATATTAGCCAAAAGGGAATGAAAACACTTCAGTGTTTTGGCTACTTACCTGTGTTAGATTACACGGACTTTCCATTGTGTGAGCATTATCTGTATGGCAAACAGACTAGATTGACATCTTCGCCATTGAATAAGAAACTAGGCGAACCTCTAGACTTGGTGCACAGTGATTTGTGTGGTCCAATGCCACATAAACCTCTAGGGGGGGCGAACTACTTTCTCAAATTCATAGATTATTCTACCAGAAAGGTGTGGGTGTATCTCCTTAAGCGTAAGGAAGAAGTCTTTTTGACATTCCAAAAATTCCTCGCCATGGTTGAGAACCAATCAGGAACAAAGCTCAAAGCTTTTCGCACGGACAATGGTGGAGAATACGTCTCCACAGAGTTCAAGGATTTTTACAATAGAAGAGGCATTCGGCGGAAGTTTACTACTCCATACACACCTGCACAAAATGGGATAGCTGAAAGAATGAATCGTACGATTCAAGAGCGAGTTGTCTCTATGATGTCTATGGCGAATCTTACTCCTGAATTTTGGGGGGAAGCTGTTCTGACAGCAATGCACATCATCAACAGGTCTCCTAGTTCTCCTTTGAATTTCAAAATTCCAGAGGAATTATGGACTGGCAAAAGGCCAAGCTATGAGCATCTATGTGTATTTGGATGCGAGGCATATGCACATGTGCCCAAAGAACTTCGTTGGAAGTTAGATCCCAGATCACACAAATGCATCTTTATTGGCTATGGTGCTCCCAGAATCAAACAAAGTCATTCGTAGCTCACATGTGATTTTCAATGAATCAAAAATGCACAAGAAGCCCATCAAAGATGTTGAGTACAGACGTGTTCGTTTTGAGGATGTAGCCTCCGAACCAACTCAGTTCAGTAGTGTTGCACCCACTCCTCAAGTGCAAGATACTACTATTGCTCCGGAGAGAGCGGAGTCCAGCAGTCAGGCACTGAGACGCTCTGAGAGAGTATCACGTGCGCCTGAGCGGTTTGAGCCGGGTATACACCACATTTTGGTCACTGATAGTGGAGAGCCAACCTGCTACAAAGAAGCTATACAAATGGAGGATAGCATTAAGTGGGAGCAGGCTATGCAATCAGAATACAATTCGATTGTGGCTAATGAGACATGGGATTTGGTTGAATTACCAAAAGGCAAAAATGCTTTACCTTGCAAGTGGGTATACAAGAAGAAGTATACAGCGGAAGATCCCGAGCCTAGATACAAGGCTCGTCTAGTTGCCAAGGGTTTCAAGCAACAAAAAGGTGTGGATTTTGATGAGATTTTCTCTCCAGTAGTCAAGATGACTACACTTCGCACCGTGCTTGGCTTGGTTGCTATCCAGGACATGGAACTTGTCCAAATGGATGTGAACACCGCATTTCTTCACGGGGATCTAGATGAAGATGTCTACATGAAACAACTAGAGGGATTCGTATGTGAAACAACTAGAGGGATTCGTATGTGAAACCCAAAAACCAACGAGAACAGAATTTGTTTGTAGACTGAAAAAGGCACTCTATGGCCTCAAGCAAGGTTCAAGGCAATGGTATCAAAAATTCGACAAATTCATGCAGTCTCAGGGTTACATTAGAAGTCAAGAGGATCACTGCTTATACACAAAAAGGTTGAACGATGGTTCTTTAATCATCTTGATCTTGTATGTAGATGATATGCTTATCGCAGGCAAATCAATTGATGAAATCAATCAGTTGAAAAAGATGCTAAGCACTCAGTTTTCCATGAAGGATTTGGGAGATGCCAATCACTTTCTTGGTATGCACATCAAGAGAGATAGGCAACGTGGAATTCTTGAATTATCTCAAGAAAAGTACATTCACAAAGTCTTGCAACGTTTTAGTATGCAGGGGGGGAAGTCATTGAGTACCCCAATGCAAGCATACTCCAAACTTAGCAAGGAAGACTCTCCCAAGACAGTGGCTGAGAAAGAGGAAATGATGAAAGTACCATATTCTTCAGCAGTTGGCAGTTTGATGTACGCTATGGTAGCCACAAGACCAGACATTGCACATGCAGTGGGAGTGGTTAGTAGGTACATGGAAAACCCTGGCAAGAAACATTGGGAAGCAGTGAAGAAAATCCTGAGATATTTGAAAGGTATAGCTAGCAAGTGTTTATGCTTCGGAAACAGTGATGCATCTATTGTAGGTTACACGGATGCGGATTATGCGGGTTGCGTGGATCGTAGAGGATCCACATCTGGCTATGAGTTCATGTTTGCTGGAGCAGCTATCTCTTGGAGATCGTGTCTCCAAGATTGCACGTCTTCAGCTACCATTGAGGCAGAATATGTTGTTGCGTCTGACGCCAGCAAGGAAGCCATATGGTTGGCTCGTCTAGTGGGAGATTTGGGCATTCACGAGGTTCCAGTACTACATTGTGATAGTCAGAGTGCCATTGCTTTGGCAAAGAATCCAGTGTTTCACTCAAAGTCGAAACACATAGAGGTCAGATACCATGTCATACGAGATGCATTGGCTGGCAAGCATATCGAGCTTGTCAAGGTTCACACTGAGGACAACCCCGCAGATGCTCTCACAAAGAGCCTAGCCTCGGAGCGATTTACACATTGTATAGAACTTATGGGTGTAGGATGAAGCCTCGGCAATGCTTCATCAGTTTTGTATAGACTAACTATACTAATGCCACTATTGGCCACCATGACCTTCAAGTGGGAGGTTGTTGGGGTGTAGGCCAGGTGGCCGTGGGAAACCACTCTTGTACACTTGATTCTCACCTAATCAATATAGGGAGAAAAAGAGGTAGAGTTGACTCTTCTCTTTCTTCTCCACTAACCCACACAGTGGCTGCCTGTGCATCTCCCCCCTTCCCCATTTCTCTTCTTCCCCTCTCTAGCATACACACTCCGTACACGCACGCGCGCACTCATCAGGTTGTATGTTCATATGGACAAAATGAACAAAAGTGTACATAACTTTTGTGGAGTAATCAATCATGAAACTCCACTTTTCTTTTTGCGTGAGAGGATTCTGTATCCTCAGAGACCCTTTTTCTTTTGTGTTCAGAAGGGGGTGAAAGTTCAGGAGTGGGTGGTGGTGACTTGGGCTCCTCAGGGCTTGGCATGATGGACTTGGCAGGGGTTGGTGCTTTGGGCTCTTGAGGAGTGGTTGGATTGAGTGACTTGGCAACCTTCTTTGGCAACATGAATGGTAGCTTGAAAGGTGAGCTAGGTGCCTCCCCCTTACTGTTCTTAGTTGTACGACGCTTTTGAACCTTGAATTTCAATGGTGAGTGGAATGGATGGCCCTTTGTATCTGCTTTTCTTTTGCAGGGCTCTTCTTCTTGGTGGGACTCTTACCCTTGGCAGGACTGTTCTTGGCATGGATCTTCTTTGTAGGACTCTTCTTCTTGTGATCCCTTTTCTTTGACGGGCTTTTCTTTCTATGGATCTTCTTTGCAGGACTGTTCTTCTTGTGATCCCTTTTCTTTGCATCCAAACCCTTGGTGGCTCTACCTTTCTTTGGTGGCAAAGGAGACTCTTTTCATCTGTAGTTGGTGCCATAGGAGACTCTGGATCATTTGGGTTTATTGATCTTTCCAAAACCATAGAAACAGCCTTCTCTCTCACCCACGTGACCCAAGACTTTGGATAGTCATGCAATTGCAACAAATAGAAAAAGAAATTAAAGGACATGAGTACATAAATACATAGTTAAGAAGTCAAAATAAATCAATGGCACATGAGATACACACTTACAGTGAGTGTAGTCATCCTACACCTTGACTCAAGATATCTCCATGCATTGGCAAGCACCCTCCATCCACAAGATGTTGAGTCTGTTTGTAAAGGCACTTTTTGATTGTAGTACTTGAAACCTTCTATATTGTAATCCTTATTTGTGGTACTCATGTGACCAACGATAAGTTTGGCATCACTGCAAGAAGACATCAATCAAAAAGCTATAATAGAAAACAATGGGCCATCAAGTATGCATAGATCATACTTCATACTTACAGTTTACTTCTCCCATGGATACTTGACAATGAATTCATAAATATAATATCTTTCTCCAAAAGATTGAAGATAATAAGACTCCAATGTCCTCTACAAAAAAATAACAATTAGCTAGGAATACCACAAAATGTTATAAATTGTTAGGAGTTAAGATTTACCCTTCAACATAGGTGTATATTATGTAATTGTAGGTCAGCATGTTAAAATATTCAAAAAAACTTGAAAGTCTACCTTGCTTGTTAAATAGACACTGTGTCACTAGAGGATCAAGTATGGAAATTTGCATAGCTATAGCCTCTGGAAGATCCCTCATAAGACACTTGAAAAAGAAAACACATCCCCTAATGAGGCCCTTGTGCTTGCACATGCACTAATAATTAGCAAAGGGGAAACACATACCTGAGACAAATAAAGAGCACAATATCACCAAGCTCAATGTTGGGTTTACAAGCATACTTGTGTCTTGAGGAAATATGTCACATTACACCTCATCATCCCCACACATGGAGATATCCACAACCATTTGGCCTGTAATTTTTTCATAAAGGGAGAGTTGGATGCTCTTAAAATTTCTGCTTGTTCTGTAAGGATAGCATCCTTTGACATCATGTCTTGCTCCCTCTCAACCTCCTTGCCTGCTTTGATATCCTGGGCCTTTCTTGTCTCATACTAATGTGTAACATCTTCAATGACAACCCTTGAATTCTTCTGCTGTCTGGAAGGGGGGATATTTAAAATTTGGAAGGCCTTAAGTTCCTCACTAGGAATAAGCTCAAGAGCCTTATCAAACTTGTACCTCAGTCTTGACACAAGCACAAAATATTTGCTCATCAGTGTGACCCTGTGAGCAAATGCAACTGCAATGTAGCTATCAGTCGTAAACTCTATAAGAAAATCCTCAGCAGCCTCCTGAAGGCACATCAAGGCTTGATATTTCCACCTTAATGAAACAAAGGTTTTGATATTCATCATGCTCACAAGTCTGTCTTTGACAACTCTCATGAAAGGTATCTTTGGAATGAAAAGACAAGTAGACTTCTGTGCTTTCCTTATTTCCCTTAGAGATTTGACTTGATAATTCAATCTTTTTCTAGCAGTAGGCCTCTGGAAAGTTTGTGTAGGTGGTTTCCCTTATTTTTTTACAACCTCTGGATTGACTGATTCTTCTTGGTTGTCATCATCTTTCTCTGAATCTTTTGGGGCTTGGTAAACTTTTCTTGCAATTTGTTTTGTCCTCGTCATTTAATAGTCGGAAACTGCTATCTTTTGCCACAAAATTCTCCAAAACAAGGCCCGCGGGATGTACAAGAGACTTCTAAAGTATCCAGAACAATGCGAAAAGAGGTCCTCCCACAATCTAGAAGAGCTCGCTACCGCGTGGTCCGGGAAGATGAAAAAATACCGCAGGACGCGATAAGAGGTCCTTTCACAGTCTTGAAGTACTCGCTATCGCGTCGTCCGGAAAGATGATGAAATACCACAAGATGCAATAAGGTGCACTCCCAAAGTCTGGAAGTACTCGCTATCACGTCTTGCGGGAAAATGTTAAAAATGCGACAACCGAAGAGCAAATCGGGCAGAAAGGGGGTGTGCGGGTCGACGAAATAGCGTGAAAGGGGGTGCGCGGGTCGATGAGAAAAATACAATATAAAGATGAAAGAAGAGATGGCGGAGGACGGTTGAGGTACGAAACGACGCGAACGTGTTGTTTGGGGGGGGGGGGGGTGAAAAATGAACACGTGACATGAGCTTTTTATACAATCGACCATCTGTACAGTGTCCGTTCAAAGCATTCCACGTGGCACGTGTGCATGAGTGACACCATAACGGTCATTTTTGACCCCCTTATATAAAGCTTGATCTCGTCTTTTTATGGTGTTTTACTTTTTTCGGTGCCGCACGATGCGCGAATCTTTAAGTTTAACCTTTTCAAAGCTTTGTTTCACTGCTCTCTTAACTCTATTTTATTGATCTCTCTATCCACCACGTTGGTCCCACACGACGCGAGGGTGAGTGTTTGCAAAGGTTGGATCATTGCACTATCGCTTCATTTGGGTTCTATTGGCATGTTCTTAACCACTGGCACGACGCGATAGCGGTAGTCCACAGATTGTGCCTCGTGCTTCTATCACAACGTTTGGGTTTTGCTTCCACGGCCTAAACCCTTGCAGGACGTGATAGCGGTAGTCCGTAGATTGTGCCTGGTGCTTCTATCGCGCCGTTTGGGTTCTTCTTCGGCCTAAGCCTCTTCATTTTGGTCTAGCTTCTTTGCTTTGAACTTTTTTCCAACCAAACCATGAATGAAGGTCGTGAAGAGATTTTAGAGGAGAGCCCAAGTGAGAAGCTCTTGGTTGTTGTCATGGATGGTGGTGACATTTAAGTGTACACCAAGGCATATGAAATATTCAATCCTTTGTTTGATCTTGCAGTTATGCTAGACAATTTGAAGGACTTTCTGTCAGAAGAATTCAAAGAGTTTGAAGAGGCAGTTGAAGGCAAGTTTTTGGTTTTAGATGGTAAGACTTATTGCCATCTAACTGAATTTACTACCAACTAAATCGAGAAAGGCAAAGTAACAAGGAGGCTAGGAAGATTTTCTAAGAAGACTTCATTTATTTGTCCACCGATGATTTCTTGTCAATTACATTCAAAGCCTTGCAACCTTGTTCCAAAAGAACTTGCCTTTCTTTTCTTTTTGTTCCTTAAAGTTGATATGCAAGGCAAAGGTGATGAAGTGAAAGATACAGACAAAGAGGGAACAAATACAAATGTTTCCATAGTTTTGCAGCTCGAGAAAAGTGAAATTCTAGAAGAGGAGGAAATCGATGTTGCAGCTGAGGAGCAGGAGAGTGCAAATTTTGATGTGGCTCAATTTAGAGCTAGTACTGTCATTGATGAGTCCACAGAGGAGGTAGAGGTGTATGAGGCTTCCCTTACTATTCCAAACCTTCCCTACTTCTATATCAATGTAAAATAGTATATCCCTCTCCATCATATCCAATGTCTGCTCAATATGAGGGAGGACTACTGCATTGCAACCATTTTTGAAGCTTCTGAGGTGGCCAAAGATTTTATTGACACAGAAGAAGAGTCAAAAGAGAGTTTTTGGCACTTAATCTTCAGACATCCAATAAACTATTTCTTCCTGCTCTTGATGCACTTGCTCTATGCATGAAAAGAGTGGAAGAGGAGAAACCTTCTCTCAAAGGTGAGGATTTTGAGAAGAGACTTGTTGAGCTTGGCATCCAATCTTTTGGCAGAGACTTTAAGGTAAAGAAAATTGGAAAGGACGTTGACATAAGAGAGATGAGTGGATCATGCAATCTCCTTCAAGAAAAATTCATTGCCGAGTTGTAAAAGGTAGATTTAGTTTCGCCTTGATCTCCCTTCTGAAATCTTCCTTTTTTTCAAGTTTGTTTTAATTACTCATTATGTCTTGTTTTGCAGATTGAACTCCTTAACAAAGATAATTTTCTTGGGAGAGCTAAAGGCTCGAGAGGGAAAGCCATAGAGGGAACTTCAAGAAGGGATGCCTCCTCTCTCATGCACTACATGCCTACATTGGATAGTGCCACCTTCTGTGCTTTTCACATGAAGTATTCTGAAGATCCTGAGTTGCCAATATTTGCCTTGAAGATATTGCCACGGTTTTTGGGGTACACTCCCCTTCAAATCAATGCAAACAAGATCATGCTACTTGAGAGAGCTGCAGCACTTAGAATATTTGGGTATGCTGCAAGATTCAATGCCTCAAAAGCAGGATACTTTCTTTGTTACTCTAGCTATGCATCATCAGTTGAGGAGACAAATGTCAACCTTCTTGGGGGCTATAAAAGAAGAAAGTTTTTGAGATATAGGGTTGACATGCCTAGAGATACCAAAAAATTCAAAAACTGATGTAAATTTCATAATTTTTTGCACCAAAATATCTTTTTTGAATTTGGATCTCTTTAGAAAGACTCAATACAAAGTTTCAAAGTGAAGCATTAATCTCCATCTGTGGTTGAGCAGCATGGTTGTTTGATCTCATCCGTTGTAATTGCCTCCTATAGAACCAATTGAATAAATCCTTTAGTGCATTGCTCCTTCTTTGTCCCCCTCCCTTTCTCGTACATTTGAAAAAAGAAGTCCTCACTTGATAGTGAGATTTTTCCATTCCCTGAGTATTCCATGTTGCAAGGTGTCCTTGTTTTGCAAAATATGGTCCATGCAGGTACAAAATATGCTAAAATTTTTAAAAAAAGGTTAGTTGAACTCATAGGATGCAATGCAAAATACTATCCAGACTTTAAAAAGTAATTGAATACTCACCAAGTAATA
This sequence comes from Adiantum capillus-veneris, assembly GCF_014529385.1. Classification (NCBI taxonomy): domain Eukaryota; kingdom Viridiplantae; phylum Streptophyta; class Polypodiopsida; order Polypodiales; family Pteridaceae; genus Adiantum; species Adiantum capillus-veneris. The sequence goes on along the minus strand of NC_140941.1, from coordinate 91,880,320 downwards.
TGTGATGTCTTTTTCTCCCCAAGCATCTGTGATAGCAGTTATTAAAAGCTTTATTGTCTTTTTAAAGTCATCTGCATAAGTAGCACAACTAACTTGTTGTCTCAAACCTTTCAAAAAATTGTCGAGCTTCTTCCACACTTCCATGCCTTTGTTGGCTACATCTGGTCTACTTTTGACATTGGTTGTTATTACACAAAGATCCTTCCGACAGTTCCACATAGCATCAAATTGTTTGTTGTCATGGTTACTCAAAAATCTTCTGGCTTTTGCTCCACCCATTGAAACATCTTGCAAAACATCACCCGTTCCTTTTGAAAGAGTAGGATCTCTTTTTAGATGCACTGGACCACCATGAAAACCCATTCGAGAGAGAAAAGCCTCGCATTTTTCTATGCACTCGTCTGCAAGTTTACTTGGCTTAATAGAATATGCATAATCAAGATGGAGTCGAAGCAATTTGTCCAAGATTCTAATCTTTGCATGGATTGTACATATATGTACATTTTAAGATCTGTTGTTGGAATTGGATCCCAAATCATAGAAGATGATGGGTAGTCGATGACGTTCACACTATTTCTTGATGGTGGTTTTCCAACCTCGTGTTCTGCAAGCCATCGTTTTGTTCCAGTGCTTGCCATGCAATACAGACATGGATACTTGGTATTGGCACCTCCACATACACCAAACATGCACTTCAATGCTTTTAGGTTGGCACTCAAGTGTCATTCTACAATAAAGTCACCCATGCCATCTACACGGAGTTGTTCACTTGCATTTTGGTCCTGTATAATGGAAGGGATATCGGTCTGCAAAAAGAGCCATTTCAATGTATCGTGATTTTGTACTGGTATTTGAGCTGCTCCAATTCACCAAAGCTCCATTTCTGATTGAGTTTTGTGGTATGGGGAATCAAGCTTACCATGGCTATAATCCAATGCTCTATTCATTAGGGATATGGGCACTCTTTCCATTTTTTGAAATTTTTTAATTGAGCTTCATCCAATTTCATAACAAATATAAGTTTTCCTTCACAATCTACTTCTCGCATGTTATAGTATCTCACCATAGCGGATTGAACTTTTTTTATACTCATCCAAATGTTATTAAAAACATTATATTCAAACGAAGATTTTTTTTTTGTTTTTCGTATCGCATAGTTCCTTCTATATGATAGTACTTTCCAAAATGTTCGGGTATTTCCTCGTTTAACAGAGTCCTTACTTTCCCAACATTGTGAGACCTAGGCAACACAAAATCTTTAATCTTGTAATACTTTAAAACCTGAAACTAGGTTTTAGAGATGGCCCTGTAACACCTTCTACTCACCCCCACTCACTACAACACTAAATGAAGATATCGACGCGTATATATCGACGGCCATGCTTTTCCATGCGTATATGGACGACATTAGCGGGTGTCGCTATACGCGTCGCTATACACGTCACAATGTGCGTCGATATACGCGTGGAAAGGCCTTTATTTGCCACGCGTATATCGACGTGTATAGCGACGCAAAAAAATTGGTGGGAAAAAACGAAATCCGCGCGTAGGGGCCATTTTCGCCTGCTCGGGTCTTGGCCAAAACCTGCTGCGCAGGTATAATGTCCATCTCCACCCTCCCCAACCCCTCTCTCTCTCTCTCTCTCTCTCTCTCTACCTCTACATCGTGTGTGTGTGTGTGTGTGTGTGTAGGAAAGAGAGAGAGAGAGAGAGAGAGAGAGAGAGAGAGAGAGAGAGAGAGAGAGAGAGAGAGAGAGAGAGAGAGAGAGAGAGAGAGAGAGAGAGAGAGAGAGAGAGAGAGAGAGAGAAATGTGTGTGTGTGTGTGTAGGTAATCAAAGAGATAGAGAGAGAGAGAGAGAGAGAGAGAGAGAGAGAGAGAGAGAGAGAGAGAGAGAGAGAATTAATGTATGCTTAGGAAATTAAAATTAAAGAAAAAAAAATTAAAGAGAGAAATGAAATGAAATGTTATATTAACGTCTTCGAAAGGCCAAAGTGACCTATGAGACATGAGACAAGAAAGTTACAATGTGATGGATCTGATACAAAGTCAGAGTAAGAAGATGACAAAATAAAATATTATGGAATCCTAAACTTCTGGGTGTGGACTAAACGGCTAAACGAGCTAGTTGGGATAGGTAGATCTCCTCCATGGTCAGTACTCTGACCGGTTGTTGTGCATGTCGAGCCAAAGTGACCTAGCTAGATCCTCTGATGCAGCCTTTGTTGATGTTTTGTAGTCCTCCGCATTCGTGGGCGTCTAGATCTCCCTAGATCAATCGCTCGTTTGATCATTAGAGAGATAGGGAAGTAGAGAGCGAGAGAGAGAGAGAGAGAGAGAGAGAGAGAGAGAGAGAGAGAGAGAGAGAGAGAAAGAGAGAGAGATAGGAAATAGAGAGATAGAGAAAGAGAGTTATATATATATATATATATATATATATATATATATATATATATATATATATATATATATATAGAGAGAGAGAGAGAGAGAGAGAGAGAGAGAGAGAGAGAGAGGGAAGTGGAGCTCCAGGAGTTATGGCAGAGAAATAGGAAAATAGAGAAATAGAGAGAGATAGTAAAATAGGGAAATAGAGAGAGAAAGAGAGATAGCGAGAGCGAGAGAGAGAGAGAGCGAGAGAGAGAGAGAGAGAGAGAGAGAGAGAGAGAGATCGAGAGAGAAAGAACAAGAGATAGGGTACGAAGACAGAGAAGAAACTATGGAACTAAAAGAGGCAAAGGGGTTTTGCCTGCTACATGCATTGCCATGTACACCTGAGAGTGCACGTATGTGTCTACCCATATAGGATTTGACCAATAAAGACGAGATTTTGACCCGGTGGTCCTGATCTCCGTACACCTCTGGACCGAGGTGTGCGGAGATTGGGCAAGACTAGAGAATACGAGGTAGTTTACATTGTGAGGAGTATATATATATATATATATATATTAAAACAACATTCATAATCATTGTAGATGGCAACGTCATCAACTAACATGGAGGAAAATATTGCATGCTCATGCACGCTCTGCAAGTATCAAATCCTGCGCAAGCGTAGGATATATATATATATATATATATATATATATATATATATATATATATATATATATATATATATATATATATATTAAAACAACATTCATAATCATTGTAGATGGCAACGTCATCAACTAACATGGAGGAAAATATTGCATGCTCATGCACGCTCTGCAAGTATCAAATCCTGCGCAAGCGTAGGATATGTAATAAGCATGTGCACAAGTACGGAGAGTTTGCTAGAGAAACCGTACAGAATCTGTGATATGACTCCTACGGAACGCGCATTGATTTCTGCGACATAGCACCTACATCTGAGAGAGAGAGAGAGAAAAAAGATTATGCGTGAAGGTCCGACCAATATAGAGCCACGGATGGAAGCAGAAAAGGGCTTACAGACAAAAGACGACGGCATGGAGGAGATGCTGGATGCCTTCTTCCAGACAAGCGAGGAGAACGCGAATGAAGCAGCACCAGAAGCCGTGCGCCTATCTCCTGAAGACATGTTGAGGAAGTTGGCACGTCAACCAATCTATGAAGGCGCCAAAATATATGTGCTTCGTACTTGTCTGGCATTTTTGAATCTTCAGTCAGTGTACTGGTGGTCAGATGCAAGCGTCACTACTTTGTTTAGGTACGTAATTTACAAAAGAAATTTTCCGATTGCAACGATGATATGCTCGGAGAGATTTTTAATTTAATGTGGCTTAAACAGGTTATTGCACGGGACACCTTGAAACATCGACGAGATGCAGCTCGGAAGGCTTTCAGGACCGGCTCGCCGAAGCCTTCGGGCATCCCACACGAGACGTGGCTGCAGATCAGGGAGGATAAGCGGACAGTTGCCAGGTGGTTCAGACAGCAGCGTGAGGCCGCGCAGGTACGACAGATGACTAGGGGGACATCTCATCTTGGCAGCGGAGGCTTCGACACCTTTCGCTATGAGTTTGTGAGTTTCTAATCCAATCTTAACTATGGCGTTTTTTAAAACGTGATGAATCATGTATTCTTATTACTTTGATTTTTGTATAAACTCAGAATCTTGCGATGCATCGAGCTCCGACACGCGAGGAGGAGTCAGATGGATATCGCAAAGGTATCTATGAAGTAATGAATGATCTTGAAGCTTCAGGAGAGCCTGTAGACTGGGAGGCCTTACAATCTCGCTGATCGCTTGAGGTGAGACGTTAATATGTGTAAGTTGATTTAATTAAGTCAGTATATGTGAAGTAATATCAATACTAATTTTGTGAGTTGTCCTATGTGCAAGTTGCGACGCCTAGTCATTAGTGGACCAGATTTCATATATATGCTTTGTGAGACACAGACACGCTTCTGTGTCTCTTTTTTGTACAAACAGTTAGTATTCAGACAGTTATTGTTTCCCTTATGGTTATGATTATTGTCATTGTCATTGTATAGACAGTTATTGTTTCTCTTTCTGGTTATGCTTATGGTTATGGTTATCTGCATTATGGTTTTGATCAAAGTGGTTATAGCCGGTTATGGTTTTAAGTTATGGTTATGGTTCGTTATGGTTATGCTTTTAAGTTATGGTTATGGTTCGTTATGGTTATGCTTTTCAGTTGGTACGGTTGTCTTTCATTGGCCTTAAATCTCATGTGAGATCCTACATGGATAGCATGTAGGAGGCGTATACATGATATGATTTTTTTTGAAAAGTTTATGTAAAAACAAAGGGAACTCTACCGAAATTTCTGCGCGCGGGAGCATGGTTGATATTTTGGTGCTGCTCGCTTTCTTGGGCAGAGGGCAGGAAGTCTGGTTGTGGCTGTGTCCATCTTAACTGCCCTCTGTCAAAGAAATTTTTTTTCTGTTATGGTCGTCGCTGTGTGCATGGCAATTTGCATCGCTATACGCGTCACAAATAGCAATTGGTTTCACAGCGACGCGGATAGCGATGCGTATAGCGACGCGCCGCGTCGATATGAGCGTCGATGACACCTTATTTTGTTGTAGTGACTGTGTCACAAACTTCTTGCATTTGAGAAGGTTGGACCAGTAAACCCATATCTTTTAGTAAATTTTGAAATACCAATTTCTACTAAGTTCGATTTTCAAGAAGTTTCAAAATGTCACTTTTGTTAATTACCTCATTCAAAAATCTCACCCTTTCTTGAACATTGGACATATCCAATCCTAAAAGACTAGTCACATGTTCTCTAGTAATCTTTAATCTTTTTTTTCTTTGTCCAGAACCTTCGGTTAAAATTACTACATCTCTAATTCATTTTACTCATGCTCTTAATCCTATTGGAGTTTCTTTTAAAGTCTGAAGCTGATGATTTTCTTGTTTTAGAGACGTTATTTGGTTTTCAAGTTCTAAAATTCTTTTTGCATTTGAAGACAAAGCAGTTTTGAGATATTAAATGTAATGTGTATGATCAATGTGTAAATGAGATAGCTTAGAACTATATCCTAGTAAGCCATCAACCCCATCTCCAACAAATCTCATCAAATCATGAGGTGTGTGAAAAGATGGATACCTTCCAGTGCTAGGATCCGGTGCTAGAAGCAATGTATTACCATGGTGTTGCACCATGGTACAACACTCCGTGTGGATTGATCTCTCAACTCATGTGGAAGATGAGACCTACTTTTTATGTTTTGAGATTTATGTATGTTTTTTCATGGTTTCAAGAAGGTATTATGTTTTAGGATGAGTTCAATGCATTTATGTCCAAAGAAAATGCAAAGCTTGATGCACTTGGACTAAATGATATTGAGAAGAAAAGGCGGCTAGACAAAGCCACAAAGATGGAGGAGGAACGGTTGAAAAGATAGGGGATATAACTACTTATCAATCACTAATCCCCTTAATGGTGATGAGTTTTTCAAGTTTTTGTTTAGCATTAAGTGGGATGAATCGGGCATGTTGAAGATCACTAGAGACAAGCTATATTGTTAAACAAGCTCAAAGATCACTCACAAAAGGTACTTTTAGGGGTTAGATGAAGAAGGAAACTTATTGGGCTCACTTGTATAGGGAGGCCACCCTTTTGATTGAAAGTCTTCAAGTAGAAGATTCACAACTTCCAAATTCTTTTGACCAATTCTACAAGATGAGCATGAAGAATCATGTTTTGCAGGTAGATATTTAAACATTGTATTGATTAGATTATAGACATGTTCTCTTCATTTGTCACTATGTTTGTAGGCTTTCCTTTTTCTAATGGACGGGGTGAAGTCTTCCGACACTAGCAAGAAGAATCGGAACTTGTGTTTTTGGCCAAGTGAGTTATTTATAGGTTACTATCTTCACCTTGAACTCTTTAATATTACCAAATAAGCTATGTACAAATGTGTATCAAGATCCTTGAACACCACGTGGGATCCCTAGGTGGCGTGGACCTTTTTTTTTTGTTGACAATATGGGGTAGATTTTGGTGTGTAAGAGATGCCTTAAATCCCAAGTGGGAACCTAGAAAGGGGTGGATGATTTTTTTGAAAAAAGAGATCATGTGGTTGATGATCATACTGAGTATGGATTAAATTTTAATATGTGAGAAAATACCATGTGGGAGCCCAAGATAGGGTGGACGGTTTTCTTTTTTTTTGAAATAGTGCTCTCTATATAAAGGAGACTCTGGCAAAAAATTTAAAATCATATATCCTCTTTTGTTTGTTGATCGCTTTTGATTCTATTTAATTCTATTGTCATGCGTAGACAAATCGGGCAATGTGTAGAGGAGAAGCACTTGGATATGAGCCCAATATTCACTAGAGAGTGGATTAATGTGCATAATCGGAATACCATGTACTCTCCATCTTTGATTGAGAGAAAAGTGACGACATGGGAAGCAAGTATTTTCCCTTGGTCGTTGGACTATCCCATGGGCATGATTCCAAAGCAAGAGATATAGTTACGGGAGAGTAAGTACTTCAATAATTATGTCTCTTTTTTCTTGAGTGTGACCATTGGTATAGTGATGGTTTATGTCACATTGTGTTATATGATTGTTGATTAAAGGGTTTAAGAACGAGAGTGATGAGTACATGGAGGAGGCGCAAGAAGATTCGCTCCCACTCGTTTCTCATGGAGCTACTCGATACACCATTGGAATTGGTTTTCAAGCTACTCCACTAGCAAGCAAGCAACTCCAGTAGCAAGCTACTCCACTAGAAAGCAATGCACCCAACAAAGGTAAGGGAAAAATTGAACCTCCTAGTATGTCACAGGTGCCCACTCCTTCCTCTACGCCAACCATTGCACCATGTATGGCACCCTTGACATCCTCTCATTAGGAGAAAGTTAGACTCACTTTTGGGCCTTTCAGTTCTAGAGAGAGAGTGGCACTCGACCACTGAGGAAGAGGCTAACGTTACGTTGAAAATCGACATTTTGTAGTCAAGCTCTTTTAAAAAAAAGGGAGGAAATTTTATTTTGGTTCATCAAATTGCACAATTTCACACTTTCAAGGCATAAATGTTGTAAGTCATACTAACTATGTACCGAGGAATTTTAGAACTTTCATTGAAGACTCTATCTAGTACTTTGTTCCCGCCCAAATATGACTTTGAGTAGCTCTACTTCCCTCTCAAAACTTCTTCCCTTTTTTATATTTGCGCTAACCTTTCTGTGTATTCATTCTACTGCAAGCAATGTCTACTTCTCGAAGGCCTAGCACTACCATTGACTCTGTTAGCATTTTTAACAGTTATACTACAGACGATCAAGCATGGATTCCATCTCGTATAACTATCGGAAGCTGGGTTCTACTGCAAACTAGGAGGAGGAAGAGGAGGCAACACAATGATTTCGTGGAGGCTTTCAAGGGTCAAGTTAAAGTGTTTAAAGTGTGTGCACAAAGCAAGCGGGTGAAAGAGGTCCTCATACAACATGCTTTCCAGCATGCAGACTTAAGGTTGCAAACATCTCCTCCAAGTTTTCCAAGGCATCGACCCAATTGTAAGTTATTTCAGCATCTCGCTTAGTGCATGATTATATTCGAATATTAAGTGGTGAATATCATCTTTAGTATGTTTCAGATATTTATCCATCGAATAGGACAGATTGGCAACCAGTTGAGAGTATAGTTGGGATTTTTGATGCTTTCCATGCATTTATTGGTGAGCAAATGTACCGAGGAAGACAACACAAGGAACTTGCAGATAATGGAATTTTCTTTTATGATATGTCATATGTGGAATCGATAACTTCCATTGGTTGGGGTCGTGTAGCTCCTTTGTCACTTCCATCCTTTGACAGCAAGGATTGGTCCCTGCCTACTTCGCAAACTAGTGAAAGCTTCAGGAATAAGTTGTTTCAGGATATACAAAAGTCCCTCAAGTATTCAATTGCCACAAAAATAGTTCGGCTCACACTATTTATGCCTCTTGAAGTGTTTGCAGATTTTTTCTTCGATGAGCAAATAAGAACTACTGCAACAATGTTCATTTGCAAGTCTGAGAGCTGTTTGGACTTTTTAGATGATAACTGGGATAGGAAACAATCACATAACAAAATCTGTATTTTGCAAAAGAAGTCCATAATTTGCAAGTTCATTATAAGCTCTCAAAATTTCTTAGTATCATTTTACTATATTAGATATCATCTTCTTAGTGGGTAGCTAATTCCACTCGACCAAGATACAGAGAATAGCCTCGAGAACAAACCTTTATCAATGGAGCTCTACTTTCGAGACAGCCTACTTACTGTGATGGAGACAATGTCAAGCACAACTCTGGCACAACGCAGGATAGATCTTACATGTGAAGAACTTCCACTTTTGCCGGAATTGTATGCATTCACTCTCAACAATAGAAAGGTGCTTACTAAATCGATAAATTTTGATTGTCTTTAATACACTATGAATGAATCTGACTTTTTCTTCTTTTTAGATTCCAAGGCGCAAGGAGAAAACAACATTGTTCAAGGAGTCCATAACAAATACACTTCACTTAATTGCTTCCACCGGAAGCTAGGTCACATACCTTGTGCACGCAAAGAGCTTTGATGCCATGCAAACCATGATGTACTCTTCAAAATGACTAATGCAGAGATATTTTTTGGCGTTCAAACAATGTTTCAAAAATGTACATTTTCAATGTTTCAAAACTTTACATATTGTGTTGTATCTGTCAAGAGTAATTTGTTCCCTTTCCCAGCTATTGTCCTCTCCCCGGGTTTGTGCCACTCGTCCCCTGTCCTCTCCCCCGGTTTGTGCCACTCGTCCCTTGCCCTCTGCTCCGGTTGCTGCTACCTCTGCCTCTGGGGACGCTGGTCTCGGGCATCCTTTCACGTCGCTCGAAATCATGGGCCTCTTCCATGGCTTCCCATGCTTCTTGCACCTATGAAGCTTCCCGCTGTTCTTGCTCTTGCCGTCGACGTGCAGCCCATTCCTCTACTTTTGCGGCGTCTGCATAATATTGGTTTATTGCTTCTTGCCGATTTCGAACTTCTTCTTGAGTCTAATTGTGGCGTTGGGTCATTTCGTTCATGCGAGCCTCTTCAAACTCATCAGCTCTCGCCGCTTCCTCTCTTGTGCGTCTATTTACCGAGATTCTAATATGCTCGATGGCCATTACAGAAAAATGTTGCACATCGTTGTTGGTGTAGTTATGTAATCGAAGTTCTTGTAGAAGCGTGATACAGACATCTGTTGCTTCATACATACGTTGCAGCAAACAATAAAACAACATATTACTTACGTTCGGTATATCCATAATTTGACTGATGAGTAACACGGCATTTAAACAGGTTTGCCAGCCACAACTATAGTCATCAGTCTGCGTGGGCACGGTTACCCGTTCGTGCTTGACTACATTTCCTAGATCATGTTCTAACAAAAGATGCTCTACACAACATACAAGTTTTTTCGCGGCACTACATACATAACCACTTGAGTCAGCAACACATTCCAAAGAGACACTACACTGCTTTCCAAATGTACCCAAATGGACCTTACATTTTTACACGACCGTGATACGCCCTGCTTTGCCCGGAGTTTGCGTAGTAAACAATCTTAGCTTCCATGTCAAATAACATCAGACTCCAATGATCACTACAAAGACACCATCAAAGATGAGGAGAGATTCGCAATGCAACATGTTTTTTACAAGGCAAGAAAATACTCAAGATTGATTGTACACAGTGACCAAAAAGCGCGCTAGATCAAAGTTGACTCTGCTAAACCAGTTCATCAGACTCAAAAAGGAATATGAGTTGTTCTGCAGATAAGGCGATATCAGCGGATCTATTACGTATACTTTCTCTTGAACCTCAGGGGGCAGAAGTGAGACAGCGTGGCTAACATGAACAAAAGTCAAAAATTAGACTTGAACACCAAGTGAGTCAATACCGAGCGAGTGGGGAAGCTATTGAATTCCATACGCCACTGATTCGCTTGGTATTGACCATTGTCTTGGTTGAAATAAAGAACTTGACGACAACCTTAAAGACATTGTTCAATACCGAGCGAGTCAGCGCGGCGGGTTCCAATTCCATAAACAACTGACACGCTTGGTATTGACCCATGTCTTTAAGGTAGTGAACCATTATAAAGAAAAAATTGGCACCGGCCACAGAGACATGGGTCAAGACCGAGCGAGTAGTACCAAAATTCAATTTCATTACCCACTGTCTCGCTTGGTATTGACCCATGTCTCGGTAGAGACCCATTTAATGAGCATAAGAATTAAAGAGAATGAGAATTACCACAAAGCAACATTGACGACCTCATTTGTTGCGAGCGAGTCGATGAAATTGCGCATGCACATGAAGTCTACTCTATCGAGGTTGGTAATGCAGGCCTCCTCTGACCTTGCAGGCAGCTGTATGTGCGCATGTAGAGGCGCGGAGCTCAACAAAATTCTCAACTCCTCTTCATTCTCCTCGTTGATTTGCTCTAAAATAATTGACTCATCCGATACGTTGGATGGCCCTTTTGATGCAAAGCCTTGCGCTTCCCTTTCTTGAGCTGGCTCCCTGGCTGCCTCAGGCTCCGGATCATTTTCCTTCAATATTGGTTGCTCCATAGATGCCTCAGGCTCCACCCTGACCTGCTCTTGTCCCTCATCATCCACGGTGGGCTGCGGATCCTCCATGACTTTCTCATTTTGGTGTCTAGCTGGATCGTCAATAACTGTCTCTGTTTCTTCCATGACTGCCTCGGGGTCTACTCTGGCTTGCTCTTAGCCCTCTGCGGCTATCTCAGTCTGCCCATCTATGTCGTTTCTCTCGACCCGTGATCGGGTCCTTCTGCTTTTTGTTTCATCCCTAGACGGCTCTGTCTGTCATGCACGAGGATGGAGAGGGGGGATGTTGAGAATATCCATGGTTCTACTATCCCGGATTGGTACTGGCTGAAGCAGCCCATCGTAGCGGAAATGAATCCTACTAAGAGTATCAAAATCCCGCGGCATGATAGTGACCCGGTGTGCATGGGCAGCCAGGATATATCCATCACTAAAGAATTCCACGAGGTAGTCCTCAGAAATCTCTTGAAGGCAGAGGAGTGCACTGCTGGCCCATCGCATGCCGACTCTCCACTGCTCGCAAATCTCCCGCACTACAGCTCGTGGAAAGGGAGACGTGGAATAGCAGGTTGAACGTGTCGTTCTATCCTGCGCAGTTCTTGTAGTACACTTCTGTGCGCCTCATTACACTTCTGTGCGCCTCATATCGGCGTCTTCTTGCTTGAGCATTCAAAGATTCACCTGTTGCCCTCCTAGCACAGGCCTTAACACAAGGCATCTCTACAAATACAATAACACCAAAAGACAATTCATTTGTCAGCACAAGGGACTTCAGATTTAAGGAAAGGTTAGTACCAAGAGAAAAGATAGATAGGAAAGAGTTGCCTTGCCTTATTCGCTCGGTAGTGACCTCAGAAAATAGTAATGGTAGACATGACTTATATGTACTGAGGTCACTACCGAGCAAATAGGTGCATAGGAAAGAGTTTTCCTTGCCTTATTCGCTCGGTAGTGACTTCAGAAATAGTAATAGCAGATATCACTTACATTTTTTGAGATCACTACCAGGCGAACACGTTTACAGCCCCTGCAAAAAGATACCTTATTCGCTGAGTGGTGACCTCAGAAAAGTGTACAAGAAAGCGAACAGGTTTGCATCCGCTTATACAAAATAGCAGTGTGAAGGAGATCTTAAATCGATGTGGTTCTGTCATGTCGTTCCCTCCGATCACCTCCCCTAATATCGGGGGGATGATACCATTGATTCTCTCTCCCACGTCCACCTCTCATGAAACCTCATGGCACTACCACCCTCTCATAAAACCTCATGCCTAGGATCTGCTTTTTAGGCTTGTCTAAAAGTCTATTTAAGAAGAAGTTGTTTCAGAACCTCCCTCAGGGTTTCGCAGGACAACTAAAAGAAGCTTAGAATAGTGGCGATGCCTTTCCAAAGTATACTCCCGTAGCACCAGCAACACTGCATCCGGGCCCTCCTAATGAGGTCCCCCCTTGGCCCTCCGCTGATGTTACTTTTAGTGTTCTCGACCGACACAACTCGGGAGTGGCTGCTGTCAACACGGGAGTCTATTCTCGAGGTAAGTTGCTCGTAATTCTTTGCTTTTTGCTCCCAATTTTCAAGCTCCTAGTTTGAAGAGGTTACTTGCTAAATTCTCTGTGCAGGATGCTAGCCTAAAGCTGCAGCAAATGCTGATCGTCAGGCAGAGGGTCTCAATCCTTAAAAACTCTCTGGAAGCAAGAAGGCCTGAAGACATGCAGCGATTGCTCGCCAAGAATGGCTCTATGGAGGCAATCATTAATTGGCTTTAGGAAATGAAGGATGAAGTGCTTGAGCTAGCCAATAAATATGAGGAGGCCATTAACTTTGCAAACATGCTTTGCGAAGAGATAAGCTGGTTGTGAGCCCTAAACCCCTAAACCCCTAAACCCCTAAACCCTAAACCCCCCGGAAATTAATAGGCCACTCTTTGTAAAGTCTGAAGTGTTTTCTAACTCAAACACGGTGTTCAGTTGTAATTTTGTTTCTTTCTTATAAAATCAAAAGGCATATTTTGCAAAAGAAAGCCCTAAATCCGCAACAAGTAGGGGTTACCTTCCCCTTACTTGCTTAATATTGACCTCTGTACTAGCAGACATCACCTAACTTTTCTTTTGGTCAGTACCAAGCGAATAGGGCACTTTGGACCAGGTGACCTTACCGTATTCGCTTGGTATTGACCAACTACAACAAATTAAAGGGCACGGGACCTAAATCAAAAGGCGTATTTGGCAAGGAAAACCCTAAATCCGCAACAAGCAGGGGTTACCTTCCCCTTATTTGCTTAGTATTGACCTCTGTACTAGCAGACATCACTTAACTTTTCTTTTGGTCAGAACCAAGCGAATAGGGCACTTCGGACTAAGTGACCTTACCTTATTCGCTTGGTACTGACCAACTACAACAAATTATAGCGCACAGGACCGAAATCAAAAGGCGTATTTAGCAAGGAAAACCCTAAATCCGCAACAAGCAGGGGTTACCTTCCCCTTATTTGCTTAGTATTGACCTCTGTACTAGCAGACATCACTTAACTTTTCTTTTGGTCAGTACCAAGCGAATAGGGCTCTTCGGACTAAGTGACCTTACCTTGTTCGCTTGGTACTGACCAACTACACAAAATACAAGTGCGTAGAAGGGTAGTAAGCAGCATACCTCTTCACTGTGTGTAGAGTTCCATGTCGCTGAAGCACTGCATAACAAGAGTAAGAGAAGGAGGATGCGCGAGAGTAAGAGGTGATCGACTTTGCTTACCGCGTGGCGTTGATGGGGGTAGAGTTAATTAGAATGATGCGCAGTAGAGGACGCGAAAAGAGGTAGAATAGTTGAAACTTGAGATGTTTGGCGGGGGTAATGCCTCAACTTAGAATGCTTACCTCGGGGAGGGTGAAAACTTCACTTATGCACGAGATTGCGGTTGGTAAATCGTACTGCATGGGAATCTGAGACCATTTAATACTGGTTGTCCTTGAGAGCGCAGCCCACGTGCCTTTTTGAGTGACCGTTAAGGATCAGACAGACGCCAATCGCGCTTGCAATCGCCATCTCCATCTCCATCTCGCACCTTCTGCCTGGCCAGCTCTCGTGCCTTTGCCTTTTCTGTGCCCTTCCCCTTGTCCAGATCTCGTGATCCTGTGTTTAGAGTCAGACGCCGATTGCCCTTGCATTCGCCATCGCCTTTGCCTTTTCTACACCTTTCCCCTTGGCCAGCTCTCGTGATCGTGCGTTTAGAGTCAGACGCCGATCGCCCTTGCATTCGCCATCGCCTTTGAATTTTTTGCGCTCTTCCCCTTGCCCAGCTCTCGTGATCCTGCGTTGAGTGACCTCCACTGGGTCGAGTCCTTTGTTGCCACGTCGCCATTGCCATCATCCCCCTACTGGTTCTTGCTGTCGGTGGCCTGCGACATCACCATCCAACTCGGCGCCATTGGATATTGCAGAGACAGGTTCTTTCTCCCTGCCTCTCCCCTTCCTGTGTGTTGTTAACTGTGTGCGCACCGAAGGCACTGCGTTAGGGTAAAAACGCATGCATGGTTGGAATAATTACTCCTTATGTGGTGACCGTATCGCATTCATGGTTGGAATAATTACTCCTTATGTGAACTATAAATCTATCACTGTCATGTAGCAGTCGTGTGTAGCTACCCCTCTTGTAAATTATTTTTTTCTCTTCTAATTTATTCACTCGCGCTTATGGTAAAAAAAAAAACATAATATGCTCTGTTCTTATCCACCTGTTCCGAATGCCACAAGACAGAACCAAGCGAATAGGAACCTTCGGAGATTCTTGGGGGCCGTACTCGCTTGGTACTGACTCAACTAACGTCACCACTTATGACATTAACGAATGGGGCATAACCCGTCGATATAACATTAGCGCATGGGACATAACCAAGCGAATAGAGTTCTTTGGAAATTCTTGGGAGCCCTACTTGCTTGGTTTTGACTCAACTAACGTCAACTCTTATGACTTTAGCACACGGGACAGAACCAAGCGAAGAGGGTCCTTCGGAAATTCTTGGGGACCTTACTCGCTTGGTTCTGACTCAACTAATTTCACCTCTTATGACATGAGCGCACGGGGTCGAACACGGCAAAATAAGACATTGAGGGGTACTCGAGGCCCAAAATTCGCTTTGTTATGACACCAAATAGTTTTGGCTTGATTTTTCTTTCAGTCATGGGGATCATAGTCCTGGAGATAGACGTGAGCGAGGATACATGTGAAGAAAAACTATTCACATTCTTATATAACGCCCGAGCTCATCACCGTGCACCAGAACTATCAGGAATGTTCAATGCAGAGTTTTCTATACAGAGGATTATAGATTGCTCCTTTGAGTACCTACAAAACCATTTGCAACAGTATGAGGTAGTCACTTGTGACAATTCCATGACAGTTGATGGCATGAGATATGTGCACCCTGCCGACCTTGACCCTGACAAGAGTGCTTCAAGGAGACTGAATCGCTGTCTTGAAAAGTGTCCCTCCAATGCACTGCTTGTACAAGACAGGTGTATAAAGCACTTAAAAAAATGTCGCTTAATGGAATTCTACCATGGGTTTGTCTATTACTTATACTTGCAGACGGATGGCGAGTCAGAGACTTCGCAGTCAACAACATTCGGTAGTTGTCCATTGGCGCCGGAGGAAGAGGTAGAGGATGTGGAGGTGCAATTCAATCCAGAAGAAGAGCGGGAAGAGGTACTAAAGGAAACCTTTGATGCGGGCTTAACTCTTGTTTCTCTTGCGGATGCAGAAATAGGGTGCAGGCAAGAAATCCCAAGTATGGAAGCGACTTTGCCTCTCAATTGTGCTCCCAGCTTTTCTATGGCGGGCGACACCCACTATATTCTGCTCACAGATATCATGCATGAGCTCAATATACGGGAGGAATACTGCCTAGTGGAAATTGCAATTTTTTGTGAAGCAGACATGGGGTTTGTGGACGATGATGCAGTGGACCAATATCTTATTGCTGACACAGTTGTCCGTGACTCACAGTTCACTTCAGGGTCGCAACTGATTAAAGATATGTTCAATGAGGAAAAGTCCGGAGAGGCCGATTTGCCAACAGATGAGCAGTTTGAATTGACAACAAAACAACTCGGTTTGGAAAACATGGGTAGACACGTGGCACCAGAAGATCATGTCATGAATAGTCAATCTATTCACTTATGGGGGAGGTCGATGCTGGAAATGGATCAGAATCAGATGGTAACTTTTGTCAAGCATTCATATAGTATTAGAGATGGTCGAGTGATAAAATATCATGAACATTTTTTTTTTGCTGCCAGGTGCTAGTGTATGATGATAGTTTCCTTAGAAGAGCGGGAGGCTCACGCCAAGGGCTTGTCACTGGAGTCCAAGGCAAGGATGCACCGTTGTCTCACTACATAAGGCGTATCAACCACAAAAAGGTTTGTAGAAACAATTCAAGTACTTGACAATTGTACTCATCTCACTTACGGCTAATAAATTGATTGCAATTATTATGTAGATCATAATATACCACAAGGAATATTTCAATGACAATGCAAAGTTCCCTCTGTTTGCAATGAAAGCTATTACAAGATTGTGTGGTGGGCACCCCCTCCCACTAAACGCAGAAAGAGTAATTCTGATTGAAAAACAGTTTGCTCTATGTGTATTTGGCATTGGGTATGGGTGCCAGGCACTCACAGCCCCATATTTCATGTCCTACACAGCTCAGGCTCTGGCTGCAGGGGTTGAAGACCCGGAAGGCTTAGATCCATACAATAAGCGGCTGTTTCTGAGGGAAAGAAGATGCATGATGCCCGTAGGTATGCTGCCATCAACAGAGGAACGAGCTCGTCTACAGAACTTGCACATCGAAGAGGTACAAAGTGAGGAGGAAGGAGGTGCATCGAAGAGGATAAAAACGACTGGCTCAGGTCCATCTTCTCCTGCTCCTGACTCGTGATCGGTGCCACCTCGCATGGCGCTCGGCCGTATTTGATGCTCCCCAAGCCATCTATTTCTTCTCTTTGAATATGTGTTGTAAAGACCATGTAATTTCTGAACTCTTAAGAAGTTCCTTCTGCCTTACTCTATGAATTAGTCGTCTATAAGTCCATTGGTGTAACTCTAAAAGGCTATTGGCCTTTTCTTTTCCTCCCCCATGCCGAGTGTGCTTAAAATAACCTGTTCTTGCCATGTAGTGGATTTTTTCCATGCCTTGTGTGGACCATACTGATAGTGAACCGTATGTCTTGGCAAAATATGGACCATGGTTGAACAGTATGTGCTGCATTGAAATAAAACAAAATGGTCAGTTGAGTACAATTTAAAATTTTGTTTTGTATACGTAGAATGCCAACCTACCATGTAATGTGTGATATGTTGCCCACCCCACCCTGTAAGGTAAGCCTTATTCCAATCTAGCAAGGCTGCTTGAAATGATGTGAGCTTACTTTGGTCCCAAGAATGTTGCTCAAGGTAGTGGAAAATTTTATCTAGTGATTTCCACACGTTCGCTTTGTGATTCTGGATTGCCCCACCACCAGCATTGTCTTTAACCACTTTATGTAATTGTTTCCATTTGTTGAACAGGATTCTCCTTTCTTCTCTATCTGAATCTTTGAGGCTAAACCCAAGAAACCTTCTTGCCTTCACTCCGCCTATCGATGCTTTCCTTGGTACCTTGTACCGACTTTGAGACATCTTAGGGTCCTCTTCGATTTTGACATTGCCTCCATCCAAACCAATGTCTGAGAGCACTCCCTCTAATGCTTTGATCACTCTTTTTGACTCACTCTCTGGCTTTAATGTCCATGCAAAACATATGTACAAATGAACCACCTTTTCAATTATTCGACAGAGTGCATGAAGTGTACAGACGTGAACTCTACTTAGAGGAATATCAAGCACTGGTTTAAAAGTTTTATCTTGAAGATGTCTGTTGGGAGCTCTAATCCATTGCACACTCTCAAGTGATTGTGCATCAGCCATGCAATATAAGCATGGATTTGCCACAGTTGCTCCGTGTGTTATGTTGTACATACACTTAAGAGTCTTTAAGTCACCTGCCATGTGCCATTCCACTGTGTAGTCGCCAAATCCTTCCACTGAAAGAACGGCTCCGTTTCTTTGTTCACTGATGATAGATGGAATTTGGGTTTGACTAAAAACCCAATCAAGGATTTCAAAATTTTCCTTATCAACCTGCAGTGAAAAATGAAAACACAAAATCAACAACCAAATAATCAATATTTTTGTTATCAGAGATTGACCGAAGTATACCTGAAATGATCCTAGAGATAGAATGTTGTTTTTTGATTGCACGCTGAAGTATCGTGGATCCTCTTTCGTTATTGATGGATCCAGAGCTCTGTTCATGAGGGTAATGGTGACTCTCTCCAAATTCTTGTTCTTCAGGACCTCGCACTCGTCGAGCTTCAAAACAAACTTGAGAACCCCACCGCACTCGTCTCGACTGATGTCAAAGAAGTGAACTGCATACCTTTGGAATGCTTCAAGATCAACGAAGAGGTTGTTGTGCTCGTTAAACTGTACCTCTCTGCCGCCCTTGCCTAAGAACGTCGCTTCAATATGGAATGGTGACCCAAGTTTCTCAAACACCTCATCGTTTACGTGCCGGCGAGCAGCCTTTACATGTGATGGCTTTGGCAGCAATGATCCTCTTTGTAGTTTATTCTGAGATTTTTTAGCTAATGCTTTGAAGAGTGCCCTGTATCCCATCTGCGAGATGCCACTCTCATCAAGTATTGCTTGCACTTCCATTGGTTCCAGCTGGTTCTCTTTCATGAAGGAGGTAAGTAGCCTCCCTTTCAACTTACAAATTTTTTTCTAAGTTATCATCTCTTCCACTACTTCTTTTGGAACTAGACGGCTGTAATGCACTCCGGCATTGAAGCCTGCACCGTTCGAGTTTGGATGCAGTAAAGACCTGCCAAAAAAGCACAATGCGTTATGATCATGTATAGGAAAGTAAGTGTATCCACTTCTTAATGAAGCACATTGAAGAAACAAACTTCGAGTTACCTTAAAGCTCGTATTCATTTTTTCAGGCCACCACTACCAACCTTCATGTTCTCAAGGTTGCACAGATCTCGTTTTATTTTCCGACTACCAAGCACGGTGTCTTTCTCTCGCAAACTTGTGATCTTCTTCTCAAGGCCTTGGATTGTCTCTTTGTTTGATGAAATCTTTTGAGGGCATGCTTCATTAAGTTTCTTCAGGTGCATGTTCTCCATTGCCAGGAAGTTTCTTTGCCTTTCCGCATTCAATCCTCTCATTTCCAAAATGTTCGGTGTATCCCAATAGCCCATCCTTGCCATCGCCTGTGAAATGTAAGAGGTTAGTGATATTAGCAAAGGGAGGTGGCGCATTTGTCATAGGATCCTTTGGATAAATAGACCCATCGGTCCACATATCCAAATGATTTTCCTTGTTTGTCCTTCTAAGTTCTTTCTCCCATTGAGATAAGAAAGACTCCCTCCTACGTTTCTGCAACGGTGCATACTCTTGCAATACATCAACATGAAGATGATGTGTGTTCTTTCTTTGGGTAAGTGTTTTCATCAGGAAAAGATGTGTTCTCCATTCCTAGAGTTGATAGAGAAGAAGACGGAGAAATATCTCAGGTTTTGGGAGGGAAAGCCATATTCTCAAGTTTAGAGTTGATAGAGTTCGTGTGGCTTATGTTTCTGGAGGGAACGCTTGTAAGTTGGCATTTCAAATCATTAGTCATACGGTTAGTTGGATTCCTGACAAGAGAACGAAGGATAAGAATGATAAAGACAGTGGCTACCTACCAAAGAATGTCATTTTGGCTTTTTGTTGCGCAGAAAAGTATCACATACAATGCACAAGTTAACATTTTCATTTTCTCTCTCTAAGCCGACGTGGCACTTCTTACAGGGCCCAAAAGTGAGTCCAACCTTCTCCTAATGCTGGCGGCCACTACACCACATAGTGCACCCGCACCCTCCTCTTTGGTAGACACTACATTTTTGTTGGTGCATACTATTGCTTTTGTCGCGGAGTCTTCACTTGGACGCAAGGCTTGGGAGAGGAGGCCTATAACACGATCTGTTGGTAATGTCATGCCAAGGGTAGGACTAGGCAGGGCTAAGGGTCAGGACGGACATGCAGTCAAGGGGGTCTCTATATTTAGTAGGCCAAGGGCCTATATAGAGCATGGCTAGGTGGAGAGTAGCATGTTCCAGTCCCCTCTGCCTTTCACTGGTATTAGAGCTCAGGGGAGGGGAGAGCTATGGAGGAGGGAGGAAGACTTTGCATGGAATGCATGTGTTTTCTCCCTCCCTCTCTCTCTCTCTCTCTCTCTCTCTCTCTCTCTCTCTCTCTCTCTCTCTCTCTCTCTCTCTCTCTCTCTCTCTCTCTCTCTCTCTCGGGTCGTGGACAAGCCCTCTGGCAAGAGAGGAGCTCTGAAGGTCGTGGCTAGGCGCCCGCCCCTGCAGAGGAGAAGGAGGGGAGCAAGTCGAGTTATGGGACACCGCCCCTGCAGAGCCGACGCTGGAGAAGAAGACCGTGGGAAGGTGGGCTTATTCGGGGTGTGGATCAAAGTCGAACTGCATGAGAGCGGTCGTGCTTTGGCTTGCTGGATTCGCAGGACAGAAAGTGGGAAAATCCGACATTGGAGCACCATCGTTGGGCGCCTGTGGAGGGAGCTATGAGCTCGCCTTCCTGCTCAGCAATCGGCAGCGCTACACAAGTTTTTTGGGGATCTCGTTTTCACACCACAATCGCCAATTCTCTTTAGGGTTTAGGTTTTAATCAAACAAGGGGAAGAGAGGGTGCCCACGGTTGGTAGCCCCCCCCCCCCCCCCCCCCCCCCCCCTTTAACCCTCTTGAACTCACCATCAACAGACTCGAGAGGGACGACCAAAGCAGTCAAAGGGTCTAATCAAATTAAATTTTTGTAATTTCTCAAAATTGCAGAGATTTCAAGTGAAACAATTGGAGAAGCTCATGCAAAGTAAGCCATGAAGGGAAGCAAGGAGGGCATGCAAGGGCTGCTTTGTCGTGGGCCGAGGCAAAACATGCATGTTGTTGACACCATACTTGGCAAATCAAGGAATTGATGAGGGGTTCGAAGGAAGTCGGAAAGGCCAAAGTGCAGAGTTTTCAGAAGTACAATTGAGGAACATGCAACGTAATCTTATGGGTTACAATAAGCATGCGACAAGGGAGTAATCCAAGGGTACGACCTCAAAAATATAGCAAGGGCCATTTCACTAATTGCTTCAACAAATTTGGATGAGGTCACGGGCCTCTAACAGGAAATTTCTTGAGTTTCTAGCTGCTATCCTAAGGAATTCAACATTGGCAAGGCTACGAGCCAATACATTGAATTGGTTGATGCTATGACATACATTACCGTAAGAATCGGTAAGCAAGCTTATTTTAACGTTTTAAATTATAATTTCATGGAATATTGTAGATATGTCCGCATTCCAAGCACAGAAAGCAAAGGTTGCCTCTGTGCGGCAAGTGTCTGTGGTTAGGTAAACACCCAAAGTCGGGCTACTGTGTTGTATCATACAAAAGGCATGGCAACTTGGTAATATTCTACTATATCAAGGGGAGTGGCACATCCTATTTCTAGACTTGATACTACCGCAAGAAGTAACTACTTCAAAGGCAAGGTGCAATATGGAGTTTTTAGTTAATTGATTGCGTAAGACGTGCAAGGGCTATGAGCCAAAATCGAGATGGAAAAGTCCCCATACCACTTGTTACAGCTTGAGGAACCAAAAGGGGTTTTCTCTGCTGTATTCTGAATTCGCAATTTTGCTCAGTCATGGCTCCTAGGCAAACTACTTTTACACATGTCCGTCTACAAAATCTTCCAGAATACATTAAGCAAGCCAAGCAGGTACAAGGTACATCACTTGCATGTATTTTTCTGTTTTAAAATACATTGGTATTTGGCATCGCGATTTCCACAGTTTGGAATATGCTCTTAGCATAATACCTTGGGAAAACTTGCCAAGATGTTTGCATGTTTTTACATCCCATGATGGTGTATATGATACCTACGCTAACTCACTCGTGCAGTACATATGGCTATGAGCCAGATTTGAGGGAACCACCAAACACCTGACCACAAGTGGGTGACAAGGTTAGTAAATATCAAGTTATGTTTGTTTTGTCTATTTTTAACTTTTCACTTTGCAAAAGATCTCTTTGCTCTGCAACGCAAAGTGCTTTGGCAGACTCTATATGAAGCCGCTATACAAAGCAAAGTGCTTTACTAGATTTCATGCAAAGCAAGTCTTCTCTGATGTGCATAGGTATTATCGATTGACTTTAGATCAACGATAATGGCACACATCTTTCGCACTACCTGGATATAAGCTCACAATTTACGCAACGGCGCACTATGATGTATCCTGCCCGTGCAATCGTACAAGGAACCTATACCAAAATCTCACATTGAGACTGTCATTGAAGCCATAGGCTTATTATTCTAATTTATTTTGTTTATGCATGGCATACTAGTATGATGGACGTACTACACCTATCATTGCATACACTTCCGCTATAGCACTAGCCACTCTATCGAGGACGAGCTCAATTATTGACATTTTAAAACATTTTGTTTTTATGTTTAATCACGGGCAACGTGTCATACATATGCACCCTGACATAGTCACATACAAGGTAAGCGGGTCAAGATGTGACTTATGGTACCTCTCTCTACAAGGGCGTGGTACAAGTACATTGTTGTACGCTTATAGGATTAGCTAAGACACAGACATCTTCTGCACTGGATCATATGCAAGGGGCTTACAACACATTCAAATAAGGATTTTTCCTTAGCCTAGCATTATCTCTCTATGCGGGAAAGGTGAAACTAGGCATGATATTATTGACATCTTTCTATGTCAATACGGTCATAGGAAGGGCTAAAAGCCAGCCGGAAGGGCTAAGCACCATCCATTGCCACCTCTTTTGGAATGGCTAAGAGCCATCTATTTGTAATCCATGAATGGTTTTTCAAGATCGAACAAATCTATTCAATCACGGACAACCAATTGATTTTAATGGACAAGCAAGTGTCTTGCCATTACTAATTTTTTGAGTGTTATTTTAGCACTACACACTTTGCGTGTGAAGATCAAGTTGAGTTTTTCAAAGTCTCAAACTCATAAATGCGTCTCTCTACCAAGGTGTATAGATGAAGCAAGCAATTCAGACAGCACGGCTGTTCACAAAACTCCTAGATTATGGATTTTTGGGTCTAGACAAGATCCCGTTGTGAATACGATTCTCACTTGAGTAGATATTCTATTTTATCTAGCGCACTAAGAGTGTTTGTACGAGTACAATTTTGGGATACGACCGAAAATTGGGAGGGAGTAATGTCATGCCAAGGGTAGGATCAAGCAGGGCCAAGGGTCAGGACGAACATGCAGTCAAGGGGGTCTCTATGTTTAGCAGGCCAAGGGCCTATATAGAGCATGGCTGGTGGGTGGAGATTAGCATGTTCCAGTCCCCTCTGCCTTTCAGGTAAGTCTTGAAACATTGTTTGCATTTGAGTGTTCCTTGCTTCCCAGGACAATGTCTATTGGGATAATGAGTGCATGATTTTAATACAACCATTGTTGATGTTTTGCTTGTGTATATCTCACAAATTGATAAGTTTTATCTTACCAGGTAGATTTGGGTAATGAGTACTTATTTACATGTAATGTTACATAGTTCCACATTTCTTAACCTAGTTCATGGTTGGTTCTTTTGTAGCATCAATAAATTTTTTGCAACGCAAAAGACAAATCTATATAGTAGAGATGGTGTGTTGTGCCGTGCGGTTTCCAGACTTATCTTTACAGATTTTCCTACGAGCTTACTTGTGGACGGTTTAGGTACAATACCATTGGGTAAGTAACTACTCTTTTAACTAGTGCCTTCTGATGACTATGGTAGTGTGTTTACACACCATCAATGTTTTTTGTAGAGGGCATGAGTGTTCCCAAGTGGAACACAATTTCCAAGGGTTTAGTGATGAGGGGCATGGATCTTGCACGTGACTTTTTGGCCGATGAGGGGTTCTTGGTGGCCATGTGCATAGCATAGCACATTGGAGATTTCATTGCAGATGCATCAAGGGTGGGACTTGTGCTCCTACATACATGGACCCTAATGTGTAATAAAAAGGCCTATCGGCATCCACTCACTAGATAGGAGGTGAGATAACAATCTTGGTTTCTTCATTTGATACCCTAAATGTCAGGCCAAGGGCATACTCAGGGGGGGGTCAGGGACTCGGGGCCAGGTGGTCGGCTGCCAGTGTGGAACAAGGGATTCGAGGGCCAAGCACTATATAAAGGGGGTTGGGCGGTGAATTTGAACCAAGGCAGTTCTTTGGGCTTTTGACTGGTATCAGAGCAGGTTTTCTATTCTGGGAAAAGGGAAAGAAAGTGTGTGGAACCTCTCTTTTTTTTTAGCAACTTCATGCAAGGAGGAAGGTGCCCTGAGTTCTAGCAGAGGCGGTCATGGCCGCTTAGCAAAGGGGAAGAGAGTGGCTTGAGCTCGTGGATAAGCACCCTTAGCCAGGGGGAAGGACGAGGTCGACCAACTCGAAGCGAGCCGAGACCGGGCTCTTCGTGGTCGCGGTGACTTGCTAAGGGGAATTTGACACGACATCGGGCTCCAAGGAGCAACACGGAGTGAGCCCTATACCTCCCTCTACTCGCTCGTGGTGCGGACAGAGAGCTCGCAGGTTTTTTCTTTTCTCCTTCTTTCACACGGCGGACACGCAAGGCCCTTGAGCCTTAGGGTTTTTTAGAATACATTTCTTAAGGGAGGGTACCCATAGTCAAGTCCCCTTGCCCCCCCCCCCCCCCTTCCTCATGGGATTAACAATCGTTCTCAAGGGCATATACATCGCTCGGCAACCTTACGAGCTCGCAGAGCTACATGAGGTTTTTAGCTTTTGGGTAAAGGACGATCGTAGCTCTCAATTCATCTCGACTAATTGCAAAGTTTTTGAAGGACAACTTCTTGACAACGGTTTGGGATTCAATAATCGAGCAGCCAAATCACAGCAAGCACACATGTGCTTGATTGTTTAAGAAAGAAAAGAATTGTACTTTTCATTAGAAAATTTCGGAGGTCATTTGGAGGGCCTTGTAAGAAATTGTATTTCTCTCTCTAGAAACGTTTTTTAAAATGCACTTGCACCTTGTGAGTACGTCCAAAAGGACAACCAGACACTTTAAAAAGTAGATTTATATTCCCAATCGTCCTTGAAAATGGTCACTTTTTTATTTAATGTGAGCGTCTTTTTCAGGAGGCAGGTGCGGCGCATTCAAGGCAGCTTACGTCATCACTGAAAGTTGAAAAGTCACAAACTATCAAATAGTGATAGATTTTGAGGCTTTTGACACCACTAATGCGTTCGGAACGCCAAAATACCCTAAAAACGAATGTCTACTTGTCACATTCCGACATCCAGAGAGGCAAAAAATGTCAAAAAACCCCAAAAATGGGCTTTTTACTTAAGGCGCGCGAGGAGACATTCTAAAATGCTAGAATGCCCCTCTGCGCGCTGTTAGTACAAAGCTCCTTTTAGTGATTTTTGGACAATTATCTTTCAAGAAAGCCTACCCATGTTTCTCTATTGCACTTTTGCACCATGCTCTCTCTCTCTCTCTCTCTCTCTCTCTCTCTCTCTCTCTCTCTCTCTCTCTCTCTCTCTCTCTCTCTCTCTCTCACACACACACACACACACACACACACACACACACATTTTTAGCCATAACTTAGACCTACACACTTTCCTCTCCCAGCCAAAGTGTGGGCTCTCCATTGCGACTCTCATCACTACAATTTTGGAGCATCGAGAGTCACTCATCAGCCATACACATACTACATCACATTTTACTTTGGTCCCATAGGTCATATTTGACCTCCGAGGACGATAATAAAATCTATCTATCTATCTATCTCTCTCTCCCTCTCCTTTCTATAGCTTAGCATATTTAAAGAGAGAGAGAGAGAGTGAGAGACTCCCATTACTAACAGCGCGCGTGGAGCATGTTTTGACCTCAAAAAACACCTCCTCGCGCCGTTAGTATAAGGTAACAGAAAGACTCTCTCTCTCTCTCTCTTTCCCCCACCTTACTTCCTCTCTCTATAACACTCACACATACACACATAAACACATACACTGGTGGATGCACAGTACTAAAGGCGCGCATAGAGACATGCACACCGGTTGTGCCTCTCTACGCGCGCCTATAGTATATATATATATATATATATATATATATATATATATATATATATATATATATATATATATATATATAGAGAGAGAGAGAGAGAGAGAGAGAGAGAGAGAGGGAGGCTCTTTGTGTTTGTGTGTGTGTATGTTATATTTGTGTGTCTGTGTGTTTGTGAGTGTGTGTGTCTCTGTGTGTGTTTGTCTGTGTGTGTATATTATATTTGTGTCTCTGTGTGTTTGTGTGTATGTTATATTTGTCTGTGTGTGTGTGTGTGTGTGTGTGTGTGTGTGTGTGATCAAAATGCACTTTGTAGAATTGTAACAATGGGTGTGTGTGCTCACTCTTATAGACCCGAAATTATGATCTCTAAGGCTAAGATGATGAAGAAAAAACCTATGTGATAGATGGAGGCCTTTTTAGAGATTTTTTGACATTTTCCTCTCAAAAATCTCTCTAAAAGAGGAAAAAAGGGGCTTTTTACTAACGGCGCGCGATGAGGCATTCCAAAATTTTGGAATGCCCCCTCGCGCGATGTTAGTAAAATTTTCTTTTAGGGGTTTTTGGCATTCTTTGCCTCTTTGGATGTCGGAGCTAGGCAATTGGACATTCATTTCTAGGATATTTGGGCATTCCGGACGCATTGACAGTATCAAAAGTTTCAAAATCTTTCACCACTTGATAGTTTTGTAACTTTTTGAATTCTAGTGATGACGTAAGCCGTATCAAATGCACCGCATCTACCTTCTGAAAAAGGTGCTCGTATTAAATGAAAGAGAGTGATCGTCTTCAAGGACCACTAGATTATTAAATGAGGAGAGGGACACCTTTTATATTTTTGTTAATATCAATCTATTTTTCTACGTAACGTAGGCTCTTCTCTCATTGGAGGAGCTTATTTTCCTCTCTCTTCCAAAAGGCCCTCCAAAAGACCTCCGAAATCTCCTAATGCAACATCGAGAAAATTAGCACGGTTAATTGATTGCGGTCGCAATGGTTTCTGGACTCTTTGACTTGCTCTTCATCAACAATGAATGCAAAGGGACACATTGACCTAAAATTCATGTAATTAGCAAGGCTAATTAGCTGTGATTCACAACGATTGCAACGGTTACGACTGGGTTTCATCACTTCTTCCTGCAACCAATCAGGTATTTCCCTTTCTTTTTCTAGCACCGCACAAAACCGTCATGGACTCCCCGTTAGATTCTCTGGATGAGTAATTGCGTGAGAATCATTCTTTTGACTTTGAACTTCCTTCAAGAGAATCTACTTCTCCTCCTCAGAGCGTGCTTGAAATTTTGAAAAATGATAGTTATTTATTCAATGCAGAGTACGTCACACAACGTGACTTTAAAAAGTTTGAAGAACGGTTTTGAAAATTGGTGATTTGCATCCAATTGCTCACTAGACAGGTGGGTCAACTTACGGAGTTGATCATATCGTGCATCCCATAGGCTATAGTACCTACACATGTGGCAGCCATCAAACCAGTCTCACTCAACGTGGCAAAGAGGATACTTTCAATAGCAAATTTTAAGAAAGCCAAATTGCAAAAGTTATGCTTCAATTGTATGGGACAGCATCAGCGAAAACATTGTCCCCGGGTACTAGATTCATAGGCCTTTTTATGGATTTTGATAATAAGTAGTCAATCATTTTTTCATGCTCTTTAGTGGTTATCTACCCTTTCAGTTATTTGTATAAGATACAATAAATTGCTCATTATAGCATATTCAATCAAGCATCATACATGTTTTAGTGCTGCTTTAAGAAATTTCGACAAGCTCGATTCTTCTCTACTTGGACACATGTGTGTCAATAGGAACACCTGTTAGCTATGAGCACCAAAACTCTATGAGTACTTATGCGAAGCGAAGCTTCCATTTCGGCATTTGGCATCGTTTTTTTCAAAGTTTGGAATATACTATTAGCATTTGAACTTGGAGAGACTCACCAAGATGTCTGCAGATTTTTACATCGCAAAAGAGCATATACGATACATGTGCTAACTCACTCAAGCAGTCCATATGGCCATGAGCCATATTTGAGCAAATTACTAGAAACTTGGCCACAAGTGGGTAACAAGTTTAGTTCATGCTAATTTCTCAAAACTTATGGACCTTCATTATCGTGATCTTGTATATGACATGGATCTTAAAGCCAGTCCACATATGGAAATTTGTGAGTTTTGTGCTCTAGAAAAACATAATTACAAATCCTTTTCTCTCTCAAATTAAACTCATTCTCATGTTTTGTTGGACGTTTAGACTAACATTTGCGGACCTTTGCCTTCATCAAGATCGCAACATCATTATTTCATTATATTTATTGATGACTACTCACGTTATACAGTTGTTTTCTTATGTAGATAAAAATTTGGGGCATTACCTGTTTTTAAGCAATTTCACAATGCTACAAAATTTCAAACCAGTCATCATCTCAAGAAACTTCGCAATGATAATGGTGGAGAGTATGTCCCTTATGAGTTTGAAACTTATTGTACTAATGAAGGTATTCATCATGAACATATTCCATATTTGCCTAAACAAAATGGCGTTGTTGAACATAAGAATGGTACCATTATGAATGTTGTAAGATGTATCCTAATTCATTTCGGGTTATCACATTATTTTTTGGGCTGAAGCTATCTTGACAACAATATTTGATCAGAATCATCTTCCTACTATTGCTCCTTATGGTAAGATACCCATAACAACAAGGACACGTGAAATCCTTCTCTATTTCATTTTTGAACATTTGGATGTATTGCTTATATTCATGTTTTGAAAGAAACACGAACAAAGCTTGACTCTCCTAGTCTTAAAGTTATTTGTATTCAATATTCTCAAACTTCCAAAACCTACAAGTTCTATGAGCCTTTGCACAAGAAAGTATTTGTGAATCGTGATGCTACTTTTGATGAGCAACGCATGGAAGGTACATAGCAACTTTCCACTTCCCCAGCATTGATTCCAAATGCTACCAACAATGGTGTTGATAATTTTGTCGATCTGCCTATTGATTGTGAGCATGGTTCTTGTCATGTTTATGATGAAGATTTTGTTGACAATGCTTTCTCTACTTCTAGAGATCCTATAGTGAAGCTATGTCTTCCCCACAAATGGACCAATGGCAAGAGGCTATGGACATAGAGTACGATTCTCTTATCTCTAAAGGTACATGAATATTGACTAAACTACCTCTTGGCCGTAGTACCATTAAGTGTAAGAAAGTATAAGAAAAAATTCAAAGCAGATGGATCTTTTGACAAAGTCAAGGCATTTTTAGTTGCCAAGGATTATTCTACAATCTTTTAATTGAAGATGGAGGACACTAGTGCTTCTTTTGGCATTCAACTCGAGAAGTTATCCCTCTCTTGAATGTAAAAAATGCAAGACTTTATCATCTCCCCATTATATATACTCCAAAGGAATCACAGATGGCAATGCTGCAAGGACCTTTTATTAAAATTCTACTCTAGAGATAGATTTATTATGGCAGAAGCCTATATTTTTTTCTGTTGAAAATAGTAGAATTGTATTAAGAAAAGAGACACAGAAGGGTACAAAGGTCCCATAGGTAGGAGGTGGGACAACCCCAAGGCTAGATTAGACATTACATCATTTGGATCATTCTGAACCTAATAGGATGATAGAACTTAGAGACAATGGATTTCCATTTTTTCCATCTCACTTCCTTAAACATGGAGCAAACAGAAAGGTTTGCAGGAAGAGCTTCCCGAGCGTTTGTACATAAATTCTAGGCTGAATTCTTTAAATCATACTTCAAAAGCCATATAGGGTATACAGATTGATTCCTAAAGACAGCTGAATTCCTCTAGTTCCAAATGTACCAAAGAATGAGACCTCTCCAAATGTTCCACAAAAAAATGTCTAGTCCTCTGCAATTGCCAAGGATGAAGTCCTTGATGTCTAGAGCTTGCAGGTTAATTTGACTAGTATCATCCTCCAACACTTTTAATAATGCCTCATTTGACTTACAATTGAGCCATAAGTGAGCACTATCTTCCACTGTTTTGTAACACCTGGAGCAAATACCATTTCTCACACCCGCTCTTAGGGATTTCTCCCAGTGCAATTTCCCTGATGAAGGACAAGCCACATGAGAGTTGAATGTTTAATCGCCATTGGGAAAGCCCGGATACATTTGAACCTGTACGTCCATTGTTTATAGCTCTAATCAATCTTCCAGAGTTTATTTAATATTTTTTTTAAACCTTCTTCCACCCCTGCTTTAGGATCGTATTGCTTAAAAGATTTTGCTACAAGGCTTGAAAGTCTGCTAGTCGTATATACTACTATGGCTAGAAGGCTGATTTTCTCCATCTTTTGGTGGACCATTTCATGACACCATTTAGCCAGGGATAGGGATTGAATATTGCATATGCATCTGCCTGATTGTCTTCACTTTCCCTTGAGAAAATAGATTTGCCCAAACCTTGATGCCGGCTTTATGGCACTTGTGAGCTCGTTTGCATGGTTTAGTCTTTGTTTTCCCTACAAAAAATCCAAACCAAAACTGACAACAAGTTGATATGGTTAGAATAAAACTCCATTGTAGGCTTTCAATTGGCTTCAATGGAGTCTCGAGCCTTCCACATCCTACACACCAGTTTGGTACCTACTGAATGTATAGGAACAAAAGAAAGCATTATTTCCCTGAGCTGGAGATTTGTCTACGATCTGTAGTTCAAGCAGTTATAATTTATGGATGTCTGTTTTTATCAATGCAACCCAGTAATCATTGGATTCATAAGCTTGGAGAATCCATTTGGCGGCCATTTTGGTGGAGATACTCTCCAAGTTCAACAGTCCCAAACCCATTTTATCTTTTGGTAGACAACAACCCTCCCATGAGACTTTAGTTATCCTGCTCTGATCATTGTTTCCCCCCCATAAGAAATTCCTTGCCAACGTGAAAACTTGATTAAGCTGGTACTTTAGCTAGAAACCAGCAAGAAAAAAAATATATGAGTGAGGACATGAGGTAATGATTTAAGTACAAATGCTCTTGACGAAATGGAGGGGTGATGAAATTGCCATTTTGCCAACTTCTACTTGATTTTGGATTTGTACATATGTGACTTTAAAACCCATTGGAATGCCTAACAGCCTGAATATATGCCCATCCTTTAACTCCAAGCATCCAGAATTTGCAACAACTTGGGAACCTACCCATTAGAACTCTTAAATCCAGTTTTGGAGTGGTTGACAACTGATCCATTGGCTATGCAGAAAGTGTTCAAGCACTGCCAAAAGTGTTCTACTGTTACACTACCATTTGACAATATAGAATTAGTATCATCTGAAAATTATTGTAAGACCAGATCTTTGTTAATACATCGAACTTTAATGCCTTATATGAGCCCTTTGTACAGAGCTCCCTTCACTAAACAACCAAGAAAATTGTAGAAAATGGCATAGAGCAATGGGGCTATAGGTCAACTCTGCCTGATAGACCTCTTCAAAACACTTCATATAAATCCCCATTTATGGCAATTCTTGCACAAGCATTACCAAACTCTTAACATATTTGATAAAAGATTTACCAAATCCAATATCATGCAAAGACTGAAATATGAACTCCCATTCTATTCAGTCAAAGGCTTTGTCAAAATCAGTTTCGAAATAGATGAATTTTTGAACATTGTCTTGGGCATATTCAAAAGCTTCCCACAATGTGCTAACGGCATCCAAAATGAACCTTCCCTTTGTGAAACCCTTTTGCTCTGGCAAGAAAATCTGATGCATAATAGGGCTCAATCTCCTAGCTAGGGCCGAGAGAGAGAGAGAGAGAGAGAGAGAGAGAGAGAGAGAGAGAGAGAGAGAGAGAGAGAGAGAGAGAGAGAGAGAGAGAGAGAGAGAGAGAGAGAGAGAGAGAGAGAGAGAGAGAGAGAGAGAGAGAGAGAGCATGGTGGGTCTCGAGATAAGGCAAATAGTTTGAAAGATCTCTTCCAATAGTTCTATAGGAGGATCCTTTATCAAGTGCAACAGAAGCAAGTATTGGCCTCTTCAACAACATCACAGGCAATTAGGAAATTACAACAACAAAAAATTAAACGTGTTGAAGCATTCAATAACTCAAGTGCTCGTGAAGGACAGAGGAAGTGGAGAGAGACCAAGGAGTTTGTAAATCATAGGTCGACCAATAGACTTTGAATTGTTCACCACAATATATACTTGGATATATTTTCTGAAGATAAAAGAGATGGTACTGTGTTCACCAAACAACATGTACAAATATTAGCATGTACAAGTCACGACTCACAAGTTGTACTTCAACTTGACGAGGATTTAACAATATTTTTTGGAACATTGCCCTTCTATCTTATCATCATGTGTTTTCCATACTCTAAGATCTCACTTGAGTCTGTTTTCCTAAGGATGGTGCCATTGTTGTGTGAAGTAGTAGTATGCAGCACGATCGCCTGTATACCTAGGACTGTATCCAAAGCACTCTCTCGCCAAAAAATTTCTACAAGAATGACTTTGTCTGAGTTTTGCGGCAACATCGGGCCACCTAGGAAGTGGGAAGTGTCTTCAAGGCAAACGTTGTTGTGGTCCCCTCTTGCGACATTCCGTTGTGAAAGACCAGGATGGGTGCCTCACAGAGTTTGTCAAGATAGTATGAAAGTGTTGCACATCTTCCACGGAACTCTCGAGTTCGAAGACGGAGGAGTCATCCTTCTCACCAATCCATGATTGCGACCACCAGAGAGAGAGAGAGAGAGAGAGAGAGAGAGAGAGAGAGAGAGAGAGAGAGAGAGAGAGAGAGAGAGAGAGAGAGAGAGAGAGAGAGAGAGAGAGAGAGAGAGAGAGAGAGAGAGAGAGAGAGAGAGAGAGAGGGAATGCTTTTTTTTTTGGGGGGGGGGGGGGGGGGGGGGGGGGGGGGGGGTGGATTACCATGAAAATATTGTCCTGCATCAAAAGTTCGTTCTTCCATAGATCCACCGAGCGGCTCAACCCTTGTGCTAGGCGCTTATACCAATCCTCAACTTCTGTATTGTTGGTTGAGGGCTTTAGGGTATTTTCGATTGCTTGAAAAGTGGCCTCATTAGGTAGTGTCTCCTTATACTTTTTTGCTTTTTGGAAGCGAAGTTTCATGCACTCTAGTGGGTTACTAGAGGTCTCCACTGGCTTAGCATCACTATTGTCTTCAGTGAAAGAGTACGAGCGGAAGTGCAACGCGAGAGAGACTGCGAGAAGAAGAGCAAGACGATATGGTGAACTCGCTCTGTTTCAATGTGTAGAGCATAGTGAGTTCTTATTAGGTTTTTACAAAAGAATATGTGTACATACCTGGCAACCCGCCCACTTACCTGGGTGACCACATTGGGATTTATACCCCAACAACCTCCCACTTAAAGTCCAATGTGGTACTTTAAGTGTGAGAGAAGCTACTATACAAGCTAATATACAAGAGATGCAGAGAAGTGATGTACTACCCTACACCTAACTGCTTGCGAAAATGCACAAAGCTCTCTGAGGGAAGTCCTTTTGTAAGTAGATCGGCAGGATTTTCTGTGGTGTGAACTTTGACAAGCTGAATTTGCTTATACTCGAGCATTTCCCTGATGAAATGATACTTCACATCCACATGCTTTGTCTTTGAGTGATAAACTAAATTGCGAGCCAATTGTATAGCACTCTGACTATCACAATATAACACAGGCATCTCTTCTTTGATTCCCAAATCTGTTACTAGTCGATTAAGCCAAATTGATTCTTTGCATGCCTCTGATGCTGCAACATATTCAGCCTCTGTAGTAGACTGAGTAACACAATCTTGTAATCTAGAACGCCATGATACTGCTCCACCAGCCAATGTAAAGACATACCCTGACGTAGACCTTCGGTTGTCTAAGTCACCTGTATAATCTGAGTTTGTAAAACCCTTTACACTTAGCTCCTGACTCCCATAGCATATACACATACTCTTTGTAGCTTTCAGGTATCTCAATATTCCTTTCACTGCCTCCAAATGTTTCTTGCTTGGGTTTGACATGTATCGACTTACTACTCCCACTGCAAATGCAATGTCTGGGCGAGTAGCAATCATTGCATACATCAAACTACCCATTGTAGATGCATATGGAATCTTATCCATTTCAGCGTTTTCTTCCTCAGACACAGGACAATCTTGTTTGCTAAGTTTCACATATGGTGGCAATGGAACACTCAATGCCTTTCCCTTCTCCATATTGAAACGTTGCAAAACCTTGTCAATATACTCTGTTTGAGATAACCAAATCAACTTCTTTGATCTGTCTCTCTCAATGCGCATACCAAGTATATGACTTGCCTCACCCATGTCTTTCATGTCAAACGATTTTGCCATCTTTGACTTCAAAGCTGAAATTTCTTCCAAGTGCTTGCCAGCAATCAACATGTCATCCACATACAAAATAAGGATCAGCCAACTGGCATACCAAATCTTCCTTGCCTTTCTCAACAAACCCTTCTGGCTGTTGCATGTAAATTTCTACACCTAAATCACCATGCAAGAACGCTGTCTTCACATCCATTTGGTGCAACACCAAAGAGTCTAATATGGAAACCAATGCAAGAAAGCATCTCAATGTAGTCATCTTGACCACCGGAGAGAAGACTTCATCAAAGTCAATGCCTTGTTCTTGCTTAAAACACTTGGCAACAAGCCTTGCTTTGTACTTTGGCTGACTATCATGAGCGGTGATTTTATACTTGTAAACCCATTTACAAGGTAGAGCCTTTTTGCCCTGTGGTAATTTAACTAGCTTCCATGTCTGGTTTTTATGCAGAGCTATCATCTCTGACTGCATGGCCAATTGCCAATTCCCGGAGTCCTTCATATGCACTGCTTCCTTGTAACATGAAGTCTCATTGCAATCAGTCAACATGACATAGTTCATAGATGGAACAAACCGATCAGAAGGTCGCGTGATACGTCCAGATTTACGCAAAATAGGTGGCTCAGGCTCAGCCACAACCTGTGGTTCCACTCTATTCTGTCCTTTCTCCTCTTGAGCCCTGACATTTTGTCTTGCACGTGGAGGTCCATCTTCTTGGAAGACAACCCTTCTAATCTCCTCAACCCTCTCTGGTTTAGAATGATATTTGGCTTCATTAAAGTGAACATCATTGCTGTGGATAACCTTTCTGGATTCGGGATCCCAAAGT
This sequence comes from Adiantum capillus-veneris, assembly GCF_014529385.1. NCBI lineage: Eukaryota > Viridiplantae > Streptophyta > Polypodiopsida > Polypodiales > Pteridaceae > Adiantum > Adiantum capillus-veneris. The sequence continues at coordinate 91,844,870 of NC_140941.1, read as the reverse complement.
TTGTACCCCATCTCACCAAAATTACCATAGCCTAGAAAGATGCACTTTTTACTCTTTGGCTCAAGTTTGTTCCCAAATTCCTTTGGAACGTGAGTATATCTCTCACAGCCAAAGACTCTGAGATGCTTGTATGAGGGCACCTTGCCTGACCATACCATCTCTGCCACTGAATCCTTCTGCAAAACCTTTCTAGGAGATCTATTTATCATATGAATAGTTTTCGATACAGCTTCAGCCCAAAACCCATTTGGCAGCTGTGCATTAGACAACATACTTCTGACCTTCTCTTGTATGGTCCTATTCATCCTCTCAGCAACACCATTTTGAGGAGGATTGTAAGGAGCACTAAGTTCACGTTTTATACCTTTTGACTCACAAAAGTCCTGAAAAGCCTTTGAAACATACTCTCCACCATTGTCAGTGCGGAAGCATTTAAGCTTCTTGCCACTCTGATTCTCCACAAGTGTCACAAACATTTTGAAAACACTAAACCCTTCATCCTTGTGCTTGAGAAAATAAACCCATACTTTCCTCGAGTAATCATCTATAAATGTCATAAAGTAAGAAGCTCCCCCTATAGGTAGGTTAGGCATAGGGCCACACAAATCACTATGAACAAGTGCCAACTGTGTATCTCTTCTATTGCTTCTATGCTTATGTGGCTGCTGTGTTTGCTTACCATACAGACAATGTTCATAGAATTCAAAATCATTAAATCAAAAGCCAAGCAAATAACTAGAACGAGACAAGATTTCCATTCCCTTCTTGGACATATGTCCTAACCGGCTATGCCACAAAGAAACGTTCGGCTGCTCGGTTACATTGATTACATTTTTAGAGACATTTGATACATAAATCATGTAAAGTCCTCCAGACTTTACTCCATGTGCTACTGTCATAGAACCCTTGGATATCTGCCACATGTTCTGTCCAAAAGTGGTGACATAGCCAGCATCATCAAGTAAACCTGTGCTGATCAAGCTCTTTGTAATTGCGAGAACATGTCTCACATTCTTCAGCGTGAAAGAAGAGCCATTCTGAAACTTCAATTGAACATCTCCAGCACCTAAGATCTCACATGTTTGCCCATTGCCTAGCCGAACATGATCTTTAGTGGTCACATAAGAGGCAAACCACTCCTTGTTTGGCGGCACATGAAGTGATGCCCCTGAGTCTATAATCCACTCACTCAGTGCATGTCCATCAGATGATGTAAGAAGAGCTGAGTCCATTGTATTCTTCAAGCAGTAGATGTCTCCTGACACTAGACTGTCATCCTCTGCAACAGTGTTTGTCACATTTATTTCTTGAATCTTCACTGAGGACTTGTTCTTCTCACCATGGTCTTCAGCTTTCTCTTTGCCTTTTTCTGCTTTACATTCTCTGCAGTCTCTTTTCATGTGACCCTTCTTGCCACAATGGTAGCATTCTTGCCACAATGGTAGCATTCTATGTCACTCTTGCCTTAGCACTGCGGGACTTGCTACGAGATTGATTCCTCTTTCCACCTTTGTACTTTTCTTTGGTCCTTCCCCTGACAACTAAGGCTGTTCCTTTGCCTTTGTCCATTTTCTTTCTGTTGGTTTCTTCAGTAAGCAAACTGCCTCCTACACCTACTACGGTCAAACCATTTGGAGGTGCAGAATTACTCAAAGCTGTGTGAAAAGTGTCCCAAATTTTCGGCAATGTGATCAACAGGAACATAGCTCTAACAGGCTCATCAAACTTGACACCTTGAGCCGACAATTGACTGTAGATGGTGTTGAATTCATTCAGATGATTGGACATAGGTGTCCCTTCTTTCATCTTCAAGTCAACAAGCTTCTTAAGCCAGTATACCTGTGAAGCTGGACTCTGCTTCTCATAAAGATCACTCAGCTTTGTCCATGCTTCATAATTCGACATCTCGTCTGCTATATTGAAGTAAACGCTTTCTGCCAAAGTCAGCATAATGGTAGAAATTGTCAATTCATCCATTTTGCTCCATTCATCTTCGTCCATATCTTCTGGTTTTATCTCCTTGAGCTTTATAGGTTTTATCTGCTTCTTTTTTACCAACACGTGCCAAATCTTCTTCTTCCACAATGGGAAATTGGTTCCATCCCGCTTCTTGATATTGTAAAGAGCAGTGTCCTGTGATCCAGCCATAGCTACGCTTCACAGTAGTTTACTTTCCTGGGGCAGAGTTTCCCCTGTAAACTGACCTCTGAACCAATATCAACCTGTCAAATGAACGAAGAAAGCTTCATATTCTGTAGAAATTTCGACAGAGTCTCCTTTGTAAAATGGCTTTGGTGTACTCAGAGAACAGACCCAAAAACAACTCAAAAACCACTGTCTCTCTAACTCTGTAAGCTGTGGGTAAACCTGTCCTGCACCTGTACTGTCTCTCACTGTCCTGTAAGCATAGACTGCGACAATGCCTCAACTGTAGTAAAGCAAAGATGCAATCCCAACTGTCTAACTCACAGTCAATACATCCTAACTGCCTATCTAAGGGTGTTCCAGGGATCGCTCCAGGACCTGTATCACTGAAAGGATCTCAACATTCAAGAATCCCCCAGCTCAATAAAACCTCACTCGACCCTCAACAAAGGCTGCAGTAAATTTGAAAGTACATAGACTTCCCACAAAGTCATCCACAAATTTCCCACTATATGTTGTAACCGCTGCGGCAGTTGTTTGCTGCGTGACTCACAGCCAGCAAACCCTTAGCAGACATACATCATCTCTTACAATACATCCCATGTGGAAGTACCTGCAATGTTAGGATGAAATCTGGAATATCAAGCAGCAAACACAAGATACCTGATGAACTAGTGGATGTCGCCAACAGTCTGTGTGTAGATGCGCCCGTGTCGTATGTGACACGCCTCCAAGAACTATGAGCTGTCCTTCGATGTGTAGACAGCCACAAATCAACACTCTAGGAGTGTTGATATCCTCAGCACCTATAGTCGTAAGCCGAAACCCCAAATTTGTAGAGTCGGATATGCACCCGCCGAGACCACGTAGTCAAAAATGGCCCGCGCAGAACTTTGTCGAAGCCAAACGATGGCCGAGATGACCTCATAATGAAATTCTGAGAACACTGAGTCCTTCAGGCTGTCCCACAGGATTTGGGGCCGTGTCTACGCCTGTCAAATATCACTCCAATCTGAGCAGGTGACTCCAGCTTCCTACAATGCTGTCCCGAGCCTGAATCTGAGCTCTGATACCAGTTGAAGGAGTATGAGCGAAAGTGCGATGCGAGAGAGAGTGTGAGAAGAAGAGCATGACGATATGGTGAACTTGCTCTGTTTCAATGTGTAGAGCATAGTGAGTTCTTATTAGGTTTTTACAAAAGAATATGTGTACATACCTGGCGGCACGCCCACTTACCTGGGCGACCACATTGGGCTTTATACCCCAACATTCAGAAACAAAGCCACTCCTCTTGTAGTGGAATTTGTAGATGGTGCCCAGTGAAAAGTCTTCCTTAAGACTGAAGGAGTACGAGCGGAAGTGCGACGCGAGAGAGAGTGCAAGAAGAAGAGCACGACGATATGGTGAACCTCTCTACTGTAATGTGTAGAGCATAGTGAGTTCTTATTAGGTTTTTACAAAAGAATATGTGTACATACTTGGCGGCCCGCCCACTTACCTGGGCGACCACATAGGGATTTATACCCCAACAACCTCCCACTTAAAGTCCAATGTGGTACTTTAAGTGTGAGAGAAGCTACTATACAAGCTAATATACAAGAGATGTAGAGAAGTGATGTACTACCCTACACCTAACTGCTTGCGAAAATGCGCAAAGCTCTCTGAGGGAAGTCCTTTTGTAAGTAGATCAGCAAGATTTTCTGTGGTGTGAACTTTGACAAGCTGAAGTTGCTTATCCTCAAGCATTTCCCTAATGAAATGATACTTCACATCCACATGCTTTGTCTTTGAGTGATAAATTGGATTGCGAGCCAATTGTATAGCACTTTGACTATCACAATATAACACAGGCATCTCTTCTTTGATTCCCAAATCTGTTACTAGTCGATTAAGACAAATTGATTCTTTGCATGCCTCTGATGGTGCAACATATTCAGCCTCTGTAGTAGACTGAGTAACACAATCTTGTAATCTAGAACACCATGATACTGCTCCACCAGCCAATGTAAAGACATACCCTGACGTAGACCTTCGGTTGTCTAAGTCACATGTATAATCTGAGTTTGTAAAACCCTTTACAATTAGCTCCTGACTCCCATAGCATATACACATACTCTTTGTAGCTTTCAGGTATCTCAATATTCCTTTCACTGCCTCCAAATGTTTCTTGCTTGGGTTTGACATGTATCGACTTACTACTCCCACTGCAAATGCAATGTCTGGGCGAGTAGCAATCATTGCATACATCAAACTACCCATTGTAGATGCATATGGAATCTTATCCATTTCAGCGTGTTCTTCCTCAGACACAGGACAATCTTGTTTGCTAAGTTTCACATATGGTGGCAATGGAACACTCAATGCCTTTCCCTTCTCTATATTGAAACGTTGCAAAACCTTGTCAATATACTCTGTTTGAGATAACCAAATCAACTTCTTTGATCTGTCTCTCTCAATGCGCATACCAAGTATATGACTTGCCTCACCCATGTCTTTCATGTCAAACGATTTTGCCATCTTTGACTTCAAATCTGAAATTTCTTCCAAGTCCTTGCCAGCAATCAACATGTCATCCACATACAAAATAAGGATCAGCCAACTGCCATCCTTAGCCTTCTCTGTATATAGACAGTGATCGAACTCACTATGTTTGTAGCCTTGAGAAAGCATAAACTTGTGGAATTTATGGTACCATGCCGTCTGTGATTGTTTTAAGCCATAAAGCCTCTTTAACAACTGGCATGCCCAATCTTCCTTGCCTTTCTCAACAAACCCTTCTGGCTGCTGCATGTAAATTTCCACATCTAAATCACCATGCAAGAACGTTGTCTTGACATCCATTTGGTGCAACACTAAATCTAATATGGCAACCAATGCAAGAAAGCATCTCAATGTAGTCATCTTGACCACCGGAGAGAAGACTTCATCAAAGTCAATGCCTTCTTCTTGCTTAAAGCCCTTGGCAACAAGCCTTGCTTTGTACTTTGGCTGACTATCATGAGCGGTGATCTTATACCTGTAAACCCATTTACAAGGTAGAGCCTTTTTGCCCTATGGTAATTTAACTAGCTTCCATGTCTTGTTTTTATGCAGAGCTGTCATCTCTGACTGCATGGCCAATTGCCAATTCCCGGAGTCCTTCATTTGCACTGCTTCCTTGTAACATGAAGGCTCATTGCAATCAGTCAGCATGACATAGTTCATAGATGGAACAAACCGATCAGAAGGTCGCGTGATACGTCCAGATTTACGCAAAATAGGTGGCTCAGGCTCAGCCACAACCTGTGGTTCCACTCTATCCTGTCCTTTCTCCTCTTGAGCCCTGACATTTTGTCTTGCACGTGCAGGTCCATCTTCTTGGAAGACAACTCTTCTAATCTCCTCAACCCTCTCTGGTTTAGAATAATATTTGGATTCATTAAAGTGAACATCATTGCTGCGGACAACCTTTCTGGATTCGGGATCCCAAAGTCTGTACCCCATCTCACTAGAATTACCATAGCCTAGAAAGATGCACTTTCTACTCTTTGGCTCAAGTTTGTTCCTAAATTCTTTTGGAACGTGAGTATGTGCCGCACAGCCAAAGACTCTGAGATGCTTGTATGAGGGCATTTTGCCTGACCATACCATCTCTGGCACTGAATCCTTCTGCAAAACCTTGCTAGGAGATCTATTTACAAGATGAACAGCTGTTGATACAGCTTCAGCCCAAAACCCATTTGGCAGCTGTGCATTAGACAACATACTTCTGACCTTCTCTTGTATGGTCCTATTCATCCTCTCAGCAACACCATTTTGAGGAGGATTGTAAGGAGCACTAAGTTCACGTTTTATACCTTTTGACTCACAAAAGTCCTGAAAGGCCTTTGAAACATACTCTCCACCATTGTCAGTGCGGAAGCATTTAAGCTTCTTGCCACTCTGATTCTCCACAAGTGTCACAAACGTTTTGAAAACACTAAACGCTTCATCCTTGTGCTTGAGAAAGTAAACCCATACTTTCCTCCAGTAATCATCTATAAATGTCATAAAGTAAGAAGCTCCCCCTAGAGATAGGTTAGGCATGGGTCCACACAAATCACTATAAACAAGTGCCAATTGTGTATCTCTTCTACTGCTTCTATGCTTATGTGGCTGCTGTGTTTGCTTACCATACAGACAATGTTCACAGAATTCAAAATCATTAAATGAAAAGCCAGGCAAATAACCAGAACGAGACAAGATTTCCATTCCGTTCTTGGACATATGTCCTAACCGGCTATGCCACAAAGAAATGTTCGGCTGCTCGGTTACATTGATTACATTTTTGGAGACATTTGATACATAAACCATGTAAAGTCCTTCAGACTTTACTCCATGTGCTACTGTCATAGAACCTTTGGATATCTTCCACATGTTCTGTCCAAAAGTGGTGACGTAGCCAGCATCATCAAGTAAACCTGTGTTCATCAAGCTCTTTGTAATTGCAGGAACATGTCTCACATTCTTCAACGTGAAAGAAGAGCCATTCTGAAAATTCAATTGAACATATCCAACACCTAAGATCTCACATGTCTGCCCATTGCCTAGCCGAACATGATCTTTAGTGGTCACATAAGAGGTAAACCACTCCTTGTTTAGAGACACATGAAGTGATGCCCCTGAGTCTATAATCCACTCACTCAGTGCATTTCCATGAGATGTTGTAAGAAGAGCTGAGTCCATTGTATTCTTCAAGAAGTAGATGTCTCCTGACACTAGACTGTCATCCTCTGCAACAGTGTTTGTCACATTTATTTCTTGAATCTTCACTGAGGACTTGTTCTTCTCACCATGGTCTTCAGCTTTGTCTTTGCCTTTTTTTGCTTTCCATTCTCTGCAGTCTCTTTTCATGTGACCCTTCTTGCCACAATGGTAGCATTCTATGTCACTCTTGCCTTTAGCACTGCGGGACTTGCTACGAGACTGATTCCTCTTTCCACCTTTTGTGCTTTTCTTTGGTTCTTCCCCTGAAAACTAAGGCTGTTCCTTTGCCTTTGTCCATTGTCTTTCTATTGGTTTCTTCAGTAAGAAGACTTCCTTCTACACCTGCTATGTTCAAACCATCTGGAGGTGCAGAATTACTCAAAGCTGTGCGAAAAGTGTCCCAACTTTCCGGCAATGTGATCAACAGGAACATAGCTCTAACAAGTTCATCAAACTTGACACCTTGAGCTGACAACTGACTCTAGATTGTGTTGAATTCATTCAGATGATTGGACATAGGTGTCCCTTCTTTCATCTTCAAGTCAACAAGCTTCTTAAGCCAGTATACCTGTGAAGCTGCACTCTGCTTCTCATAAAGATCACTCAGCTTTAACCATGCTTGATAAGCCGACATCTTGTCTGCTAAATTGAAGTAAACGCTTTCTGCCAAAGTCAGCATAATGGTAGAAAGTGCCAATTCATCCATTTCTCTCCATGCATCTTCGTCCATATCTTCTGGTTTTATCCCCTTGAGCTTTATAGGTTTTATCTGCTTCTTTTGTACCAACACGTGCCAAATCTGCTGCTTCCACAATGGGAAATTGGTTCAATCCAGCTTCTTGATATTGTAAAGAGCAGTGTCCTGTGATCCAGCCATAGCTACACTTCACAGTAGTTTACTTTCCTGGGAAAAATTCGGCAGAGTTTCCCCTGTAAACTGACCTCTAAACCAATATCAACCTGTCAAATGAACCAAGAAAGCTTTAGATTCTGCATAAATTTTGGCAGAGTCTCCTTTGTAAAATGGCTCTGGTGTACTTAAAAACAGACCAAAAAACAGCTCAAAAAACATTGTCTCTTTGACACTGTAAGCTGTGGGTAAACCTGTCCTACACCTGTACTGTCTCTCACTGTCCTGTCACTATCCTGTAAGCATAGACTGTGACAATGCCTCAACGGAAGTAAAGCAAAGATGCAATCCCAACTCTCTAACTCACAGTCAATACATCCTAGCTGCCTATCTAAGGGTTCTCGAGGGATCGCTCCAAGACCTGTATCACCGAAAGGATCTCAACATTCAAGAATCTCCCAGCTCAATAAAACCTCACTTGACCCTCAACAAAGGTTGCAGTAAATCTGACATTACATAGACTTCCCACAAAGTCATACATCCACAAATTTCCCACTGTATGCTGTAACCGCTACGACGGTTATTTGCTGCGTGACTCACAGCCAGCAAACCCTCAACAGACATACATCATCTCTGACAATACATCCCATGTGGAAGTACCTGCAATGTCAGGATGAAATCTGGAATATCAAGCAACAAACACAAGCTACCTGATGAACTAGTGGATGTCGCCTACAGTCTGTGTGTAGATGTGTCCGTGTCGTATGTGACACGCCTCCAAGAACTGTGAACCGTCCTTCGATGTGTAGATGGCCACAAATCAACACTCTGGGAGTGTCGATATCCTCAGCACCTGCAGTCGTAGGCCGAAAACCCCAAATTTGCAGAGTCGGATCTGCACCCACCGAGACCATGTAGTCGAAAATGGCCTACGCAGACCTTTGTGGAAGCCGAACGGTGGCCGAGATGACCCCACAGGATTTGGGGCCGTGTCTTCGCCTGTCAAATTTCACTCCAATCTGAGCTGGTGACTCTAGCCTCCTGCAGTGCTGCCCCGAGCCTCGATCTGAGCTTTGATACCAGTTGAAGGAGTACGAGCGGAAGTGCGACGCGAGAGAGAGTGCGAGAAGAAGTGCACAATGATATGGTGAACTCTCTCTACTATAATCTGTAGAGCATAGTGAGTTCTTATTAGGTTTTAACAAAAGAATATGTGTACATACCTGGCGGCCCGCCCACTTACCTGGGCGACCACATTGGGCTTTATACCCCAACAAAGACAAAATATACTCTTAATGTCATGCAAGAAAATGTGTGTCCTGTCCCCAATTCTAAATTTTGGCACAGCAGGAAGCATCAACGTAGCTTGTTTCTCATTGAAGCTAGAGACATCCAATGGTATCTTGATTTTTGATGTTTTTACAAACAACATTTTGCATCGTTCAACCTCCTCTACTTATGCCTCAAAGTTAATAGGCTCTTCTATCTCATCCACTTCATTTTGGTCTTTCTCTTCATCCTCTTCTTCATCTGGTCGTTGATCTTGTTCTTCCATGAATTCCTTTGGGTTTTTAATAAGACTAGCAAATAAGAAATTCATCCATAAGAGCAAACCAAAGGACTCCTAGATTAGCTTGCACTCCTTTTGTGCATAAGGCACCATAAGGGTCTGTATGAAAATGACAATTTTTGGGATCACAATCTTTTAAGTGAACCACCACCATGTAATCAAGAATCACCGTGCCCTTTTCCACCCCTAGGTGAAACCTCTCCCTTTCATGCTTTAAGAAGTCATTGTGTTGAGCTAGAATATCATCAAGATCAAAGGTGGCATTAAAGATGGCACCTAGCTTGTGAAATTTATCACTAGCTCTTGAAGATACTTCAAAGTTAAAAAGCCTTTCATCTATGATTGTAGGTTCTTCTAGGACAACTGTTTATTTCTTCTTCTCTTTTCTGTTGGTCTTTGCAGCTGGCCCACAGGCAATGGTTGAAAAATCCACCTTCCTCTTGAGTGAGTTGAGCACATGAACCTTGGGGGTTGCCATGTCATCTTGACTCATACAAGGTTCTAATTCTTCCTTGAAAGCATCCTCCTTTGTGCTCATGACAAGCTCCTTTGCTGTTATACCAAGAATCTCTAAAGGCTTATTGCAGTCATCATTTCTCTTCATTGAACCTATTAGCAACTGTGTTGAAGACCCTGTTGCCAGTTAATGCACAAATGAGATCTCTGGGTCAATTTTTTTCCTCTTGCTTCTGTGAGATCTAATTCCATGCAATAGAAACAAAAGTACCATTCTCAGAAATGTAAAGCAAACACAACATAGTTGTCAGGCCGTACATTCACAATGCAAGAGGTAAATGGGAAAAGTAGAGGGGCATATGATCTCTATCAACCTTGGGAAAACCAAAATGATGACATTTAAAACTATAATGCAATGGATAATTAACAATGGAGTTGACACAATGGACTTGGTAGACTCCTATAACACTTTTTAGATGATGGTGGCTTTGACTTCACATGGTGCACTCACCCACACATAGAGACACCCATGAAGAAGCTTAGATTTTCCCCCAAATGATTTCTTAAGATAGGCTATTGAAGCTCATTTTCCTCCTCTTGCTTGCTATAGCTTCCACTAATTCTTGCTTGCATTACATTCAGGATAGAATTAGTGTTTGTTTTAGAAGACACACACACACACACACACACACACACTCTTAAGCATATTGGCACACGACGCGTGGAGAAGCGTTTTGCACACAAGAAAGCATAGACACGCGCCGTAAGGAGAAAATTTCATAGCCATCACAAGAAACTCCACGGTGCGAGTAGAAGAAATTGATTCAATGAATCACTCCACTACGTGCCTTTGATGCAGTTAGGAAGCAAAACCTTTTCATGGGCTTGCCATCACTGTGTACTTCTGCTTTTGTATCTGTTAGGTTAAGTGTTTGTTCACTAATCAAACAATGTAATCAACAAGGCTATGCTCACTGAGACAACTGCAACAAGGTCTTCTCTTCCTCTATCTATCTCTCTCTATCTCTTTCTCTCTCTCTCTCTCTCTCTCTCTCTCTCTCTCTCTCTCTCTCTCTCTCTCTCTCTCTCTCTCTCTCTCTCTCTCTCTCTCTCTCTCTAATCTCTCGTGTGTGAAAAATTGTCTCTCCATTAAGTAACCTACTATATTATCTACTTAGCTACGTCCTATTTCCTAACATCTCTCTCTCATCATCCAGGAGTTCTGAACTCCCAAATCAGCTCCCTCCTCCTCACCTACCTCATCTTAGGTTTTTTTCATTCCACCTTATCTTTTCTTTTCCACCCCTCGATGGACCCTCAGTCTTTAACTGATATGTATCAGATGAAAACCTTTGTAAATTTATTTATTATTGGTCCCATAGGTCATATATGACCTCTGTGGATGATAATTCAATCTCTCTCTCTCTCTCTCTCTCTCTCTCTCTCTCTCTCTCTCTCTCTCTCTCTCTCTCTTCCACCAATAACAATTAATTACTCGATTGTCCAACTTGCTATTGTAATTGTACGGTTATTAAATGCATCATACGGATCATCTTACTTATTGGTCTCTGGGATTTATAGACCACATACACACATAGAGAGAGAGAGAGAGAGAGAGAGCAATCCAATAGAGCCTCCTTATCTATCCAACTAGCAAGGGTGAGATTAGAGCGCTCCATTGCAGCACCGTAGGTATTTTTTACGAACAATACCCCACACAGATTGAGAAGAAAAGGTAGCAGACAGTAGACTACCATCATAGGCCATGACCGTTGTCTTTTCCTCAAAGGTCTCAAGGCCCAAGGTATTGATTCAGTTTTATTTCTTCACTGTGAGTATTATGTCTACTTGTTTAGTTTCTGAAACCTGCAAGCTTTATGACTATAAGAGAGACAAAAAGATACAAAGAGAGAGATACAGAAAAAACTGCACAACGGCACGCGAAGGTTGTTTATGTTACTAATATGAATTTTTCACACGCCAGTGTTCAGTTTTGTCAATTCTCTCTCTCTCTCTCTCTCTCTCTCTCTCTCTCTCTCTCTCTCTCTCTCTCTCTCTCTCTCAAGAGGGATGCGCGACCTATGAGGCTGAGTTACAATTGACAATATGATTTGGAATAGCAATGGATACCCATGGAATACAGGAACTAACAAGCAAAGCTGATGTTGTACTTCTTGTTGAAACTTGGGAGCATGATACACAAAGGATTAATAGCTTGGAGGATTACAATGTACATACATTGATGTGGTCAAAGAATCTAAAGAAATGAAAAGGGCAAGGAGGGGTAGCATGTATGGTTAAGAAAGGACTAGAAGATTTTGTATCAATTGTGAAAGGTGACAAGTTCAAACATTATGTATGGCCTCAAATTATGACACCAAAAAGAGCACCCATTTTTGTAGCCGGTTGCTACATTGCTCATCATGATTCCCCCTTTTAGCTTGCATGGATAGAGATCAACCATTTTATGATTTAGAAAAAGACATTGCTTATTTTAAAGGTGAAGGTGATGTTATTGTATTTGGGGATATGAATGCTTGCACAAAAACATTGCAACATGATACTCAACAATTTGATATGCCATACATTTCAAGGGAGTAGGAGGAAGTTCACTTGTATGATCGTATATCAATGGATGAGAAAGAGTCGGATCACTATGGAAAGTTACTTTTACACATGTGTAATAGCACGGGTATGCTCATTGCCAATGGTGTATCTTTGTGGAGTGGAACCAATGGATTTACATGTAGAAAACGTAATGGGGATAGTGTGATTGACTATATGCTACTCTCCAAAGCCATCATGTATTGCATAAAGAGTTTTATGTTTGGCCAATGGACCCGGAATTAGACCATCTGACCTTATGTATTGACCTTGCAGGTGGAGAAGCAAGTAAGCATGATAATCCTAGCCAAATGGAAGAGAAATTATCACTATGTATGGATTTCAAACGGGCATCAATGTACATTGAAATGATTGAGCAAAAGTTGTGGATGACAAAGCTTCAATATGACACACCATTGGAAACTAAATGTGAAGCTTCCAAGAAAGTTATTGGTTCTTGTGCCAAAGAATGCTTTGCCATAAAGCATCTACATGGTATCAACAAAGATACATCACACAAAAGTTGGTTTGATAAAGAATGTCAAGATGCTCAAAAGTCCTTGATAAATCTTGATGCAATTATGGATAAAGACAACTATCAAAGTCAGTTGCATACATATAAGGCATTGATTCAAAAGAAGAGAAGAAGATGGGAAGTAAAGCGACAACTTTTTCAAGTCCAAGAAAAGGCACGTGCATGTGGAAGATTTTGGAGAAACTTGAGGGGCAAGCGGGTTGAGAATTTTGGTAACTTGAGTCTTGTGGATATGTACACACATTGTAAGCAATTATATGAGCAACCAAATGCTGAAAAAGTACCATTTTATGGTTCACTCCCATGTATGCCCTCTCTTTTTTTACTATTGACGATGTATGCGGTGGGGTTGAAAAGTTGGTCACTCGCAAAGCGGGAGATCTTCAAGGTATCAAGCCAGAGATAATCGAATAGATAGGAGATTTTACCCATGAGTGGGTGTGTGATATGTTTAACCTTGCACTTCAGCATGGTATGCTTTATGATTGGAGTACTAATTGCGTCAAGCCCTTGCATAAAGGAGGGCATGTAAAGAATGTAAATAACTACCAGACTATAATGATTGAGTCTCTTATGGCAAAGTTGTTTGGGTGCATAATGGAGATGAAATTGAGTGATTGGACTGAAGAGAATGACAATCTTGCAAAAGGACAAGCGAGTTTTTGTCGATGTTATAGCACGATTGATTATCTTGTCACTCTTCGTGTTCTCATGGAGGAAAGTTGATTGAAAGGCTAGAAATTGTATTGTTGTTTTGTGGACTTTAATAATTCCTTTAATATGATTCCATGTAACAATTTGTGGAGAAGGATGGAAGAACTCCAAGTGCCAAGTGAGTTTATGCTTGCAGTTTCTCGAATCTATGAGAAGGTGATGTGTCAATTGCGCATGTAAAGAGGAATTTCAAAAATAATTGTAAGCACTATTAGGGTTAAACAAGGATGCTCATTGTCACCAACTCTCTTTGGTCTATGCATCGATCAATTGGAACAAATGGTACTTGACTTTATGCAAGAAGAAGGCATTGAAGAGGTCACTATTTGCAATGCAGTAATCATGCTTTTGTTGTATGCGGATGATGTAGTGATTCTAGCACACACTTTAGAAGATGCACAAAAGCTTATAGTTGTCCTTGAGAGCTTTTGCTTGCATAGTGGGCTGATTGTGAATGAATCCAAAACTAAGGTTATGCTTGTGAACCAACCATAAGGAGAAGCCATGCATTGTGTACAACAATGAGACACTTGAAGTTGTTGAGAGCTTTAAGTACCTTGGCCTTGAGGTTCCGTCCAATCACAAGTGGCATGAATGTGCTATGTGTCGTTTGGAAGCAGTAAAGAGAGCATATTATGCATTTGATAACGTGTGTAATGCCGGAAACATCAAGTGTTGGGTTCTCAAAAGGTACCTTTTTGATGCATTGGTGACACCGGTTCTTCTTTATGGAGTTGAAGTGTGGGGCGAGAGCATCTCAAAGTCTACTTGGAAAGAGTTTGAGAATGTCCAAAAGCGTTTTCTTACAAACTTTCTCCAAGTTAAGACACAAACACCATATATGCTCCTACTTCTTGAGTCGGGATCTCTTCCAATTGAGGTTATGGGCATGGAAAGGGTTGTGGAGTACATGATAAAGATGCATCAAAACCCCTCCCGACTTCCTACAATTGCATGGGAAGCAAGCAAAAAAGTTCAAAAGACTCATAAAAGCAAGATCTTGAGCACGGGATGGATGTAAGACATAAGAAGTGGTTTGGGAGATGGGATGCATTACACTTGCTACATGATGCTTCAATTGACTCCAATGGAATGAAGCTTTTCTACAATGCCAATGTATTATGGCTTGGGAGAAATCTGGTGGCTCACACTTCATACATTACACCACCCATATTGCCCTCAACTACAAAACCATGTTCTTCGCTAAAAGAGGAAACCGTACTCACACTTACATGCTTGAGCCTATCCCCTTGTCGGCGATATGCACTATCGCAACAATTTGGCTTAGCTCCCATTCCTTTCGATGCAAGATAGGGTGTTGGGGTAATGGAGAAGATTCAAATCGACTATGAAAATTATGCTCATTGCAAGTTTGAGAGTCAGAATACCACAGACTACTAGAGTTCTCAGATTTTGGTCACATCTGAACTTTCTTCTCTCACATTTTCACCCATGACTTAGACCTACACACTTTTCTCTCCCAGCCACAATGTGGGCTCTCCATTGCGACTCTCATCACCACAATTTTTGGAGCATTAAGAGTCAATCATCAGCCATACACATACTACATCACATGTAACTTTGGTCCCATAGGTCATATTTACATCTCCATGCTCTCATAATCTACTCATAATCTTGAGGCATTCTGGTCTTAGCTTCTCCTCAGAGATGCTTACACAGTCTTCCATTATTTTCTTCTTAATGATCTCCTAGGGTATAGTGACTTTGACTAGGGATACCTTCTCGAAGCATACGTAGTTTTTGGCATTCCAGATGAAATAAAGCAACCAAAATCTCAAAGACTGTAGACAGAAATTCATAATAGCATCTGGGATTTTGCATACATTAAAAGTTAAATAAAAATGGATAGCTTGACAAGGATCCATTGTTGCACATGCTCAATAATCCAATGCCACCAATCTCTTACATTCTTGTAGTTCTAATCAATGTGTTTAACAGTATCTTTAGCATTACACGTGGGACATTTTCCATTAGAAATCCCTTTTTTGATAATCAATTCCCTGCAAGGAAGTGATCCAGTGAGCAAACTCCATGGAAAAACTTTATGCTTGTTTGAGGATGATAGACTCCATATTGATGTCAACCTTAGAATCCACCAGTGTTGGGATCTTGTAAATCTCCAATATCAATTGCATCTGACTAAGATGTCAAGGTCGAGAATGAGTAGTCCATAGAACTGAGTAGTAGATGATTTCCACCAATTGCCTGCAGTCCTTGGCAATTGCCAATCTTTAAACCTTTCCCATAGATTTTCAGTGAAGTACTTGCAATCTGAAGCTTTACATCCTAATAGGTTGTTTTCCAATAATCATGGTAGGAGGATTCTTTAAAATGAAACTCCAAAACATATTTTCTTTCCCAAGAGAGTTTCCATTATATCTAAGTCTTCCCTGCCAAATGAGATGTGAACATGTATGTTTCCAAGAGTTAATCATCATTTGGGCAGTACTGCAGCCATTTTTACGAGGGGCATGTGAGAAAATTTTGTCCCACTTAGATAGAATCCAATTCCCTTGAAAATAAACAACAGACTCAGATACGATCTCCCACATGCATCTAGACCATATGGTATCCCTTTTGTACATATGTTTAACCATTGTCTCCCTTCGGACAGAGTGTGAGCCTATAAGTTAAGAACCCCTATTCCTCCATGTTCTTTAGGATATGCAGTGAGGTCCCATTTGATAAAATCACAGGTGATGCCTTTATTACCCCAAAGAAACCTTTTTAGTAGAGTTTCAATCTACTCCAAGTGAGAGTTCTTCCAGTCAAAGAGTGGTAGGTAATACAGAAGGTAAGGAACAAGAATTGACTGAATGATTTAAAGTTTGACATGCAAAGGCCATTCATCACAAAACCATGCAACAATTTTGGCTTTGACCCTAGTTAGCACCCATTGAACCAATTGTTGGGTAGTTTCATGTACCCCAATAGGATATCCAAGTTATCTAATAACACTCCCCTTATAGACTCGTTTGCCATCCCACACCAAATGGTCAAATTTTTTGGCATTCACATCTTTGAGCAAATATTTCTGCAGGTTCAAATTCATTCCAGCTGCTAGAGAAAAGAGTGCTAAATATGACATACATTTGGTTATATTAAGGTTGGTAGCCTGTAGAAAAAGAAGAGTATCATCAACAAAACCAAGAGCAAGCAGACCCTTTGCTCACTGCAAAGAAAAGGGGACTTAAGGGATAGCCTTGTCTTACAGATCTTTGTATGTGCACAGGGTCTGATAATCTTCCATTAACAATGATCCTTGAAGCTGCATCTTCCCCTAGCAAATAGATACATCTACTCATTTTGTCCCCAAAGCCCATTCTCACCATGATAGCATGAATAAAATCCCAAGCCACGATATCAAAGGCTAAATTTAGCATAATCTAGTTGTAGCATAGCTGTATTTTGATTGGTTTTGAGAGAATATTGTTAGGAAATAAGACGTAGCTAAATAGATAATTGAGTAGATTACTTAATGGAGAGAGACAGATTTACATACACGAGATTATAGAGTAGAGAGAGAGAGAGAGAGAGTACACATGATATACGTGGTTCACCCAATGTGGGCTACGTCCACGGGAAAGCAGCCACTCAATGGCTTTAGTACTTCAAAACAAGAAGTAGTTTA